>NC_036860.1:54745784-54910030 GCF_002910315.2 Salvelinus sp. IW2-2015
TGTGCATTTAAATAGTAATGGAGATAAATGGTAATGGTAATTTGAAGAAAGGTTTTTATTATTTTACTTTAACATAGTAAGGGACGGTATGTATAAAGTTTTATCTATACTGTTTTTGCTGTAACGTCAACAATAACTGAAGGTGAGTCATCAAAATGTAATAGTTATTTCCTTAAAATGTTTACTTTTGAACAATATTACAATTAGGTTGGTAAAATACCAATAATCTGTGCTGTTACACTGCACATAATGTAACACCAATGACTTGACACATGATTATCAGAGTCAACTTCAACCATTTATTACATTTTAAAACTGAAAATGCCATGGAATATGTTACAATTTCTCTCCCGACACCCAATTGAAATACAAAAGGAAGATTTTTGCAGTTTCCCTGCGTTGTCTGTACAGCTTGTGTTTCTCTGCTGCACACAATTTGTTCATACCTGTCTTAATTGAATCTTAATTGTTTTGTTAATAATTCTGTATTCCTTTACATACAAATGACAAACACCAATGACACATTTGATTTAGACACATGCAATTTAATTAATTGGTAGTATATGAAAAGAGTGTGCAGACTCACCATGTGCTTCCATAAATGTCCCCTCTCAATAAACCATTTGCCACAGGATGTACTTTTTAGGATTTTGTATGTTAAAAAAAATAATATTAATTTGTAGGTATAACACCAATGACATTACATTTCGGGACAGGTATTCCTTTTTCATTATTGTCACGTGTGCTCCCTCTCCGGCCTCTAGGTCACCAGGCTGCCTGTTATGGCGCACAGCTGTCACCATCGTTACGAGCACCTGCGTGTCATCAGACTCACTTGGACTCGATCACCTCCCTGATTTACCTTTCCTATATATGTCACTCGCTTTGGTTCCTTCCCCAGGAGTTATTGTTTCTGTTCCAGTGTCATGTCTGTGCCTTGCTTGTGTTTCTTGTTTTGTATTTAGTTGCGTTTATTTATTAAAACACTCACTCCCTGAACTTGCTTCCTGACTCTCAGCGCACTCGTTAAAATAATTTTTTGGGTTTTTTGGTTATCTATTCAGTAAATATAAGGCTTTTGTTCAATTCATGGCATTCAAGATAATATATAGATTTACTCAAAACATGTCACTACACCTCAAAAAAAAAAATCTTAAATGCATACAAATACACGTGTTGCAACATAAAGGACTTCCATATGTTTTCTTATTAAATAACAGTTTAGTAAAAATAAGTGTATTATTTGTAAAAAATTAAATGTAATTTTAAAGTGTTTTTACATGATGCCAATGTTCGGGGACATCATTACCACCGCAATTCAAGAATTACCCTTCTAGATGATTTTACAAGAATGTGTTTTGCTATGGTCTAAAAATAATTGGATGGATTTAATGAATTTAAGAGTTGTCAGACTGTCAAATTCGTTAAATCTGTGAAGAATTTACAAAACAGGAAAGTGTCAGAGGAAGATTTTGACTGGGCCTCATGGGGGCCTCGATGACACAAACGAAGGCTGGTATTGGATGAAAACACTGAATCTGTGTGTGCTCACACTCACCAAAGTCTTATTCTAGAGATGCTTCCATTGAAGAGAGCCAAAAATCTGATTTGAATTGACATTCGGTCTTCCATTACCAGGACAGAATATGGATATGCTTAAGTCTGGAGGTGTTTGTGATTGTATGAAGAAAATAAACAAATATGGACAGTAATCAACCTTTTATAAATATAGTACTAGAATATGGTACTGATTTGAATGGCGCCGGAGGGGATCGCTGCCGTTTTACACGCTCCTAACCAACTGTGCTATTTTGTTAGTTTTTTTGCGTTGTTTGTAACTTATTTTTTAACTTCTTCTGTACATAATGTTGCTGCTACCGTCTCTTATGACCAAAAATAACTTCTGGACATCGGAACAGAGATTACTCACTTCGAACTGGACAAATATTTTTTTCTTTATCGAGTCCGACGGAAAGGATATGCTGCTTTCTCGGGAACGGGCCCAAATCCCCGTCATTTGCGTGAAGAAAAGACATAGAAAAAGGAGGCCATTTGCGTGAAGAAAAGACAGAGAAAAAGGAAGCGGAGGTCGGGCTGCTTACTGAGAATTCGTAGGCCAGTGAGTAAACCTCCACTACCATCTGTTCTATTAGCCAACGTGCAATCATTGGAAAACAAAATGGATGATATACGATCAAGACTATCCTACCAACGGGACATTAAAAACTGTATTATCTTAAGTTTCACCGAGTCGTGGCTGAACGACGACAAGGATAATATAGAGCTGGCGGGATTTTCCATGCATCGGCAGTACAGAAAAGCTACGTCTGGTAAGAAGAGAAGCCAGGGGTGTGTGTCTATTTGTCAATAACAGCTGGTGCGCGATGTCTAATATTAAAGAAGCCTTGAGGTATTGCTCGCCTGAGGTAGAGCACCTTATGATAAGCTGTAGACCACACTATTTACCATAGAGTTTTCATCTATATTTTTCGTAGCCGTCTAATTACCACCACAAACTGATGCTGGCACTAAGACCTCACTCAACGAGCTGGATAAGGCCATAAGCAAACAAGAAAATGCTCATCCAGAAGCGGCGCTCCTAATGGCTGGGGACTTTAATCCAGGCAAATTTAAATCAATTTTACCTAATTTCTACCAGCATGTGCAACCAGAGGGAAAGACCACATCTAGACCACATTTACTCCACACACAGAGACGCATACAAAGCTCTCCCTCGCACTCCATTTGGCAAATCTGACCATAATTATATCCTCCTGATTACTGCTTACAAGCAAAAATTAAAGCAGGACGTATCAGTGACTCGCTCAATACAAAAGTGGTCAGATGACGCGGATGCTACTGTACAGGACTGTTTTGCTAGCACAGACAGGAATGAGTGGATGCTACTCTACAGAACTGTTTTGCTAGCACAGACAGGAATATGTTCCGGGATTCATCCAATGGCAATGAGGAGTATACCCCCTCAGTCATCGGCTTCATCAATAAGTGCATCTACAATGTCCCAACCAGAAGCCATGGATTATAGGCAACATCCGCATTGCGCTAAAGGCTAGAGCTGCTGCTTTCAAGGAGTGGGACACTAATCCGGACGCTTATATGAAATCCCTCTACGCCCTCAGACGAACCATCAAACAGGCAAAGTGTCAATACAGGATTAAGATTAAATCCTACTACACCGGCTCTGATGCTCGTCGGATGTGGCAGAGCTTGAAAACTATTATGGACTACAAAGGAAAACCCCAGCTGCGAGCTGCCCAGTGACGCGAGCCTACCAAATGAGCTAAATGGCTTTTGTGCTCTCTTCGAGGCAAGTAACACTGAAGCATGCATGAGAGCACGAGCTGTTCTGGACGACTGTGTGATGGTGCTCTCGGTAGCCGATGTGAGCAATATCTTTAGACAGGTCAACATTCACAAAGCCGCGTGTCCAGACGGATTACCAGGATGTTTACTCAAAGCATGCGCGGACCAACTGGCAACTGTCTTCACTGACATTTTCAACCTCTCCCTGATTGAATCTGTAATACCAACATGTTTCAAGCAGACCCCCATAGTCCCTGTGCCCAAGAAAGTGAAGGTAACCTGCGTAAATGATTACCGCCCCATAGCACTCACGTCGGTAGCCATGAAGTGCTTTGAAAGGCTGGTCATGGCTCACATCAACAGCATCATCCCGGATACCATAGACCTACTCCAATTCCCATACCACCCCAACAGATCCACAGATGACGCAATCTCAATCGCACTCCACACTGCCCTTTCCCACCTGGACAAAAGGAACACCTATGTGAGAATTCTGTTCATTGACTACAGCTCAGCGTTCAACACCATAGTGCCCAAAAAGCTTAATAATAATCCAAGGACCCTGGGACTAAACACCTCCCTCTGCAACTGGATCGTGGACTTTGTGACGGGACGCTCTCAGGTGTTAAGGGTAGGCAACAACACGTCTGCCACGCTGATCCTCAACACTTGGGCCCCTCAGGGGTGTGTACTTAGTCCCTTCCTGTACTCCCTGTTCACCCACGACTGCGTGGCCAAACACAACTCCAACACCATCATTAAGTTTGCAGACAACACAACAGTTGTAGTCCTGATTACCGACAACGATGAGACAGCATATAGGGAGGAGGTCAGAGACCTGGCAGTGTGATGCCAGGACAACAACCTCTCCCTCAATGTGAGCAAGACAAAGGAGCTGATCGTGGACTATAGGGAAAGGCGGGCCGAACAGTCCCCCATTCCCCTTTAACGGGGCTGTAGTGGAGTGGGTTGAGAGTTTCAAGTTCCTTGGTGTCCACATCACCAATGAACTATCATGGTCCAAACACACCAAGACAGATGTGAAGAGGGCACGACAACACCTTTTCCCCCTCAGGAGACTGAAAAGATTTGGCATGGGTCCCCAGATCCTCAAAAAGTTCTACAGCTGCAACATAGAGAGCATCCTGACCGGTTGCATCACCGCCTGGTATGGCAGTTGCTCGGCATCTGACTGTAAGGCGCTACAGAGGGTAGTGCATACGCCCCAGTAAATCACTGGGACCAAGCTTCCTGCCATCCAGGACCTATATACTAGGCGGTGTCAGAGGAAAGCCCAAAAAATTGTCAAAGACTCCAGTCACCCAAGTCATAGACTCTTCTCTCTGCTACCGCACGGCAAGCGGAACCGGAGCATCAAGTCTAGGACCAAAAGGTTCCTTAACAACTTCTTCCCCCAAGCCATAACACTGCTGAACAATTAATCAAATGGCCACCCGGACTATTTACATTGACACAACACCCCCCCCCCCATTTGTTTTTACACTGCTGCTACTCGCTGTTTATTATCTATGCATAGTCACTTTACCCCTACCTACGTGTACAAAATACCTAGACTAACCTGTACCCCCGCACATTGCCTTGGTGCCGACCCCCGTATATAGCCTCATTATTGCTATTTTATTGTGTTACTTTTATAGTTTTTTTACTTTAGTTTATTTGGTAAATATTTTCTTAACTCTTTCTTGAACTGCATTGTTGGTTAATGGCTTGTAATTAAGCATTTCACGGTAAGGTTGTATTCACATGTGACAAATAATGTTTGATTTGATTTGAAACAGACTGAAACTGAAACTGTATCACAACTTGAAACTTGAAATGAGAACTGTGAGAACCTAGAATGGTAGCTTGGCAACAGTTGAGTTTAAAAACTGAGTTGTGAAGTAGGCAGGCAGGTTGAGGCGATCTAGAAGAGAAGAGATTGAGATGCTCTGTGAATCATGACTGACAAGCTGTCAGCTCTCTGCCCTTCTTGGCTCTTCACAGATAACCAAGAAGTCACACAGCTGTCTTTACCCGTCTGCATATTCACTGTACTGTAGTTTCAAAAGACTTGAGATGAGTTTAAGCTCAGTGTGTGAATATGGTAATAGCAACCGTGTGATTAGTGCTGACAAGATAAGATTATACTTAACCCACCAATCAAAAGTGTGGGATTACTTTGATTTTCTCTCAATTGGATTCTTTGCAGCTGTGCATGCTAATGTTATTCCATAATTACATTATTTTGATTAAATTGAACTGGGCTCTCTCTCTCTTTGATCATTCTCCCCCTCAGCTCATACCTCAGTAATAGCCCGAGGCAGACAGAAGATAATTAGTTCTGAGACCACAAGACAAAAACACAGACTATATAAAAAAATATATTGACTAGATATATTTGAAATTAAAATACAAAACAGTGTGTCTATGTATGCCACTACGCGCTGAAAGACCTGGGATGTTTGTCATCTCATGCTTTTGCTGATGTGAATAGTTCAATTTAGGAATTCTACATTTGATTGCCTGTCAAAACAACGACAACACGTCAAGAAACCCATGTCATGTGTATTACCATTTGGCTTACCGTTCTTGGAGGATAAATAAATGTTACCTGAAGGAGATTTGTGGTTCAAATAGAGCTAAACAATCCACACAGTGTGGACAGCGCATCTACCCAGCAATGTAAATCTTCCGTTGGTAGACACTTAGACACATTATGGACACAGTTCAATACAGTTGCACCCAGATTTGAGCAGCACATCTGTGTTTAGTCCTCTGTGTCATAGTCTTGACCCTTGATGGAGATCTTTGCGGTCCGAACTCGGCCATCCACCCCAGGGTACGTTTCAGTGATCTTTCCGATAGGCCATGAAGCCCGAGGCTACTGAGGGTCCACAATCATAGCAATCGGGCCTACATCAAGGTTTACCCTGCCAGTTTCCCATTTCTGATGTATCTGAAGAGTAGGGAGATAGTTGCAGATGAAAGCAGCTCAGAAGTTGACAACCAAGAAGGTCACTAGAGTAAAAGATGGCTTGTGGGAGAGCGGAATCGCGCTGCAACATTAGCAAAATGTTTGGTGTGACTGGATTAGGGTCAGCCAGGTCAGAGGATACTGTGCATGTCCCAGTGGTTTAGAATTAAGGATTCCCTCTACCTCTTCCAACACAGACTGCTTCTGCTGTTGATTCCCTAGCACCAAATGAAGGGCCGTTTTTACACGTTTGATTTCATGCTCCCAGCTTCCACCAAAATGAGGAGCAGAGGGAGGATTGGAGGTAGCAGAGCTGTCATGTAACACAGGGTTTGCTGGTGAAGGAGGCAGACAAGTATAATACCCTGTTAACACCATGTATTAGAAACACTACATTTTATTACAGCCTTTGCTATTGAGACTATGTTGTTTGCATTGCATCAAACACGTGAAAGCTTCAAAGAAACAATCTGTCAATAATTTAAGAGGCAGTATAGGTTTAACTATTTAATGTACCTTCACATTGATGTGAACTAAAGTAACCTGGTTTGGTTAAGCCAATAAGAAGTCTTATTAAGTTTTTGAGCCAATCATGTGATCTCTTTATATGAACCTTGAGGCTGTTCACGACGTGAGAGAAAAGAAGCAACACTGTTGTTAAACTTAAACTTTTACATTTGTGAAGATATGAATTGCATTTAGCAAAAAGACTGTTGTTTAATTTAACTTACCTGTTACAAGTCTAGAAAAAGTCTAGTTAAACATCTATCTATGAAATTAACTGAATTCACCGGTTGTGGATAATTTTGCCATCGTCCCTTCAAGAGTTAGCCTGGTTTTTGTTCCAAGACGACCTGAAACTTATTTTGTGACGATGGACATCTCTTCTATTTCATGCAGTGTATTTTCCACCATTGATTATAGATAGGCATCGGCCTTGGAATGATTGTTTCAGGGAGTTTGCTACGGTATTGTGAGTAACATTGGGTTTCCCATTCATTTGCTGAATCATTCTATCTTCATTGAGCTCCAACGGGTGCAAGACTGAGTTTTCAGATTGCACTCAAATACCAGAGGGTTTTATTTCTATAGCGTGAATGAATTTTTATTTATTGTACATAAATAGTTAATTTACTGAGATGTCCTTTTCACCATTATTCCCATGCGGATCTATCCGAGTCTTTGGTGAGAGGGTTACACAAGCTATATTCAATATGTTGTCAGGGCAGAAGATGAGGGTAAAATTCATGGAATTTTCTTAATTGCAACCATTTCATTGACCTTGTTTTATTCTATTTTAGCTAATTCCTCATCTTGAGATGTCTCAGCCTCAGGAAAACTAAACCTCCGGAGGACTTATCATCCTTTCACTCCATCCTCTCTACCTTCTCTCCCTTTGTATTCGCTGACCAGTTTGGCTTCAAGACAGGTCACCCAAACAAGACTGCTCTTCTCTGTGTCATGGAGGCTCTCCGCATTGCCAAATCTGACTCTCTCTCCTCTGTTCTCATCCTCCTAGATCTAGCCGCTGCCTTCGACACCGTGAACCATCAGATCCTCCTTTCCGCCCTCTCAGGGCTCGGCGTCTCAAGCTCTGCACACTGTTAGATTGCATCCTACCCTGCAGGCCGCTCCTACCAGATGACGTGGAGAGGATCTCTGTATGCACCGCGTACTCTCACTACTGGTGTCCCCCAGGGCTCGGCGCTAGGCCCTCTCCTCTTCTCTCTATACACCAAGTCACTCGGCTCTGTCATATCCTCACATGGTCTCTCCTATCATTGATATGCGTATGACACACAACTACTTTTCTCCTTCTGCCCTTCTGACACCCAGTCGGCGGCACACATCTTTATGTGCCTGGCCGATATCTCAGCTTGGATGTTAGCCCACCACCTCAAGCTCAACCTCGACAAGACGGAGCTGCTCTTCCTCCCGGGGAAGGCCTACTCCAAGACCACTCATTCACAGTTGATAACTCCACGGTGTCCCCATCCCAGAGTGCAAAGAACCTTGGCGTGACCCTGGACAACACCCTGTTGAGCTCTGCAAACATCAAAGCAGTGACTCGCTCCTGCAAGTTCATGCTATACAATATCCGAAGAGTACGACACTAACTAACAGAGGAAGCGACGCAGGTCCTAATCCAGGCAATTGTCATCTCCCTTCTGGACTTCTACAACTCGCTGTTGGCTGGGCTCCCCGCTTGTGTCATCAAACCCCTGCAACTTATCCAGAATGCTACAGCCTGACTGGTGTTCAACCTTCCCTAGTTCTCTCATATATCAAATCAAATCAAATTTGATTTGTCACATGCGCCGAATACAACTTATTGTGAAATGCTTACTTTCAAGCCCTTAACCAACAATACAGTTCAAGAAATACAGTTAAGAAAATATTTACTAAATTAACATAAAATAAAAAGTAACACAAKAAAATAACAATAACGAGGCTATATACAGGGGGTACCGGTACCGAGTCAATGTGCAGGGGTACAGGTTAGTCAACTTAATTTGTACACGTAGGTAGGGGTAAAGTGACTATGCATAGATAATAAACAGCAAGTAGCATCAGTGTAAAAACAAAGGGGGGGGGCTTGTGTCACTGGGCAGCTCGGGCCTGGGTGTCCCTTTGTAGTCCATAATAGGTTTCAAACCCTGCCACATACGACGAGCTTCAGAGCCGGTGTAATAGGATTCAATCTTAGTCCTGTATTGACGCTTTGCCTGTTTGATGGTTTGTCTGAGGGCATAGCGGGATTTCTTATAAGCATCTGGATTAGTGTCCCACTCCTTGAAAGCGGTAGCTCTAACCTTTAGCTCAGTGCGGATGTTGCCTGTAATCCATAGCTTCTGGTTGGGATATGTACGTACGGTCACTGTGGGGACGACGTCGTCAATGCACTTATTGATGAAGCCGGTGACTGAGGCGGTACACTCCTCAATGCCAGTTTGTGCCGGGATTCTGTAGCATAGAGTAGCATCTGCTTCATCTGATCACTTCTGTATTGAGCGAGTCACTGGTACGTCCTGCTTTAATTTTTGCTTGTAAGCTGGAATCAGGAGGATAGAATTATGGTCAGATTTTCCAAATGGAGGGCGAGGGAGTGATTTGTATGCGTCTCTGGGTGTGGAGTAAAGGTGGTCTAAAAAATGTTTTCCTCTGGTTGCACATGTGACATGCTGGTAGAAAGGAGGTAAAACGGATTTAAGTTTGCCTGGATTAAAGTCCCCAGCCATTAGGAGCGCCGCTTCTGGATGAGCATTTTCTTGTTTGCTTATGGCCTTATCCAGCTCGTTGAGTGCGGTCTTAGTGCCAGCATCGGTTTGTGGTGGTAAATAGATGGCTCAAAATAATATAGATGAGAACTCTCTTGGTAGATAGTGTGGTCTACAGCTTATCATGAGGTATGAGCAATACCACGAGACCTCTTTAATATTAGACATTGCGCACCAGCTGTTACTGACAAATAGACACACACCCCTGGCCCCTTGTTTTACCAGAGGTAGCTGCTGTCGTGACATTGTATTAGTTAATGTGATGACTGTTGCTCTTCGAATGACTAATGGTTTCTAATTGCGTGATGAAATGAATCAAGCAATTATTAACTCATTAACCTGGGGCACCATGGGAAAATTTGTTTTATTGAGTTTCTATTTCCCAAATTAACTCAAAGAAAATCAGAATATCTATTTTACAACAGTCGCTAATTAATCAGTTTCCTCTACAATCTCATTCTGAACGTCGCATAATCCGGGAATCTGCACGGACCCGGGTCCCACCAATGAGTTCGTACCACACCAATCTTAGTTGAATATTTATTTACTAGAAAGCTAAAATGATGATCAAATATACACATACACAAAACACAGTCTAGGCTATTGATTAGAACTTAATATAACGGCCAACACACTATGGCGCGTGTCACGCTCTTATGGGTCAGAATATAATGATGTAGTTACGTGTTGGAGGTCTCAGATGTGAAGCTCCGCGTGGGTCGTTTAGGCGCACTTCTCTGGCGCAACTCTCTGGTTGTCCTCACGATGTCAGTGTCCTTTTGGTTTAGTGGTCTGATTCCTTGCCCTTGCTCTGATAGGGGTCTTCTGAGGACAGACAACTCTGTAGCTCAGAGCTCACAGCGTAGAAATGAAACAGTGTAGATACCACGATTCGATGGAGAGTGGAGGCTAGGTGGTCCGGCTTGAATTCACCTGCTTAGACACAGCTACTCATCAGTAGCATGGGTAGAAAAATATTTATTTGTCTTCAACCTTGGGTTGAGTTTTGGGTTTGTTGACTTTTTAGACCTCGGCTGCAGCTTGGGTCACTTAGTCTGATCTGTTCATTCTTAACTCACATGTCTTATACCCTCGGGTCAGAAGTGGGCGTAACCGCCTTTAGGGCAATTCTCTGGGCGTACCAAGTTAAGAACCTGTTGAGGACAAGGGGGTGCTGTTTTCACTTTTGGAGAAAATCGTATGATATTTAAACGGCCTCGTACTCAATTCTTGCTCGTACAATATGCATATTATTATTACTATTGGATAGAAAACAGTCTCTAGTTTCTAAAAGCGTTTGAATTATTTCTCTAGGTGAAACAGAACTCTTTTTACAGACATTTTCCTATCCGGAAGTGAGATTTCCAAATGCGAAGTCTCTCTTTAAGACCTTGTCTATAAAAGGGCATGTCACTTATGACTGTAGAAACACGTCATACACCTTCCCCTGGGTGTCATGCGGAAGTGAGAGCAGAAATGAGTTGATTATCTCGTTCAGGGGTTGTATACAACCTCTTGGAGTGAGAAGTGCGCACTTTATTTTTTTTGGAAGGCGCGAAGTTGGATCTGGAGTAGCCTCCTGGAAAACCGTCGTTATAGGTGAATATGATCTCTGGCTTCGATTTTATTTGATACATGTCACAATATCATCCTAAAGTATGTTTTTTCAATATACTTTAATTATATTATTGAAATGTATTCTGGACTTTAGACGTGATGCGACGCAAGAATTTTGTCAAGACGGAGAGGTTAGCACAGCACCTGTCTCTTATACACATCTAGATGTGTATAAGAGACAGGTGTTAGCTATTGTAGTAAGCTAATATAACGATATATTGTGTTTTCGCTGTAAAACACTTCAAAAATCGGAAATATTGGCTGTATTCGCAAGATATTTGTCTTTCATTAGCTATCCACCATATATTTTTCTGAAATGTTTTATGATGAGTTATTAGGCCTGTCTCTTATACACATCTAGATGTGTATAAGAGACAGATATAACGATATATTGTGTTTTCGCTGTAAAACACTTCAAAAATCGGAAATATTGGCTGTATTCGCAAGATATTTGTCTTTCATTAGCTATCCACCATATATTTTTCTGAAATGTTTTATGATGAGTAATTAGGTAGTTGACGTTGGTGTCTGTATTTACTCTGGCTACTCCCATGCGATTTCTGACTGTAGCTATGATGGTAGCTATGATGGTAGCAGTAATGTAAAACTGATTTATAGCTAAAATATGCACATTTTTCGAACAAAACATAGATTTATTGTGTAACATGTTATAGGACTGTCATCTGAGGTAGTTTTTTCTAGGTTATTTAGGTTGGTTCTAGGTTAGTTAGGTTGGCTTGTGCATGCTACCTGCATGCTACCGTTGCTGTGAAAAACTGTCTGTCTGTCTTTTGTATTTGGTGGTGAGCTAACATAAATATATGTGGTGTTTTCTCTGTAAAACATTTTAAAAATCAGACATGTTGGCTGAATTCACAAGATGTTTATCTTTCAAATGCTGTATTGGACTTGTTAATGTGTGAAAGTTAAATATTTCAAAAAAWWTTTTTTTGAATTTGCCGCTCTTCCTTTTCAGTGGAATGTGGGAGGAGTTCCGCTAGCGGAACTCCTGGCCTAGACAGTTTTAAGAGGCAAGGTCTAGATTTGACTCAAATCCAATTTTAGACAACTAAATTCACTTTTCATCTTTACCAAAACATTCTCTTTGATTTGGACATTTTCCACACAACGTACAATGTATAAACATCAAGCATACTGGGAAAACTCTTAAGATGACAATGTTTTCGTAATAACGTCATCTATTAACCTTTAATAACAAAACAAAAATGACATACATTTTCATATTCCATCTATCGTCATGACCACCATTGTGGCTGACGGAAACCATTGTTCCAAAGTCCCTTTATTGCATGTTTAATGTTCTGAGGCTGGTTCTCCATAGTGAGAGGACAAAGGAATGTTGTCTGTGGCCTAAGATTTACCATGGGCGTGAGGGGTCATAAAACCCCCACATCTTTTGACCCCTAGATCTCTCCTCCTCTGTTGGGGGTGAGAGATAATCTGTAGGGTTGTGGTCTCCTGTAACCTGACCTGATCAGGACAGTCATGACACTGCTCTGTCCTGCTGATGCATGGAAAACCCAGTCAGCTCTATATTATCAGTTTCGTCGCCATGATTCGGTAAACTTAAGATATTACAGTTTTTAAAGTCCCATTGGTAGGATAGTCTTGATCATAGATCATACATTTTATCCCCCCAATGATTGCACGTTGGCCAATAGAACGGATGGTAGTGGCGATTTACCCACTCGCCTACGAATTCCCAAAAGGCAACCCAACTTTTCTTCACGCGAATGACAGGGATTTGGGCCTGGTCTTGGGAAAGCAGTATATCCTTCGTGGCGGACTTATTAAAGAAAAAATCTTGGTCCAGTTCGAGGTGAGTAATCGCTGTTCTGATGTCCAGAAACTTTTGTCCAGATGTCCAGAGACAGTAGCAGCAACATTATGTACAATTTAAGTTACAAACAATGCAAAAAAACGAACAAAATACCACAGTTGGTTAGGAGCGCGTAAAACGGCAGCCATCCCTTCCGGTGCCATTAAAAGGACCCCACTCATATCACCCAGCTCCTCCGCACACTCCACTGGCTTCCAGTCGAAGCTTGCATCCACTACAAGACCATGGTACTTGCCTTCGGACCAGCAAGAAGAACTGCCTACCTTCAGGCTATGGTCAAACCCTACACCCCAACCTGAGCACTCCATTTTGCCACCTCTGGTATCTTTGCCTCTACGGGAGGGCAGCTCCCGCTCAGCCCAGTCCAAGCTCTTCTCTGTCCTTCTCTGTCCTGGCATCGCAATCGGTGAACCAGCTTCCCCCTGCGTCCCTACCCATTAAAACATCTGAAACACTACCTCTTCAAAGAGTATCTTAAATAATCCCACAGCACATCTAAGAGCTGTGTTAGAGTTTTATAGTGAATGGACAATTATAGACCTGAACTGTACATATTGTGTTATGCAAGACCTTGATCAGAGGTGAATCTACTAAATCTAGTCTCTTTATAGAAAAGCCCATTCCCAATAGGATCTACTGAAATCCTTGGGGATAGATGTGGATAGATGTCTGCCTGCGTTGCCTGTTTGGGAATAATAAGTAGTTGCACTTCCAACGAATGGCCTCTCTCTCTTTCTCTCTCTCAAGGACAGTGGAGAGGGACGATGATATGTGGGCGTAATAAAGGCCATATGGCAATTATGAAATACTGAATGAGTAATAAAGCCAATCACATGGCTCCAATATCATTCTGAGATGTAATCTATTTAACTAAAAAAGCAACAAATTGTGTTTGATAACCAGACAGACGTGCTGCTCAGCAACACTTTGAATGCATTTCATGCCAATAATGGGAGACATAATGCATTTCATTTTGATTTGGAGGTAGGTAGGGTTGACACCTACACACCTACATCTCTGGGATTCCTAATTGGGAACCCCCCTTGCCCTCAGAACAGCCTCAATTCGTTGGGGAATGGACTCTACAAGGTATTGAAAGCATTTCACAGGGACGCTGGCCCTTGTTGACTCCAATGCTTTCCACAGTTGGGTCAAGTTGGCTGGATGTCCTTTGGGTGGTGGACCCTTCTTGATACACACAGGAAACTGCTGAGCGTGAAAAACCCAGCAGCGTTTCAGTTCTTGACACAAACTGGTGTGCCTGGCACCTACTACCATACCCCGTTCAAAGGCAGTTAAATATTTTGTCTTGACATTCACCCTCTGAATGGAACACAAACACATTCCATGAGTCAATTGTCTCAAGGCTAAAAAATCATTATTTAACCTGTCTCCTCCCCTTCATCTACAATGATTGAAGTGGATTTAACAAGTGACATCAATAAGGAATCATAGCTTTCATGTGGTCTGGGTGTTGGAGAACTCTTAACCTCGGGCTAGTGAAATTGAACTCAGCTTTTCAAAAAATGTGATTAACCTCAGTAAATTCATGATTTAACAAAGGGGGGCAATTACTTTGTCACATAGGGCCATGAAGGTTCGGATAGCTTTTTCCCCTTAATAAATAAAATGATCACTTAAAAACTGCATTTTGTGTTTACTTGGGTTATCTTTGTGTAATATTAAAATTTGTTTGATGATCTGAAACATTTAAGTGTGACAAATGTGCAAAAAAATAAGAAAGGGTGCAAATACTTTTTTACAGCACTGTATTTTGAACTCCCACACCCCAACCACTCCACCAGTCATCTGAGTACCAGTACAGAGTCAATGTGCAGGGGTACGAGGTAGTTTATGTAATTGAGGTAATATGTACATGTTAACACATTCAATTGTATGTCAACGCTCCGTAAGAAAATAGGCAGACACACTATATATACAAAGGTATGTGAACACCCCTTCAAATGAGTTGATTCGGCTATATCAGCCACACCCGTTCAGCCACACCCAGGTGTATCAAATCGAGCACACAGCCATGCAATCTCAGTAGACAAACATTGGCAGTAGAATGGCCTTACTGAAAAGCTTAGTGACTTTCAACGTGGCACCGTCATAGGATGCCACCTTTCCAACAAGTCAGATTGTCAAATTTCTGCCCTGGTAGAGCTGCCCCGCTCAACTGTAAGTGCTGTTATTGTGAAGTGGAAATGCCTAGGAGCAACAACAGCTCAGCCGCGAAGTGGTAGGCCGCACAAGCTCACAGAATGCGACCGCTGAAGCGAGTAGCACGTAAAAATCATCTGTCCAACACTCAGGAGGAATAATGGTCTGGGCTGTTTTTCATGGTTCGGGCTAGGCCCCTTAGTTCCAGTGACGGGAAATCTTAACACTATAGCAATAGCTATAACAATGACATGCTAAACTATTCTGTGCTTCCAACTTTTTGGCATGCCCTTTCCTGTTGCAGCATGACAATTACACTTTTTATTTGAACCTTTATTTAACTAGGCAAGTCAGTTAAGAACAAATTCTTATTTACAGTGACGTCCTACTCAGGCCTAACCGGACAAAGCTGGGCCAATTGTGTGCCGCCCTATGGGACTCCCAATCACAGCCAGATGTGATTCAGCCTGGATTCAAACCAGGGACTGTAGTGATGCCTTTTGCACTGAGAAGTAATGCCTTAAACTGCTGCGCCACTCGGGAGCCCTCATGCACAAAGCGAGGTCCATACAGAAATGGTTTGTCAAGATCGATGTGGAAGAACTTGACTGGCCTGCACAGAGGCCTGATCTCAATCCCATCGAACACCTTCGGGATGAATTGGAACGCCGACTGTGAGCCAGGCCTAACCGCCCAACATCAGTACCTGAACTCACTAATGCTCTTGTGGCTGGATGGAAGCAAGTCCCAGCACCAATGTTCCAACATCAAGCGGAAAGCCTTCCMAGAACAGTGGAGGCTGTTACAGCAGCAAAGGGGGGACCAACTCCATATTAATGCCCATGATTTTGGAATGAGATGTTCGACGAGCAGGTGTCCACATACTTTTTGTCATGTAGTGTATGTTGGCTGGTGCCGAGGGGTACTCCCATGCATAAAGCAGTATACAGCATTTGCCTAATGTAACTGTCAGCCTGTCTCTGAGTGGGAGGAAGGAGTAGAGGTTTGGGGAAACGGTGGCAAGCAGAAAATGCCTCTCTCTCAATCCATAAACACTGGTGCTTTGATCTGGTCACACAGACAGCAAAATGAACAGACACACTTGAAATCCATGCTGGGGCAATGACAATGTAAAATTAGAGTGTACTTCTCAAAGAACAAGGAGATGCCAGCTGGAAATATAATTAGGCCTACCTCTCACACAACACAAAGTGTGGCAGCTTAACACTACAGATCCATTAGTTACATATGTTTAAACAGTCAAGTTAGCCCTCTCTTTTAGTATGATTCAATTATCAATCTACGTTGTTATATAACATGAAAACAGATGCAGAGAGTATGTTCTTCTAATGGACATGGGCAGAGATGCTTGGGTGATAAGATGTGCTGATTGTTGTAATGAATGCATTTACAAATTGAGCCCCTGGTTACATGGGGTGGATAGCATTCATCACAGTGATCAGGCTGCTCTTATTATCCAATCCACTGGTTCATGATTCAGAGAGGAACCACTACCAGTTTTCTCAGAACAGAACAATTGGAACAGCTTTCCTTCTTTCTTTTACAGAGCTATCCACACAGTATTCTTGGAGACCTTTAAAACGGTGTGTTTGTGAACTGGGTTGCTTTTTTTATCACTGATGGTTCTCAGAATATCGTCTTTCTCTGAATACACCATGGCTAACAGGTGTTCTACACAAATATAATTTTTTTAGTCCTATTCTACTTCCTCAGGCTCCTGTCAACTACACCTGCTACGGTTAGCAAAAGCTTTGCTTTCAACTCGTCATTATTTGACTCTTCCTTACTGATGCATCCTCTGGTTATACTGGGGAAAGTGGCATTATTACACCACAGAAATGATTACACACCACCAATGAGTAGGCTAGCATTTCCCATATGGTTCTAAGACACCATGGGTATTGATGGACAGAGTGGGCTGTGAGAAAACCATTAGCACCTCACAGAGGTTAGCCATGGCTCAATAATACCTTCAAGGTAGAGAGATGAATGTGATCAATTGATTCAAAGGAGATGGCCTCCTGTGGAGTTTTCCCTTGCAACCTGAAATGACCTGTTTATGGCTTTGTAACAACCCAATAGTTAAACAGCACTCAAATAGGTACCCATGGAAACAGAAAACGTGTTCAAGAGAAATGGAAACGGCATTACATACACTTTTCATACTGACCGGATTCCTAATTGTACAAAGGTATCGAATAAGGTAAAACCTGCCCAAGCCTAACCAAGCAAAGTATTTGCCTGTTCTGTTCCATTCTCCTCTTCTGGTGTTTATGGAAGAGGTATTAATGCCTCAGCATGTTCTTCAAACATGGTGTTGGTTGGAGAGGTCTGAATAGACACAGACACAGATAACTAGAAAACTCCTCTCTAGCCAAAGGGCACTGTAACGTCACAGCCTGGCCTTTGGTCGTCCATATTTAATCCGCCAAAACATCCCAGTGCATCTGTCCAGGCAATTTTTCTTCACTTCACAGACCAGCAGAGCAGACCAGGGCAGACTTAAACAGGTATGCATGCTTGTTTTGCAGGGTAAAATTCATGAATATGCAAGTGCAGTATGTTGCCTTCGAAACTCTATTAGCCCTAAACCCCATCCCATCTCTAGACTGACAATAGTTGAGCCAGGATTGGCTTGCCATAGAACATTTGATAAAATACACCTTTATTCATGTGACTTAGGACTCTATTCGATCCACATCGCAGAAGTTCAGCTTTACAGCGTGATTGAAATTTAAAGGCAATGTTCCCGCTTTATCGGAGACTGCATTCACAGTAAAAGCTGCATATATCAGCTAAATCCAAAATTACCAGGGGCACAACTTTCACTGGAGATGAGGGGGACATGCCTCCACCGCCCCACTTTCTGAAATTGCATTTCCCCCCCCCCCTAATTTTTATTATTGCACTATGATACAAAACTCGGATACGGTGTGCTTTAGGATCATGCGGATGCCTCAGAGTGGTCAGGTAGGCTGTTTTTCAGTTTGAGCTGGCTGGATTTAGGACCTCACAGACATCACAGAGCGTACGGACAGGCTGTGTGAAGGCAAAGCTTCTGAAAGGCTGGCGTATAGGACCAGCACAGGAGAGACCAGCAGCATACCACCCTGCATCCCACTGCTGGCTTGCTTCTGAAACTAAGCAGGGTTGGTCCTGGTCAGTCCCTGGATGGGAGACCAGATGGTGTTAGAGTGCCAGTAGAGTGGAAAATGGCACCGGAAGAAATGGCAGCAGTTTTACGGGCACCCAACCAATTGTGCTATTATGTTTTTTTTTCGGGTTATATGTAACTTATTTTGTACATAATGTTTCTGCAACCATATCTTACGGCAAAAAAGAGCTTCTGGATATCAGGACAGCGATCACTCACCTCGGATTAGACAAAGATGTTTTCTACAACAAGGATGACGATCAAGACATTCTTCAAACACGCCACAGGGCGTTATTTGCATCATCCCCGTTATTTGCAAGAAGAAGCGACGCAGGTACAGAGGACAAAGAGCCGGATGCCTGGTCAGGACCCGGGAAAAGGCGAGTGGGAAAGCTGCCGTTACCGTCAATACTACTCGCCGACGTGCAATCATTGGACAATAAACTAGACGAGGTACGATCACGTATATCCTACCAACGGGACATCAAAAACTGTAATATCCTATGATTCACGGAATTGTGGCTGAATGACGACATGGATATTCAGCTAGTGGGACATACAATGCACCGGCAAGATAGAACAGCGCAATCCGGTAAGACGAGGGGGGGCGGTCTGTGCATATTTGTAAGAAACAGTTAGTGCACGAAATCTAAGGAAGTCTCTAGATTTTGCTCGCCTGAAGTAGAGTACATTGTGATAAATTGCAGGCCACACTACTTGCCTAGAGAGTTTTCAGCTATACTTTTAGTGGCTGTTTATTTACCACCCCAGACAGATGCTGGCACTAAGACCGCACTCAGTCAGCTGTATAAGGAAATAAGCAAACAGGAAACCACTCCCCCAGAGGCGGCACTCCTAGTGGCCGGAGACTTTAATGCAGGGAAACTTAAATCAGTTCTACCAAATATCTATCAACATGTTAAATGTGCAACCAGAGGGGGAAAAATTCTAGATCACCTGTACTCCACACACAGAGACGCGTACAAAGCTCTCCCTCGCCCTCCAGTTGGTAAATCCGACCACAACTCTATCGTCCTGATTCCTGCTTACAAGCAAAAATTAAAGCAGGAAGCACCAGTGACTCGGTCTATTAAAAAGTGGTCAGATGAAGCAGATGCTAAACTACAGGACTGTTTTGCTATCACAGACTGGAACATGTTCCGGGATTCTTCGATGGCATTGAGGAGTACACCATATCAGTCACTGGCTTTATCAATAAGTGCATCGAGGACATCGTCCCCACAGTGACTGTACGTACATACCCCAACCAGAAGCCATGGATTACAGGCAACATTCGCACTGAGCTGAAGGGTAGAGCTGCCGCTTTCAAGGTGCGGAACTCTATCCTGGAAGCTTACAAGAAATTCTGCTATGCCCTGCGACGAACCATCAAAGAGGCAAAGCGTCAATACAGGGCTAAGATTGAATCATACTACACCGGCTCCAACGCTCGTCTTATGGCAGGGCTTGCAAACTATTACAGACTACAAAGGGAAGCACCGCCGCGAGCTGCCCAGTGACACGATCCTACCAGACGAGCTAAATCACTTCTATGCTCGATTCGAGGCAAGCAACACTGAGGCATGCATGAGAGCATCAGCTGTTCCGGATGACTGTGTGATCACACTCTCCATAGCAGACATGAGTAAGACCTTTAACCTCTCTGGGATCGTTCGGGACGCTAGCGTCCCACCTCGCCAACAGCCAGTGAAATTGCAGGGCACCAAATTTAAACAACAGAAATCTCATAATTAAAATTCCTCAAACATACAAGTATTTTACACCATTTTAAAGATACACTTCTCGTTAATCCAACCACGCTGTCCGATTTCAAAAAGGCTTTATGGCTAAAGCACAACATATCATTATGTTAGGACAGTGCCTAGTCACAGAAAGCATTCAGCCATTTTCCAACCAAAGAGAGTTGTCACAAAAAGCAGAAATATAGATAAAATTAATCACTAACCTTTGACGATCTTCATCAGATGACGCTCCCAGGACTCAATGTTACACAATACATGTATGTTTTGTTCGATAAAGTTCATATTTATATCCAAAAACCTCAGTTTACATTGGCGCCATGTTCAGAAATGCCTCCAAAACATCCAGAGAAATTGCAGAGAGCCACATCAAATAACAGAAATACTCATCATAAACTTTGATAAAAGATACGTTTTACATAGAATTAAAGATAAACTTGTTCTTAATGCAACCGCTGTGTCAGATTTCAAAAAAGCTTTACGGCAAAAGCACAATATTCAATAATCTGAGTACAGCATTCAGCCACCAAAGCAAGCCATACAGCCATACATACCCGCCAAATTGTGGAGTCAACAAAAGTCAGAAATAGCATTATAAATCTTCACTTACCTTTGCTGATCTTCGTCGGAATGCACTCCCAGGACTCCCACTTCCACAAGAAATGTTTGTTTTGTTCGATTACGTCCATATTTATGTCCAAATACCTCCGTTTTGTTGGCGCATTTAGTTCACTATTCCAAAGGCACAATGCGCGAGCGCAAAATCCAGCCGAAAAGTCAAAAGAGTTCCATTACAGTTTGTAGAAACATGTCAAACGATGTTACAATCAATCCTTAGGGTCTTTTTATAATAAATCTTCAATAATATTCCAACCGGACAATAGAGTATTCATTACAGAGGAAAAAGAAGGAACGGCGCGCCTGCGTGACCGTGCAGTAAACAACTCATTGGCCTCAGCCTAGTSCACTTGTTGAAACAGCTCTTATTCGACCCCCTTCCACAATAGAAGCCTCAAACAACTTTCTAAAGACTGTTGACATCTGCTGGAAGCCTTGGGAAGTGCAATCTGGCCCCATAGACACAGCATATTGGATAGGCAATCACTTAAATGAAACCAAACCTCAGATTTCCCACTTCCTGGTTGGATTTGTGTCATGTTTTTGCCTGCCATATGAGTTCTGTTATACTCACAGACATTATTTTAACAGTTTTGGAAACTTTAGAGTGTTTCTATCCAAATCTACTACTTATATGCATATCATAGCTCCTTGGCCTGGGTAACAAGCAGTTTACTCTGGGCACCTTATTCATCCAAGCTACTCAATACTGCCCCCCTTTCCCAAAGAAGTTAAACAGGTCAACATACACAAGACTGCGGGGCCAGACGGATTACCAGGACGTGTGCTCCGGGCATGTGCTGACCAACTGGCAGGTGTCTTCACAGACATTTTCAACATGTCCCTGATTGAGTCTGTAATACCAACATGTTTCAAGCAGACCACCATAGTCCCTGTGCCCAAGAACACAATGGCAACCTGCCTAAATGACTACAGACCCATAGCAYTCACGTCCGTAGCCATGAAGTGCTTTGAAACGTTGGTAATGGCCCACATCAACACCMTTATCCCAGAAAYGCTAGACCCACTCCAATTTGCATACCGCCCAAACAGATCCACAGATGATGTAATCTCTATTGCACTCCACACTGCCCTTTCCCACCTGGACAAAAGGAACACTTATGTGAGAATGCTATTCATTGACTACAGCTCAGCGTTCAACACCATAGTACCCTCAAAGCTCATCACTAAGCTAAGGATCCTGGGACTAAACACCTCCYTCTGCAACTGGATCCTGGACTTCCTGACGGGCCGCCCCCAGGTGGTGAGGGTAGGTAGCAACACATCTGCCACGCTGATCCTCAACACTGGAGCTCCACAGGGGTGTGTGCTCAGTCCCTTCCTGTACTCCCTGTTCACCCACGACTGCATTGCCAGGCACGACTCCAACACCATCATTACGTTTGCAGACGACACAACAGWGGTAGGCCTGATCACTGACAACAACRAGACAGCCTATAGGGAGGAGGTCAGAGACCTGGCCGGGTGGTGCCAGAATAACAACCTMTCCCTCAACGTAACCAAGACTAAGGAGATTATTGTGGACTACAGGAAAAGGAGGACCGAGCACGCCCCCATTCTCATCGWCGGGGCTGTAGTGGAGCAGGTTGAGAGCTTCAAGTTCCTTGGTGTCCACATCAACAACAAACTAGAATGGTCCAAACACACCAAGACAGTCGTGAAGACAAAGCCTATTCCCCCTCCGGAAACTGAAAAGATTTGGCATGGCTCCTGAGATCCTCAAAAGGTTCTACAGCTGCAACATCGAGAGCATCCTGACTGGTTGCATCACTGCCTGGTACGGCAATTGCTCAGCCTCTGACTGCAAGGCACAACAGAGGGTAGTGCGTACGGCCCAGTACATCACTGGGGCTAAGCTGCCTGCCATCCAGGACCTCTACACCAAGCGGTGTCAGAGGAAGGCCCTAAAAATTGTCAAACACCTCAGCCACCCCATTCATAGACTGTTCTCTCTACTGCCACATGGCAAGCGGTACCGGAGTGCCAAGTCTAGGACAAAAAGGCTTCTCAACAGTTTTTACCCCCAAGCCATAAGACTCCTGAACAGATAATCAAATGGCTACCCGGACTATTTGCATTTTGTGCCCCCCCCAACCCCTCTTTTTACGCTGCTGCTACTCTGTTTTCTCATATACAGTGGGGGAAAAAAGTATTTAGTCAGCCACCAATTGTGCAAGTTCTCCCACTTAAAAAGATGAGAGAGGCCTGTAATTTTCATCATAGGTACACTTCAACTATGACAGACAAAATGAGGAAAAAAAATCCAGACAATCACATTGTGGGACTTTTTATGAATTTATTTGTAAATTATGGTGGAAAATAAGTATTTATAAGGGTATACTGAGCAACTTTCATAAGGTCTGGATCCCTTATATGGAATACAGTATTGAAAACATGCCCAAAACATGCCCAAGAAAACATGCCCTGTATTGAAAACATGCCCGTGTCAGGAGAGATAACTATTTAGGCAATCCCTAGCTGCTGGGCTGCTCCGTCGTGGCCCTGAGGGTCTGCTGGACTGTTGGTTGTCACTCTGGCCTTAGCCTAACACACCTGAAACCAATCAGGAATGTTTCACTAAGATCCTAAAGCTGAGTGGGGTGCCTTGGGATGGGGCGCTGCAGGGCTGTAGACCCCTAGGGACAGTACGGGTTGACCAGCTATATTGTGTGCAGATAAAAAGAGCTCTACAATACTTTTAGGCCTATGATATGAATTACAGTTGAAGTCGGAAGTTTACATACACCTTAGCCATTTAAACTCAGTTTTTCACAATTCCTGACATTTAATGCTAGTAAAAATTCCCTGCCTTACGTCAGTTAGGATCACCACTTTATTTTAAGAATGTGAAATGTCAGAATAATAGTAGAGAGAATAATTTATTTCAGTTTTTATTTCTTTCATCACATTCCCAGTGGGTCAGATTAGTATTTGGTAGCATTGCCTTTAAATTGTCAAACGTTTTGGGTAGCCTTCCACAAGCTTCCCACAATAAGTTGGGTGAATTTTGGCCCATTCCTCGTGACAGAGCTGGTGTAATTGAGTCAGGTTTGTAGGCCTCCTTGCTCGCACACGCTTTTTCAGTTCTACCCACAGATTTTCCATAGGCTTGAGTTCAGGGCTTTGTGATGGTCACTCCAATACCTTGACTTTGTTGTCCTTAAGCCATTTTGCCACAACTTTGGAAGTATGCTTAGGGTCATTGTCCATTTGGAAGTGTCACGGCTGTCGAGTGAACTGGACCAATATTTTTTTCCTTGTGGTGAGCGTACATATTCCCTTTTTATTAGAATGACGCCGACAAAACAATAAACAATACAAAAACGACCGTGAAGCTTAAGGGCTATAGTGCCACAAACAAAGACAACTTCCCACACAGAAAGGAGGGAAAAGGGCCACCTAAGTATGGTTCCCAATCAGAGACAACGATAGACAACTGTCCCCGATTGAGAACCATACCCGGCCAAAACAAAGAAATAGAAAAACATAGAAAATAGAACATAGAATGCCCACCCAAATCACACCCTGACCAAACCCAAAATAGAGACATAAAAAGTTCTCTAAGGTCAGGGCGTGACAGGAAGACCCATTTGCGACCAAGCTTGAACTTCCTGACTGATGTCTTCACGTGCCGCGTTCAACCAGTTAGCAAGTCGAACATTTCTAAGTTTCCTAGTTCCGACTAGCACTTGAACGCGGCATTACATCAACATCCAACGCGTCATCATCATATCACGCATACATAGGCCAACACAAAATATTCTCAAGTACACGGTGCTGTGGACGGTGCTCAAATAGGGTTTAGGTTTTTATTTTACCCAAAACTATCTAAAAACAATCTGAATGGTTCCGTAGAAATGTTTGCTCAAAGGCATGATTACAATGAGCATGTTGAATATTTTTATTGTATTGCCGACGGCTCTGCGCCTGGCTTAATTGAATATAAATTGCCGCCAGGGAAAGTTGTGCAGATGATTTCAGGCAACTGATATTAGTATTATATAGCCTATGGGCGGCCAATTACAGGTAGGCCTACTAAAACTATAATAAAATGTATAATCGAGTCTGACACTGGAGAAAATAAAATCTCCACCACTAACTTGGAGATAAACCGCCCGTCTCTCTCCCTCTCTCTCTCTCTCTCTCTTGCGCTCTCTCCCGCTTCATATCAGCAACAGTATACTCAACACTTTTCAGGATATGAGTGTGTCGAGAGCGCACTTGACGAACGTTCTGTCTTTCAAGGAGTTCACTTCACCTTTTGCTCACTGCACTTGAGGTACCACGTCTTTGATCAAATATATCTGTTTCCTTAATTTTTGAAGAATTGCAGCTTTCGTTTTTACTTCATTAGCAAGGTAAGACTTACGGTGAGTTCAGTTATTATTTACTATTATAAATTATCATTATTATCTTTACTATAATAAGGGTTTGATCAAGTGTTTTTCCCCAGTGATTTGTTGTTGATATTAATCAGAATATTAGGCTACTGTTGTTGTGGTTATTATTGGCAGGCTACTTTACAGCTGTATAGTAAGTTGTTGTAGTAGTAATAGGAGTATAACAATAGTACAACTACCATCTGTTTGACATGTTTATTAGAACAAGATCCCACATTGAATACATGTCTAAACCTTTATTTCATTCATCCTACAGTTGTACATTTAGCAAATGTGAAAGAATATCCCAGGAGACAATCAATCTGAATTTAATTACAATGACTAACAGGCAAGGAGATAATAAACTACAATAGTTCTCAGTAAACCTTACTTTATTTGAACATTGGAATAATATTTTGGGGTTCAGATCTATTGAATGCAGGTTTTAAACATTGCAGATATGTTCTGAAGATATCTGTATCGTCAGCATAAAGAATCATATCCATCTTTCATCCAAGTCAAATTATCTGTGTTGGCTTGGACAATGGGTGTAATGCTTCTGACTGACTGTCTGCATTCTCTACTCCTCCAATCACTGATCTATCCAGTCAGCCGCAATCCTTACCATAAATTAGTTTATATTGAGTGTGACTGACTTTGCATATCCAAACTACTGAATGATATGTGGAGATTTACATCATATCATATTAAAGGTATTTATTAATCATTTTACAACACTCATTATTTTTATTTTATTAACCAGAGGTACTTGTACATCAAATTGATGGTCATGCAGGCATGTCAGCAATCTGAACTATCAGCAATTACATTAAAGTTCAAAGGCACTAAGTTAATAAGGCTTACATGTGGTGGTAAGCTTGCATGGGATGGGATAGTTCAGATATTAATTGGATCCACTGCTCTATGTACAGTATCAGCCAAAAGTTTGGACACACCTACTCATTTTAAACAGGACAATGACCCAACACACCTCCAGGCTGTGTAAGGGGTATTTGACCAAGAAGAAGAGTGATGGAGTGCTGCATATGTGGGAACTCCTTCAAGACATTTACATTTACATTTAAGTCATTTAGCAGACGCTCTTATCCAGAGCGACTTACAAACCATTGAAAAACATTCCAGGTGGAGCTGGTTGACAGAATGCCAAGAGTGTGCAATGCTGTCATCAAGGCAAAGGGTGGCTACTTTGAAGAATCTCAAATATAAACTATATATTGTTTAACACTTTTTTGGTACTACATGATTCCATATGTGTTATTTCATAGTTTTGATTGCTTCTCTATTATTCCACAGTGTAGAAAATAGTAAAAATATAGAAAAACCCTTGAATGAGTAGGTGTGTCCAAACTCTTGACTGATACTGTATATTTGATGTCTTTAAAACCCTGGCCATTTCAAGCTGGGGGGAGGGATTACAGCTGTTTGAGCAGCCAGGCATGCACTTATACAGGGCCAGCCCTGGGCATAGGTGATATGAGGTTATGAGTTGAGACCACTCTTAGGCTAGGGGGCCCTTGACCAAAAAAAATATAATAAATACATGTAGGAAATCAGTCGGGGTCTCAACTTACTGTTAGAATAGTGTAATACACAAGGTGCGGTTGTGAATCAGCAGTTTTCCTCTTATGTAAGTCACTGACAGTCACTCAATTAGCCCATGTCAGCTAAAAAAAAAATTGATCTAAACTGGCCGAAATTACTGATCGGGCATGAAGGGCACGTGCCCAGGGGCCCTGACTTCTAGGGTGTCCCCATTGATTGTGTTAGTCACTCTTACTCAGATATCATATTAACATGGAATATGTGTAGAATTTCAGGAAATATGCTGTAAAACTGAAGTTTTTTCTCTCCTCCCTGAGGCAAACTTAGTAGAATTCCATGAAATATGTTGTAAAATTGTTAAATGTTATCTATGTCCCATGGTAAAATTTGTAGAATTTCAGGAAATGTACGTTAAAACAAATGTATACTAATAATACTTATCTCTATGCCGTCAAGAGGGGGTCTTCTAAAATGTTTTGCCAGCGAGGTGGGGGGCCCCCAACCAAATCTCTCTTAGGGCCCCCAAAAGGCTAGGGCCGGCCCTGCATTTATACTATAAAATATTTTTACATCAGTTTTGTGGAAAATTCTATGCATTTCACAAGAGCTACCTCTCCTCAAAACTTGTTTCCCTTAAGCTTTTTAAATATGGTACAGTTGGCATGGGAATGGATTCATGATAGTGAATGATTCTTTTTTTTTCAAGTCGTTTAGTAAATGAAAGGAAAATTTATGAAGGAGTTTAGAATATTTTCTCATTAATCACTACAGAATTAATCTACTTTAATTAGCATACTGTAGAAAGCCTACAAACATATGTTCTGATTGATTAATGTAATGTCCATATTAATGGATCTATTGGTTGTGTCTGTGTTGTGACTACTCAGGGGTCATCTGAAAACTTGGCTTTTGGCCCATGGTCACTGTAACCACGGCCACTGTAATAGTTTCTAATAGTTTGGAGAAAACCACAACCATTAAACTCAACCATTAAACCAAATGTCACACTCGTATCCAATCACGGTTAGTGGTGTGACAATTATGAAATTTAGGGTAATGACTAAGTGTGATGCAAATGTTGACAGTTCTAATCATAATTGTAATAATAATAAAACATGTTTTGCTTGAAATGCATCATAATGCATCCTTATAAATTAGCTATGATATACCTAATGTATACAATACAGCTTTGGTGACACACCCCGTCTCGAAAATGAATAGTTTCTCCTCCCAACGGGTAGCCGTCATTGTAAATAAAATAAAATTCTTAATGACTTGCCTAGTTAAATAAAGGTTCAATAAAACAATAAGAAAACATGCCATTCTGCTGTAAAATGATTACCATCATTACTCACTTCATGTCAACAACAAAAAAATGGTATTGAATATACTATATCTACTTAAAAATAAAGTTTAACCCCCCCCTAAAATACATTTATTAAGACTATTATGACAGGTTTTTTTCTCTCAGAATAATCTAAAGGCGAAAGAAACGCACACCTATTTAGGCGAGGTGCTGGCTAGCGGAGTGGAACACTTAAAAAATAAAGGAGAGTTCAAGAAAGTTCATGGTTATTTCCCATAATTGTCGGTTACACGATTATACGATAATAGTGCCAGCTCTAATCATGGTGATACTTTCTTTTAAGGGGGTCTGTCAGGCATCTTTGAGAAATCCATCAAGCTTGTTGTCTTGCCTAGGACTTTATTTTGTCATTTAATCTCCTTTCTAAGGATTTCAAAATGTGACTGTCCTTCCTTTACCAAACCTTCACTATTGTATAATCATGTGTTATTTCATTAATTATTTTGTTGTATGAAAGCCTTCAAAAAATAGTAAAAGCTTTGACATTTTCCTTGTAAATTATGTGTCCGCTATTCATACACACATTTTACAGGGATTCCAAGATTAATTACAACCATCATTACTGTGTCTTATAAAATGTACATTACCAGAAGTAATTATTGAAATTATTGCTTCAACTTTGTTGATGGGCTTCATTGCAGTCCTCAACCAATCATGCTGCATGCATGATTAGTTTTCATGCAGAATAGAAGAAATTTAAGGAAACGAAGGAAAGGAGAAAGCCATATATTTATATTGTTCTGCTTATTCTGCTCCAGATATTACCACAAGCCCGTTCTCCCCCATTAAGATGCCACCAACCTCATGTGCACTGAACAAAAATATAAACACAACATGCAACAATTTCAAAGATTTTACTGAGTTACAGTTCATATAAGTAAATCAGTCAATTGACATAAATTTATTAGGCCCTAATCTATGGATTTCACATAACTGGGAACACAGATATACATCTGTTGGTCACAGATACCTTAAAAAAAAGGTAGGGGCGTTGATCAGAAAACCAGTCAGTTTCTGGTGTGACCACCATTTTCCTCATGCAGCGCTACACATCTCATTCACATAGAGTTGATCATGCTGTTGATTGTGGCCTGTGGAAGGCTGTCCCACTCCTCTTCAATGACTGTGCGAAGTTGCTGGATATTGGCGGGAAGTGGAACACGCTGTCGTACCTGTCGATCCTCAATGGGTGACATGTCTGGTGAGTATGCAGGCCACGGAAGAACTGGGCCATTTTCAGCTTCCAGGAATTGTGTACATGTCCTTGCAACATAAGGCTGTGCATTATCATGCTGAAACATGAGGTGATGGCGGCGGATGAATGGCATCTGTGGCATTGTGTTGTGCGACAAAACTGCACATTAGAGTGGCCTTTTATTGTCCCCAGCACAAGATGCACGTGTAATGATCATGCTGTTTAATCAGCTTCTTCATATGCCTCACCTGTCAAGTGGATGGATTATCTTGATAAATAAGAAATGCTCACTAACAGGGATGTAAACAAATTTGTGCACACAATTTGAGAGAAATAATATTTTTGTGTGTATGGAACATTTCTGGGATCTTTTACTTCAGTAGAAAGCCAGTATGAGGTTTAGGCTCAGGCAAGAATGAAAGGTCAGCGGGCACGTGGGAGTGAAAATATCTATAGAGTTAAAAAAGTACTCTCACTCAAAACCGTGAAGAGGATTAACCCAAGGAGTCCAAGATGCAAAAATAATATCATGAATTTAATACATGCTCGAAAGAATACAAACGTGAAAGTGCAAGGAGCTATATAACAAATAAAAAGGAAGGAGCATACGTTTTGGTCTTATGCCTTCATCAATGCTGTACAAACAAATTAAGAAGACACACCTGATGTGTGTAACAGGTGCAACAGGTGCAACAGGTGCAAGCAGATAGTTAATTAGAGACTGCCGAATCCGGAGTCAATGCATATTAACAAGGAATATATAGAACAGTATCAAAAATGGACAATTCAAATGTCACATATAATTGGAAAGAGACAAGAGTCTGGGCTACATAGCAATATCAGAAGCAATAGATATGAAATACTGGGGGAGACTGCTGGTGCATGTAGACAACACTACTGGAAACATACAAGGTCCAATTCCTCATTAAGCCCTTTGGGGTGTATAGTTTTTAAGTAGAAGATCCATCTTGCTTCCCACTGGAGGCGCTCATCCGTATTGCGGCATCTTCCAAACATGGTCAATGGCACCGAACTTAAGATCAGTCACAGAATGATTAGGCCCATGAAAATGTCTGGCCACTGGTGATTTTAAGTAATTTCTTCAGATAGCACTGCATTGCTCGTTGATGCGTAACTGTAGTTGTCTGAGCGTAATACAACTGTATGGACAAGACAGTAGATGCACTACATTGTTAGATTGACATGTAATTAATCTATTGATGGTCTATTCTTTATTTGTGATGAAAGATCTGAACGTGTGGCACTTTTTAATACCTGTACAGGCCGCAGGCCTTTATTTCAGCTCATGAAACCTGGGACCAACACTTTACATGTTGCCTATACATTTTTGTTCAGTGTACAATCATTTAGGATCTACATCATTCACTTGTTTGAATGCCATTGTTTTCCAGTTATGAGCATTTTATTCTCATTGTTTGTCACTAAAACTTCCCCAACCCCTGTGCTTTGCCTCTTCCATGGTAAGCTGCTAAGTGGCTGGTACCCAGGGCTTCCCTACTGCTGTGTAGTTTATCGGTTACAGTATGGAAGGCAGTGGCACTGGATGGACTGGAGGTCTGCTGCCCTCTGTAGGCGAAGAGGCAACTAAGGAGCACTCAGTCTTTGAGGTGGCTGTCCAGAACAGCTTGGCCAACCACAGCTCCCTGTTTGCAGACGTGGCTCTGCTGCAGAGCTTCAAGCTGCTCATTATCCCATGCTACGCCCTGGTGGTGGTGGTGGGTGTGTTGGGGAACTACTTGCTGCTCTACGTAATCTGCGGCACCCGCAAGATGCACAATGTCTCCAACTTCTTCATCGGGAATCTGGCCTTCTCAGACATGCTGATGTGTGTGACCTGTGTACCATTCACCCTGGCCTATGCCTTCAACCCCCGTGGCTGGGTGTTTGGAAGGTTTATGTGCTACCTGGTGTTCCTGATCCAGCCAGTCACAGTTTACGTGTCTGTCTTCACCCTCACCGCCATTGCTGTCGACAGGTGGGTGGGTCCCTCTGACTTGAGATAACAAAAAGCCCATCAGTTTTGACTGGATAGTTTCAAATGAACTGAAATACAAAAAAAGTATGTAAAATAATATAATTGTAATTATTGATCTTTATGAAAATGTTTTTCAAAGCAATGAATAAATCAATATTACTGTCCCTCTGTGTCCCTGCCAGGTACTATGCCACTGTGCATCCTCTGAAGAAGCGCACCTCGGTGGCCACCTGTGCCTATGTGCTGTCAGGGATCTGGCTGCTGTCCTGTGGTCTGGTGGCTCCAGCTGTGGCCCACACCTACCACGTGGAATTCAGAGAGGAGGGCCTCACCATCTGTGAGGAGTTCTGGCTGGGGCAAGAGAAGGAGAGGCTAGCCTACGCCTATAGCACCTTGCTGGTTACCTACGTCCTGCCACTCTCTGCCGTCTGTGTCTCCTACCTCTGCATCTCTGTCAAGCTGAGGAACTGTGTGGCACCGGGACATCGGACCCGGGACCAGGCAGAGGCGCAGCGAGCCCGGAAGCGGAAGATCTTCCGTCTGGTTGCGCTGGTTGTGGCGGCCTTTGGGGTGTGCTGGCTGCCCATTCACGTGTTCAACGTATTGCGTGACATCGACATCCGCCTCATCAACAAGCGCCACTTCCTGCTCATCCAACTAATGTGCCATCTGTGTGCCATGAGCTCGTCCTGCTGTAACCCCTTCCTGTACGCCTGGCTGCACGACCGCTTCCGCGCCGAGCTGAGGAAGATGTTCACCTGCCACCGCCGCATCGGCATCCCTGCCAACCACTGTGCTACAGCCAGCGTGGCCCTGTGACTGTGCAGGGACAAGGAGATAGAAGAGACAGAAGATATCTGATACCAGTGTAAACATGTTGTAGGTCCAATTTTCTGATTATTTGCTATTGACCTAATGTGGACATGACAAGAGTTAATTGTGACTTACAGCTGATTACAGAGATATTAGGTGGTTCCCTAGTCATTTTTCGATGAACAAATCAATTGAACATGCATGAGGTGATTGCCTGGAAAGAATGAATGAACTGATTGAATGCCAATAATATGAAGGTAACACAAGAGAGAAAAAAGCAAGAGAAAGAATAAAAGGAGAGGGAAGGAGAAAGAGGAGGCGAGGTGACAGGACCACCAAACAAATGTTATTTAGAAGGCCATTTTGCACAGCCACAGTCAATGTTTAACACCAAGAAACATCAGCAAGCAGGAGATTCATCTGCCAAAAATGAGAGGTTTGGTGGATAATTTCAAGGCACTGGTCACACAATAGTTGCTTCTACATACGCGATATCCCCCATAACTCCAGATGAACAGTTGTCTGCTGAGGTTAGAGGGTAGTAGTTGTCCCACCTAGCTATCTTAAGATTAATGCACTAACTGTAGGTCGCTCTGGATGAGAGCGTCTGCTAAATGACTAAAATGTCAATGTAAATAGTCAATGCAGGTTTGGTCCCCAGACTGTTGTTTGGCAGTGGATGACATGCTTAATGACATGAATACAGATATAATCTCGGTCTCCACTCTGTGAATAAACATGCTTAATAAAACAGTAGGTGGTGTTTGTTCCCCCATGGTTACATCCCTATTTTTATTGTAGTCTTATCAGTCTGTTACCCATCTTTGTCTCTGGGGAACGTACACCGCTTCTGAAAATAGTCATTTAGAATTGTTTGCTAACCGAGTGGCGCAGCGGTCTAAGGCACTGCATCGCGGTATTGTGGCATCACTACAGCCGGGGTTATATCCCAGGCTGTGTCACAACCGGTCGTGACCGGGAGTCCCATAGGACTGCGTACAATTAGCCAAGCGTCGTCCGGGTTAGAGGAGGGTTTGGACGGGGGCGGGGGGGGGCTTTACTCATTGCGCTCTATTGACCCCTTGTGGCCGGCCGGGCGCCTGCAGGCTGACCACGGTCGTCAGTTGAACGGTGTTTCCTCCGACACATTGGTGCAACTGGCTTCCGGGTTAAGTGAGCGGGTGTTAAGAAGCGCGGGTTTGGCGGGTCATGTTTCGGAGGACGCATGACTCGACCTTTGCCTCCCCCTAGCCCATTGTGGAGTTGCATATCACGAATTTAGAGAGACAAAGGGTATAAAATTACAAAAAAATCTAATGTATTTAGGTGTTTGTTAGGCATTTGCTGAGGTCCCACTGCATGCATGCATTAATGACTGCATTATAGTTTAACTGAGGTGTTGATTCTTATTGGTTTTTTAGACCAACCACAAAAAACCTTCCCCACTTTCAATACATTTAGCGAAATGTCATGGTGCCTTGCTTTAGTTGTTGTGAATCCCTAATAAATGGCCTTCTGTGGTTTGTGTCATGCCATATAAAATGTCTGTCCTTAAGTGATTGCATGCAATTATGTGTAAAATTCTGAATAAACAAACACTGAGAATTGGCCAATTGCTGATTGAAAAAAAAGCTAATAAGCTTAATGTATTACAGATGGCAAATGTCTTAAATCATTAAAAACTTAATTAAATCAAATAACAACACAAAACAATATATACACAGGACTGGATTCAGGATTCATATACACTTATTAGGCTATATCACTTAAATGCAATGTTAGTTTTTAGGCATAGTTTGTAGATGTAAATATCATAATGAATAGACTGAGAAGGAGTAAATGGAATATTTAGAGGCAAGACTGCAGGTAACTAGAGAACAACTAGAATGCACTAATCCAAGAACAAGTAAACAAAAACTAATATTTTATTTCAACAAGTAAACAGTGATCTGTATGACTGTCCACAAATTCCATCTGAGGTTGCTGTGGTCACGTATAGTTGCCATGGTCACATATTAGGGATTTTATATTCTGTTAATGTGTTAGGCCTATGCGATAACAATCCTCACACCACCCAATAGTATCCGAAAAAATCCATAGAGAGCAACAAACACACTTGAGAACAATGTGGATTCAGCAACAATGACTTTGAGGCTGTGTTTACACAGGAAACCCAATTTTGATCATTTTTCACTCATTGGTCTTTTAAATCAATCAGATCAGCCCTGAAAAAGTTCTGATGTGAAAAGATCTGATGTGATTGGTCAAAAGATCAAATAGTGGGAAAAATATCAGAATTGGTCTGCCTGTATAAACGCAGCCTATAGAGAGCTGAAATCTAGATGACCAACACATAACATCTGTACAAACTAACCCMCCCCCCCCCCCGCCAAAAAAAAGTATATATATATTTTAGGTTAACAGCTGTGGACCACTTAACAACCAACACTACTGACTGTTTGGAAAAACACATTTAGGCTATTCTGTCTGTTCTACTGTGCAGTGACAATATTGACACTAACTAGGCAAAGCAGAGGCGTCCTTTTGGCCACTTCAAACAGCAAATCAAGCCCAGATATCCTATTGTGCTTGAAGTGCAGACCATTATGGTGTGCGTGCATCCAATTAGATGCAATTAAAATTACCATCTGAAAACAATCTTTCAATCAAACAAAGAAATTAAGGACATAATCACCATCAAACAAATATAGGCCAAATATAGGCCTGCCCTAATTCAGTACATGGAACAACGTTAGTGCCAAAAATATTATCAAAATGAAGTTTGTTCTGAAATGTCTGTCCTATATCTGAGAGATATAAGAAAGATCAGGAAACACGTTATTTTGTTTTACATGTATTTAACCCCTTATTTTTGTCACTTAACGGTCGACATATGTACTTCCATTCATTTTTTAAACTCGTACCAGGGGACCTTCAGAGTCTTGTGAGGCCTGTGGGTGTCCTAGAGCAAAACAGAGTCTCACCTTTCCAAAAAGGGGTCATATTAGTGTATAGCGAAACTGTTTAGACTGAAGTTGGCAGAGTCCCAAGACAAATGTGGTGGGTCGTAGAGCAAAATGGAGAACACCATCATGTTCATGAGAGTCTCAACCGTTCGGACGCTTCAGACAATTTTGTGGGAAGACCAATTTTCAGGATGTCTCATGGTCTGACAAACTCTGTTCTTGCTCTGTCACATTTCACTGCAGATGCGGAAGTGCCACATCAGCGGATGCAGTGGATCCAATACAAAAAATGTATATCTTAAAGGAAAACTCCACCCAAAAACTATATTTAGGTATTTAATTAATTAGTCCATTGTTGACATAGTCCCAAAATGTTTCACTTGTCAGTAATCAAGTTTTCAAGATATGTAACTTTTAAAATATAGAAATGTTCACCGTATGATGCATTTTGCTTCACGTGATGCTGCACTTTGTATCATACGCTGCAAAATACATCATACGGGGATGATTTCTGTATTTTTATACTGGGGATTTTTATGAGCGACTCCGGGATGCTGGCCTTCTAGGCAGAGTTGCAAAGAAAAAGCCATATCTCAGACTCACCAATAAAAATAAAAGATTAAGATGGGCAAAATAACACAGACACTTGACAGAGGAACTCTGCCTAGAAGGCCAGCATCCCGGAGTCGCCTCTTCACTGTTGACTTTGAGACTGGTGTTTTGCGTGTACTATTTATTGAAGCTGCCAGTTGAGGACTTGTGAGGCGTCTGTTTCTCAAACTAGACACTCTAATGTACTTGTCCTCTTGCTCAGTTGTGCACCGGGGCCTCCCACTCCTCTTTCTATTCTGGTTAGGTCCAGTTTGCGCTGTTCTGTGAAGCGAGTAGTACACAGCGTTGTACTAGAGCTTCAGTTTCTTGGCAATTTCTCACATGGAATAGCCTTCATTTCTCAGAATAAGAATAGACTGACGAGTTTCAGAAGAAAGGTCTTTGTTTCTGGCCATTTTGAGCCTGTTATCGAACCTGTTATGCTGATGCTCCAGTTCCTAAACTAGTCTAAAGAAGGCCAGTTTTATTGCTTCTTTAATCAGCCCAACAGTTTTCAGCTGTGCTAACATAATTGCAAAAGGGTTTTCTAATGATCAATTAGCCTTTTAAAATGATCAACTTGGATTAGCTAACACAACGTGCGATTGGAACACAGGAGTGATGGTTGCTGATAATGGGCCTCTGTACGCCTATTTTTTATTTATTTTTTTATTTCACCTTTATTTAACCAGGTAAGCTAGTTGAGAACAAGTTCTCATTTACAACTGCGACCTGGCCAAGATAAAGCAAAGCAGTGCGACAGAAACAACAACACAGAGTTACATGGAATAAACAAGTGCACAGTCAATAACACAATAGAAAAAAATWAAGTCTATATACAGTGTGTGCAAATGGCATGAGGAGGAATGGCAATAAATAGGCCATAGTAGCAAAGTAATTACAATTTAGCAGATTAACACTGGAGTGATAGATGAGCAGATGATGATGAGCAGATGATGGTGTGTAAGTAGTGATATTGGTGTGCAAAAGAGCAGCAAAGTAAATAAAAAACAATATGGGGATGAGGTAGGTATATTGGGTGGTTTATTTACAGATGGACTATGTACAGCTGCAGCGATCGGTTAGCTGCTCAGATAGCTGATGTTTAAAGTTAGTGAGGGAAATGTAAGTCTCCAGCTTCAGCGATTTTTGCAATTCGTTCCAGTCACTGGCAGCAGAGAACTGGAGGGAAAGGCGGCCAAAGAGGTGTTGGCTTTGGGGATGACCAGTGAGATATACCTGCTGGAGCGCGTGCTACAGGTGGGTGTTGTTATCGTGACCAGTGAGCTGAGATAAGGCGGAGCTTTACCTAGCATAGACTTGTAGATGACCTGGAGCCAGTGAGTCTGGCGATGAATATGTAGCGAGGGCCAGCCGACTAGAGCATACAGGTCGCAGTGGTGGATGGTGTAAGGCGCTTTGGTAACAAAACGGATGGCACTGTGATAGACTGCATCCAATTTGCTGAGCAGAGTATTGGAAGCTATTTTGTAGATGACATCGCCGAAGTCGAGGATCAGTAGGATAGTCAGTTTTACTAGGGTAAGTTTGGCGGCGTGAGTGAAGGAGGCTTTCTTGCGAAATAGAAAGCCGATTCTAGATTTGATTTTGGAGATGTTTGATATGAGTCTGGAAGGAGAGTTTACAGTCTAGCCAGACACCTAGGTATTTGTAGTTGTCCACGTATTCTAGGTGAGAACCGTCCAGAGTAGTGATGCTAGTCGGGCGGGCGGGTGCGGGCAGCGAACGGTTGAAAAGAACGCATTTGGTTTTGTTAGCGTTTAAGAGCAGTTGGAGGCCACGGAAGGAGTGTGAGATGACATTGAAACTCATTTGGAGGTTAGTTAACACAGTGTCCAAAGAAGGGCCATATGTATGCAGAATGGTGTCGTCTGCGTAGAGGTAGATCAGGGAATCACCCGCAGCAAGAGCGACATCATTGATATATACAGAGAAAAGAGTCGGCCCGAGAATTGAACCCTGTGGTACCCCCATAGAGACTGCCAGAGGTCCGAACAACAGGCCCTCCGATTTGACACACTGAACTCTATCTGCAAAGTAGTTAGTGAACCAGGCGAGGCAGTCATTTGAGAAACCAAGGCTATTGAGTCTGCCAATAAGAATACGGTGATTGACAGAGTCGAAAGCCTTGGCCAGGTCGATGAAGACGGCTGCACAGTAATGTCTTTTATCGATGGCGTTTATGATATCGTTTAGTACCTTGAGCGTGGCTTAGGTGCACCCGTGACCAGCTCGGAATCCGGATTGCACAGCGGAGAAGGTACGGTGGGATTCAAAATGGTCAGTGATCTGTTAATTAACTTGGCTTTCAAAGACTTTAGAAAGGCAGGGCAGGATGGATATAGGTCTGTAACAGTTTGGGTCTAGAGTGTCACCGCCTTTGAAGAGGGGGATGACCACGGCAGCTTTCCAATCTTTAGGGATCTCGGATTAAATGAAAGAGAGGTTGAACAGACTGGTAATAGGGGTTGCAACAATGGCGGAGGATAATTTTAGAAAGAGAGGGTCCAGATTGTCTAGCCCAGCTGATTTGTACGAGTTCAGGTTTTGCAGCTCTTTCAGAACATGTGCGATCTGGATTTGGGTGAAGGAGAAGCTGAGGAGGCTCGGGCAAGTAACTGCGAGGGGTGCGGAGCTGTTGGCCGGGGTTGGGGTAGCCAGGAGGAAAGCATGGCCAGCCGTAGAGAAATGCTTATTGAAATGTTCAATTATCATGGATTTATCGGTGGTGACCGTTTCGCCTAGCCTCAGTGCAGTGGGCAGCTGGGAGGAGGTGCTCTTGTTCTCCATGGACTTTACAGTGTCCCAAAACTTTTTGGAGTTAGAGCTACAGGATGCAAATCTCTGTTTGAAAAAGCTAGCCTTTGCTTTCCTGACTGACTGYGTGTATTGGTTCCTGACTTCCCTGAACAGTTGCATAACGCGGGGACTATTCGATGCTATTGCAGTCCGCCACAGGATGTTTTTGTGCTGGTCAAGGGCAGTCAGGTCTGGAGTGAACCAAGGGCTATATCTGTTCTTAGTTCTACATTTTTTGAAAGGGGCATGCTTTTTTAAGATGGTGAGGAAATTACTTTTAATGAACGACCAGGCATCCTCGACTGATGGGATGAGGTCAATATCCTTCCAGGATACCTGGGCCAGGTTGATTAGAAAGGCCTGCTCGCAGAAGTGTTTTAGGGGGTGTTTGACAGTGATGTGGGGTGGTCGTTTGACCGCGGACCCATAGCGGATGCAGGCAATAAGGCAGTGATTGCTGAGATCCTGATTGAAAACAGCAGAGGTGTATTTGGAGTGCAAGTTGGTCAGGATAATATCTATGAGGGTGCCCATGTTTACGGATTTAGGGTTGTACCTGTTGGTTTCCTTTATAATTTGTGTGAGATTGAGGGCATCTAGCTAAGATTGTAGGACTGCTGGGGTGTTAAGCATATCCCAGTTTAGGTCACCTAACAGAACGAACTCTGAAGATAGATGGGGGGAAATCAATTCACATATGTTGTCCAGGGCACAGCTGGGAGCTGAGGGGGGTCTATAACAGGCGGCAACAGTGAGAGACTTATTTCTGGAGAGATTCATTTTTAAAATTAGAAGCTCAAACTGTTTGGGCATAGACCTGGAAAGTATGACAGAACTTTGCAAGCTATCTCTGCAGTAGATTGCAACTCCTCCCCCTTTCGCAGTTCTATCTTGACGGAAAATGTTGTAGTTGGGTATGGAAATCTCAGAATTTTTGGTGGCCTTCCTAAGCCAGGATTCAGACCCGGCAAGGACATTGGGGTTGGCGGAGTGTGCTAAAGCAGTGAGTAAAACAAACTTAGGGAGGAGGCTTCTGATGTTAACATGCATAAAACCAAGGCTTTTTCGAATACAGAAGTCAACAAATGAGAGTTCCTGGGGACACGCAGGGCCTGGGTTAGCTTCCACATCACCCGAGGAACAGAGGAGGAGTAGGATGAGGGTACGGCTAAGGCTAGCAAAACTGGTTGTCTAGTGCGTTGGTGACAGAGAATAAAATTTCTGGGCGTGGTAGAATAGATTCAGGGCATAATCTGCAGACAGGGGTATGGTGGGGTGCGGGTACAGTGGAGGTAAGCCCAGGCACTGAGTGATGATAAGAGAGGTTGCATCTCTGGACATGCTGGTTATACTGGGAGAGGTCACCGCATGTGAGAGCTAGCTAATTCAACAACGGATAAGAGAACAACAGCTAATCAGCTAAGTCAACAACAACAGGTAAAATGGCAATGAATGGGCAGGGAGGGTCGGTTAACTACACACAGGACCTGAGTTCAGGGCTAGGGCGACAGATAAACAAAGGTAAACAAAGTGGAGTACCGTGATAAATGAACAGTCCAGCAGGCATCAGCTATGTAGCCAAGTGATCATAGGGTGTACAGCAATAGATGAAACAGGGAAACCGCTAGGTAGTCGTTACTACGCTAGCACGCGGGAGACACAGCGTTTAAAGTTAGCAGTCAGGGGTAAGTAGAAGCGTCTGCGCCGTCGTCCGGCAAAGGCCGGTTGAAGGCACAGCTGATGGAATTACGTCTGCGGCCCAGTCGTGGTGGTACGGCAGGGCGCCGTGTCGACAAAGGGACCAGGCCAGATGGCGAAAGAGGTATTTCGTTTGCTAGCCAGGAGATGCGCCTGGCTCAGGGCTAGCTTCGGGGCTGGGTCCCTCAGTTGAAGATAGCTAGCTGTGATGATCAATGGTCCTGGGGTTTACGGCAGGAATCTGGCGATGTAGTGGAGAAAAACAGTCCGAGGCTGGTAGGTATTATCCAGGCTAAAAAAACGGCTGGTGCCTGAGCAGAGGGTAAAGGCCGCTAGCAGTGGCTAACAATGACTAAATGGCTAGTAACTTAGCTAATTAGCTGGCTACCTTCTGATGAAAGTTTTGGCTATAGGGTCTAAAGAAAATAGCGGATCCGTGTCATATTGAGTGAGGCGGGTTACCGGAAGGTATATTTAATTGAAAAATGGAAAAAGAGATTGAAAAATAAATTGGAATATATACAAAAAATACAAAAAGTAAATGAGAGGACAACAAACCACGTCTGCACTGCTACGCCATCTTGGATTTTTAATGTAGATATTCTGCCGTTTCCAGCTACAATAGTCATTTACAATGTCTACACTGTATTTCTGATCAATTTGATGTTATTTTAATGAGCAAAAATTTGCTTTTCTTTCAAAAACAAGGACATTTCTAAGTGACCCCAAACTTTTGAACGGTAGTGTACTGTATGTGCAGCACTTTGTTAATTAAACCATCAATTTATCARATCAGTTCTTGTTTTATTGCACAAACTGCGCGCATCACCTGTCAAACTCTGTAATGTCTCAGAAAACACAGTGATATTGCTATGCACAGGACTAGTATTATCAGAGGACGTTGGAGTTTTCAAAAAAAACTGTAGGTTATTCTGTCTGCAATTGTTACTCTCCTGCCATGTAAATCTGACATGGCAGATTCTAATATTAACCTCTCTTGGGTACGTGAGACGTTAGCGTCCCACCTCTTCAACAGCCAGTGAAACTGCTGGGCGCCAAATTCAAATACAGAAATACTCATTATAAAAATTCAGAAAACAAAACATATTTTACATAGGTTTAAAGATGAACTTCTTGTGAATCCAACCACGGTGTCAGATTTAAAAAATGCTTTACGGCGAAAGCATACCTTACGATTATTTGAGAACATAGCCCAGCAGACAAATCATTACAAACAGTAACCAGCCAAGTAGAAGTTACACAAGTCAGAAATAGAGATCAAATTAATCCCTTATCTTTGATGATCTTCATATGGTTGCACTCAGCAGACATTCATTTACTCAATAAATCTTCATTTTGTTGGATAAAGTCTCTTTATATCCAAAAACCTTTGTTCGCACGTTTTCTCCAGTAATCCACAGGCTCAAACGCCGTCAAAACAGGCAGACAAAAAATCCAAATTGTATCTGTAAAGTTCATAGAAACATGTCAAACGATGTTTATATTCAATCCTCAGGTTGTTTTTAGCCTAAATAATCGATAATATTTAAACCGGACAATAACAGTCAATATAAAAGGTAAACAAAAGGCACTCTCTCGGTCGCGCACATGAAAAAGCTCTGTGACACTTTAGGGTCCACTCATTCAGACTGCTCTTACTTCCTCATTTTTCAGAATACAAGCCTAAAACAATTTCTAAAGACTGTTGACATCTAGTGGAAGGCATAGGAACTGCAWTTTGAGTCGTAAGTCAATGGATACTSTAATGGCATTGAATAGAAAACTACAAAACCAAAAATAAAACGACTTCCCGAATGGATTTTTCTCAGGTTTTCGCCTGCCAAATCAGTTCTGTTATACTCACAGACACTATTTTAACAGTTTTGGAAACTTTAGAGTGTTTTCTATCCAAATCTACCAGTTATATGCATATAATATCTTCTGGGCCCGAGAAGCAGGCAGTTTAATTTGGGCATGCTTTTCATCCAAAATTCCGAATGCTGCCCCCTACCCTAGAGAAGTTTTAAGGATGTGGTGTTTTGTGCTCTTACAATATAATTACATTACCCAACATCCCCCAGTAAAACTAACCATGAAGAGAATGATATTGTTTGGCATCTGAGTCAAAGCGTAATTCCGTTACCATGGAATTGCCCAATAAGCATCAAATGTCTGCCTAATAACAGCAACATGTATTTAGTCATGCAATTTATTTATCAGGTAATCAAGGCTAATGCTTACAGTTGAGGTGAATGATTACACACTTGCGCCTGACAGTGTGTCTCCAGCTGTTCAATGATAGTGGTGGGGGAGCCATTATCTTCAGAGTCTTCCCCATCTCCTGGTAGACCACGCCTATCAGCCTGGGGTTTGCCTCCAGGAGACAACTCATGGTGCTCATTGCGATGAGACAACTCATGGTTCCCATTACGATGAGACAACTCATGGTACCCATTGCGATGGGCCAGCACGCAGAATCCTACCAGAGCCTCTTTCTTCTGCAGGCTGACCAGGATTAAGTTAAGGTGCTCATTGGACTGCTTCAAATAGGTCTCTGCAGTCTCTTCCATGAGGAAGGTAAGTCTAAGAATGCAACAGAGAGCCCGCACCCGGTGTATGCCTGTTTTAAAGAAGTGATACAGTATTGTCAGCCAAACATTATTAAAAGACACAGTATTTTGTGATATCCAACCCTCACATTGTGTCAGTTGTTCAACAGCAAGTTGAAGGAAACAGTAGTAGTGGTAGTTCTCTACAGGGAAACTGCCGTTCCTACCTTTTATCTGATCCCGGCATAGCGTCTTGTCCTCTTCTGTGCAATTCCTGTATCTGACATCTACAGGAGCAAAACAAGCAGATAAGGAAAAACAAACAAAGTATTCAGTTAGCTAAATCACAGTCACAAACAATGATGTTTGACAGAGATGTTGAATGGCCTTACAGACCAAGACTCAAGCCTTACTGACTAACATTCAGAAGGAAAGCACATTCTTATAGACAGCTGCATACATCGTTTAGCTAAGAAGATGACAGATAAACCATAGTTAGTTAACTAGCTACCTGTGCCCTGTGTCTTCACTTCAGGTGGTGGCGAGTAGCAGTGGAGGCTGCTGAGGGGTGGACGGCTCATATCAATGGCTGAAACGGAATAAATGTCTTTGATACCATTCCTCCCATTCAGCTCCAGTTATCACCATGAGCCCGTCCTCCCCAATTTACCTCTCTGGAATATGTGGGACGCTAGCTTCCCGTATGGCCAACATCCAGTGAAAATCCAGAGCGCCAAATTCAAATAAATTACTATAAACATTTTAACTTTCATGAAATCACACATGCAATACACCAAATTAAAGCTACACTTGTTGTGAATCGAGCCAATGTGTCAGATTTCAAAAAGGCTTTACGACGAAAGCACACCAAACGATTATGTTAGGTCAGTACATAGTCACAGAAAAACAGCAATTTTTCCAGCCAAAGAGAGGAGTCACAAAAAGCAGAAATAGAGATAAAATGAATCACTAACCTTTGATGATCTTCATCAGATGACACTCATAGGACTTCATGTTACACAATACATGTATGTTTTGTTCGATAAAGCTCAAATTTATATCCAAAAATCTCAGTTTACATTGGCACGTTACGTTCAGTAATGTTTTGCTTCCAAAACATCCAGTGATTTTGCAGAGAGCCACATCAATTTACAGAAATACTCATCATAAATGTTGATGAAAATACATATGTTATGCATGGAACTTTAGATAAACTTCTCCTTAATGCAACCGCTGTGTCAGATTTCAAAAAAGCTTTACCGAAAAAGCACACCATGCAATAATCTGAGTACAGCGCTCAGAGCCCAAACAAGCCAAACAGATATCCGCCATGTTGTGGAGTCAACAAAGTCAGAAATAGCATTCTAAATATTCACTTACCTTTGATGATCTTCATCGGAATGTACTCCCAGGAATCCCAGTTCCACAATAAATGTTTGATTTGTTCGATAAAGTCCATAATTTATGTCCAAATACCTCCTTTTGTTCGTGCGTTTAGTACACAATCCAAAATGACGACGCGCGGGCAGGTCCAGGCGAAAGTTCAGACGAAAAGTTATATTACAGTTCGTAGAAACATGTCAAACTAAGTATAGAATCAATCTTTAGGATGTTTTTATCATAAATCTTCAATAATGTTCCAACCAGAGAATTCCTTTGTCTTCAGAAATGCAATGGAACGCAATGCGCATGACCAGCTCATGGCACTCTGCCAGACCTCTGACTCAATCCCCTCTCATTCCCGCCTCCTTTATAGTAGAAGCATCAAACAAGGTTCTAAAGACTGTTGAAATCTAGTGGAAGCCTTAGGAAGTGCAATATGACCCCATTTCCACTGTATCTTGGATAGGCAAAGAGTTGAAAAACTGCAAACATCAGATTTCCCACTTCCTGATTTGATTTTTTCTCAGGTTTTTGCCTGCCATATGAGTTCTGTTATACTCACAGACATCATTCAAACAGTTTTAGAAGCTTCAGAGTGTTTTCCATCCAAATCTACTAATTATATGCATATTCTAGCATTTATGACTGAGTAGCAGGCAGTTTACTCTGGGCACCTTTTTATCCAAGCTACTCAATACCGCCCCCCTGTCCCAAAGAAGTAAAGGTGCCAACAACTTCCTGTGGTGAGTAGACCTTCAGATACCACAGTGCCACAATTTACACATTATAGACCCGACAATAGTCACGTCTATTATAGGCATTGGTTGAAGCTCAGTGTTAAATTCAAATCTCCCTATCATCATATCAATATGACACCAATCTCGATGAAAATTCCCAAATCAACTTGATTGGAGGTACACAACACTCGTCATGAGTCATCCGTCCATTACCGAGATGCACATACCACAATTTTTAACAGGGTCTTTAGCAATTGAATTTTAAGAGGATTTCTTGCTCCTACCTAGCTCAAATTCTAGACGTCATATTAAAACGAGACTATAGCGCCCATTAAATGACCATTGGATTTAAAAGAAAATGCGGATTGACTAAGTGTGTAGGTGCAACCTGGTCTCAAAGCATTTCGTATTATTCTGTATGTAAATCTGTGATGCTCCATTTAGTATGATATGTTAACTTTAGTATGGTTACAAAAGACAGATGGTTACTTAAGGCAACCCAAAGGTTGCTAGTTTGAATTTCATCACAGACAACATTAGCATTTTAGCTAATTAGCAACTTTTCAACTACTTACTACTATTTAGCTACTGCTGCTTGCGTCTTACTAGAACGCAGGAGAGATCAGCTCAAGGACTCTCAAGGAAGAGGTCGTTGTCCTCATCCGTGAGATGCATGCCATCCCTATGGCAGGGTTTCCCAAACTCGGTCCTGGTGATCAGTAGGGTTATGAGCTGGGATCTTATCAATAAATAAAATCAATAAAACGCATGACATTGTGAGGGTTCACAAGTAGAGCATGTGTTATGCTGTATTATAATGTTGTATAATAATGTTACATAATCACCTTCCGGTGTAATAACCATGGAAATTAAAAACAAAAAACATGCTTGAAGTGAGAATAGGTATTGGTCTGAAGCCAAAAAAGAAAGGAAATTCACATAAGCATCACAATGCCTATTACACCGATGCTCTACCAAGGTTTTTCAGCACACAGATTTATCTACTACCGTAGCTAAAGTACCAGTCAAACGTTTGGACACACCTACTCATTCCAGGGTTTTTCTTTAATTTTTACTATTTTCTACATTGTAGAATAATAGTTAAAAATTTAACTATGAAATATCACATATTGAATCAAGTAGTAACCAAAAAAGTCTTAAACAAATCAAAATATATTCTATATTTGAGATTCTTCAAAGTAGCCACCTTTTCCCTTGATAACAGCATTGCACACTCTTGGCATTCTCTCAACCAGCTTCATGAGGTAGTCACCTGGAATGCTTTTCAATTAACAGGTGTGTTAAAAGTTAATTTAATGCGTTTGAGCCAATCAGTTGTGTTGTGACAAGGTGGGGGTGGTTTACAGTAGATAGCCCTATTTGGTCCATATTATGGCAAGACCAGCTCAAATAAGCAAAGAGAAATGATCATTACTTTAAGACATGAGGGTTAGTCAATATGGAACATTTAAAAGAAATTGACATTTTCTTCAAGTGCAGTCACAAAAACCATCAAGCGCTATGATGAAACTGGCTCTCATGAGGACCGCCACAGGAAAGGAAGACCCAGAGTTACCTCTGCTGCAGAGGATTAATTCATCAGAGTTACCAGTCTCTGAAATTGAGTTCAAGTAACAGATACATCTCAACATCAACTGTTCAGAGGAGGCTGCGTGAATCAGGCCTTCATGGTCGAATTGCTACAAAGAAACCACTACTAAAGTTTGCTTTCATTTAATAATAAAAAGCATGAAAAGGTAGCATAATGGGATAATATCTTATTGTGGTGTGTAAGGAATCCAATACTTTAGCTTGCATGAGGTACAAATCACATTATTTTGGCAGCACCTCCTCTAAGAGTATGAATTAGGCTGTTTGAGAAGATTTGAATCCTAAGCAACCTGGCTACACATAGCTACTGTAGTAGGTCAAAGCTGTGTGCTGGAAAACCTTGTTAGAGCATCGGTGAAATAGGCACTGTGGCGGTCATGAATTTTCAGCTTCAGACCAATGCCTATTCTCACTTAAAACATTGTTTTTGGTTTTTAATACAAAAAACACTTCTGACAGATAGCAGCTATCTTAACTTTAAATAGATAGCAGGCTAAATGTAGCTAGCTACGTTAGTTAGCAAAACATACAATTGTGAGCCAGCCAACACTTACAGTTATTATTCATGTGCTGTGAACGACGAATGAAAGTTTTGATTTCTTCTTCTTCTTCTTTGGTATCATGGCGTTCACATAACTGATATATCCTAACATGACTTTTTCGGGTAAAAACTCAAAACGACTGACAGTGACTCCTCTATTTCACCACCAGGTATGCGTTACACCAAACGGCGGGCGTCACAAACACTAGGAATCTTCTACTTCAATTGCTCCATCTCCACACTTAAAGGTTCCCCAGAAATCCCGCCTTTCAATGCTACCCTATTACTAAGGGCAAAGCAAGAAACAGATCTTGACCCAAGTTGAGTGACACGGAGCACCCGCTCCCTCTGGCAGAAGAAACACAAACAAATATCCCAAGTCCAATACAGGTTACTGATTCAACTGCACCCAACTCCTTTCCACCCACCCTGAAACCACAAATGTATGCACCAAAAAGCAAGGATCTACTTTCTCCAAAAATCTCTCATACTAGAACAGTTTCTTCTTTATGTCCATTGATGCCAAGCTTAGGTTCCGAGCTCTTCACCACACCTTCCACCTCACTTAACTCGCCCTCATTCACTTCCATTTCACCTCCAGAACTCACCCTCATTCACTTCCATTTCACCTCCAGAATTCGGTTTGGTGCACGGCTCACTTTGATTGCACTTGACACCAATCTTCTTCGACAACCCATCTCCATCTTCCTCAAATTCAAATCCAACCTCTACTTTCCTCATTCTCTTCGACCTCTTCTTTCTTCTCCATTCCTCCTCAGAAATCCACTTTTCTGTGCCCATGTCCCAGTATTCCTCTTCTTCCAACTTTGATTGCGACTTGGTGGCATCCCAACGTAACTCCATCTCATAATACGAAACTCGATCGAGCCTTACACACTACCACCCTTACCTTAGTTCTGCTTTTGAAAACCTTAGTTCTGCTTTTGAAAGCAACTGCAACATTCCCATTGAAACAGCATAATATAGCTGCTATATTCATAGTGTGAACAGTGAAAACTTGATTTAAAGTGCTTCATGAAGTAATGGTCAAAGAGAGAGGTGTGGGTCTACTCCAACCAGAGGCTAAATAAATGTTATGATAGAAAATAAGTATTTATTTCATAATTGTAAAAATTATAGGCTATAAGTTGACAGAAGACACTTTCTGACTTTCACCCAACTATACAGTAATCCTTCCTATGACCAAAGGCAGACCAACACACTCTAACACATCTTGCTATCTACCTATAAAAACAACTGTCCCTGGATCCCAATAGCTTTCTTCACAAGGAAATGTCACTTTAGAAAATGTCCATATGTTACACCCATGCAATTTGCTTCTGGAGGTGCACCTGTCAGGGTGATTGCAATAAATTGAGAGTGCATTCATCCAAAGGCATAGTGGTAGTCTAAACCTGGTTTGTCTGTAGTCTAAATTGGTTTATCGGTAGTCTAAATTGTTTTAATTATTCATCCATGTTTCTTTAGACTACAATTTGTTCTATTATTTATTCTTCAAAGTGCTTTAACATAAAGTTTACAATATAAGAAAAGGACATCTCAATATGTACAACACGAATACATGAGTTATACAGTAACAGGGACTAATATCCACATTATTTTTGTTAGTTCACAGACAACCAATAATACGAAGTAACCCTTTACCGACAGGTATAGCTCATTATAATGTGATTGTAATTCATGTTAATACTTGTCATAAGCATGTACCGGTATGACCCCTATTATACCGGTCTGTCCTGCATAGTGTTACCGAATATACAAACTCAATGTGTCCCTGTTCTTTTGGAGCTTTCTTTCTTTTATTGCTATTCAATTCCTTCTTCAGTGTTGTTCCTCTGGATTTAACCTTCATATCACACTCCTCCTTACAAGCACATCAAAACATTAATAGAAAGACAAACCAAACCAACTGCCAAAAATGTACAGCACCTTCCAACAGGCCTGTGTGGATTTGGTTCATGTTCTTATACGGCCTTTATACACACACACACCACAGAGTTGTAGTGGTTAAGATACCATTATTCAGAGTTAAACAACATTCAAAATGTAATGAACAATCAAAAGTGCATCTGTTCAGTAGGAATAGACAAAGCCAGTGCTTGGTATGTTATACATAGGTGAATGAAACGTTCTTTGGGAGGCAAGCAGGAATTCTTCAAACAGCCCAACATAGGCATTGAGGGAGATAAACATCTAGGAAGCCTTGCTCTGAATGATTAGGAACAGGATGGAGAAATATATATTTCTAGACGTCTCATTTGAGTGAGTTCATGGACATCAGGATACTGGGTTGCTCCTCAATGATGCGCACCAGCAGGTTGTCAATGTAGTGCTCCAGCTCCTTGATCTTGTTGTCCCTCTTGGAAAGCTGGTCCTGCTGCTTCACCACCAGGGAGATCAGCTCCTCCTGGGTCAGCTGGGAGTACTGACCTTTGACCCCTGTGTCTTTGACCTAGAAGGAAAGAGGGGAATGGAGGTGGTATGAGTCAGTGCCATTTATATGTTTCCATATAATTCTCCAAAGATATGCCATGCATTACCCATTAAGCAATGTTCAGTCTATACATGAAACATGCTAAACTTTAAGCACCTACCAAGGCTCCTGTAGTTTTTTTTCTTTACATAAGCAGAAAGGATTCAATGCACAAAAAATGTATAGCTTTCAGACACTTGTAATGGATGGCATGCTTAGGTGCAATGTCAACCAGATCTAATTTCTAAGGAGTCCTGGAGCCTATGACGTCCCACACATGATTCTCTCTCACTCCTGATTGGAGGAATTGCAAGTGTTACTTCTGGACTTGTCTCCGTGTTGCTGTGCTGTTTGTTGCTAGTTGGCTACCTGTTTTTACTTTTATTAACAGTTTAATCAAAATCAGCATTTAACACATTTACCAATGTCTATGTTTTTTCCTCACTCAACTTTTTCACCCCGGACGCTTTATCTGGACATGGTTCTACAGGACCTCCACCAGCTGAAAAAGCTAAGTAGTAACATTAACACTATGCCTTCTAATTGCAGTCGCTGTACTCTTAATATACAAGACAACTTTCTCCTTATTGTGAGGATAGCCGTGTTACAAGCCCAACTTCCGATGCAATCTTTAGGCAAGGGAAATTTAAATGTAGGAAGGGATGAAACAGCGTCTGCGCCACCAGTAAGTACAGATAGTAGTATAAATCCCCCCCACACAGTCCTTGCAGCAGAACAATTTTCTCAAGGCTTCTGGAAAGAAATTCTGTTGGCACACTCAACCTGTGTCGCTCATTCAACTGAAAGAAATGTTTGACCGGTTCTCCCCATTAAGCAACGAGTCGGAGTCAGAGGCCGAGCCTTCTCAGGTCTCTCCTCCACCTGTTATGGGGTTTGAGCCATTGGCGACTCCATTACCCCCAACATTAGACTTAAAAAGAATCATCCAGCGATCATACACTGTTGACCAGGCGGCAGGGCTAGCGACGTAAAGGCTAATCTGAAGAGGGTACTGGCTAAGGTTTAAACTGTAGAGCGTAGAGTATAGGGCAGTGGAGGCTCCTTAGAGGAGGAAGGGGAGGACCACCCTCCCCTCAGTGAAATTTCATAAAAATAAAAAGTGAAACATGAAAAAAGTTATTATTTTTTTGATAAAACTATATTAAATATATTCATATGTCACCAAATAATTGATTAAATAACACGTTTTTGCAATAAAGGTCTACAGTAACGACAACAGCACTGTCTGGGGTAGCACCATGGTGCAGGCGGAGGACAGCTAGCTTCCATCCTCCTCTGGCTACATTGACTTCAATACAAAACCTAGGAGGCTCATAGGCCTCACCCCCTTCCATAGACATACATGGTAATTATGATCACTTCCGGAGGACGTCCTCCAACCAATCAAAGCTTTTGCAGTATGAACTGACATGCTATCCATCCAATCATAGAATTAGGATCAGAGAATGAACTATTGAGTTGTATTGGGATTGTGCCACAGAGCATTATGGGTGTTCTATGTGTTGAGAACTTGGTGACATTGTTGTATAGAGATTAAGAATGAAAAGTGATAGGTAAGCATTTTTTGGGATATTATTCAATTCAATTTAGTTTTTTCAAATTACAGGAAACTGAGGAGGTATATTATCAATTGTTTTCTTGGTTTAGAACTTATTTTTGTGTCCAGTTGGTGCAATTTATTTAAATTTGCCTTGCTAACTTCAGTAGCTAGCTAGCTACCAGCGCCAGTGTGCAGTTTTCTGCATCAGAATTGTAGAATGGCCAACGCTGCCGAAAATGTTGTGGACTTTTTGTTGAAGAACCCCTTTCATTCTCTGGGGTACACAGAAAAGGTGCAAATTATAAGCAAGGGTCGACCTCTGCCTGAGATCAGTTTCATGAAGAAGGATGAGAAGGTGAGGGCATTCAATACCACCTGGTATCAAATGTATAGCTGGTTAACAGGGAGCCTATCATCAAGCCGCCTGTATCGCGCTGGCCTTGCCTGCGTTTTTGCCATTGCAAGAATTTGCTTTTAGAAGAGACGACGAGATGGAAATTTCTGCCGACAAGGGAAACTACAAGGAGCTTGCAGAGGAAATTGCACGTTACGATGCTTTACTTGCTGAACATATCGAACTTTCGACTGTCTTTTCTGGGATGTTGAAAACAATTCTGAATGATTTGATAGCTTCCATCGCATCATCCATTAAAAGATTAAAGAGAGAGTTTGACACAGCACAATTTCTCGCGTGCGCTCAAGTAGGCTTTCCACTTTCCTCTGGTATTTATTTAGCACATAATCACTCCGGACAGACACAAGCAAAAACTCATGATATAAATGTTGCAGCAGCCTAGGCTGTTGTTGTTGTTGAGTTTATTTTATTTTTACAGGGACAGTGCACATTAATCAACGTTTCAGTAAAAGTGCCAGTTTTAGCCAGCCGGCTAATTTTCAACCGCAGTCCCGAGGCTACACCTAAACATTGGAAATCTGACATGCTGTACGGGATGAAAACAAGACTATTTTTCAGTCTGATCAACTGTAGGCTACTAATAAGAGCAGCTGCGTACAGCCCATGCGCCCTGTCCACCTGGTCAGGGTAAACTAATAATGTTGTTTATATTCAAAATTGGGCTGGCTAGGCTGACTATACGTTTTTAATCCATAATTATTAACTGGAATTAATGAATCAACATAATAGTGATGACAGATGTGAGTAAATGTTTTGTAAGGCCTACAGTTGCATAGGCCTGCATGATGCAAACATGCATAAAGCAAGCTCAGTTGTTGTCTCTGTGTCTGGGTAGAGGAAATTCCCCTCTTAATCTAGTCTAAATATAATTCATATGAACAAGTATAAGGTTGCTGCAGCTTGACAGCGTTTTCATCCCCCCCAAGGCCAGGAGTTAAAAAAAATCATGTGACCTGATTAGGAAAAACTGGTCCCATCATAGCCCATATAAAACCTTTTAACAACTGATTAATCACTGTCATACCTTATAGGGTCCAGAGTTTTCCTAGTTAGGTTAACATATAAGGAAAAACTCCAGGCCCCAGGGGGTAAAATTGTCCCACTGTGCTGGGACCTACGGTGGCACCAGTCTGCTTGCAGTTGTCGGTTCCACTGGATGTCATAAGGTGAATGCACCAATTTGTAAGTCGCTCTGGATAAGAGCGTCTGCTAAATGACTTAAATGTAAATGTAAATGTTATCGTCAGGTATGTGGATGATCAGGGATTTATTCAGGAACGTTTCTTGGGCTACTTTGATGTGTCAAGTGGGCGAGATGCGCAGTCTGTGTTCGACTTTATGAATTTTGAGATGTCTGAGTTTAAGTTCATAGAGAAGCTCATTGTTCAAACCTACGATGGCGCAGCTGTAATGGAATGAATCTGCTATTTGTATTTACAGCTAAGTCCCCTCCTGTTCCCTGATTCAGAGGTGACGACTACTCCACTCCACTGCCTTTGTCAACTTTCTCCTGACATGAACTGAAGCCACGTCTCACGTGCCCGCTCATCCACTGGCACATTGAATGTTTCCCCTCCAAGCACTGTGAATACCCCTATAAAGTATCTCATTCCTGTATGTAGAGTCAATCACATACACAATCACATTATAACACATCAATGATTTTACTCCTTGCTTGGACGAACTAATTATTGGCTCTTTTGTCTAACTGTGTAGTGTGTTATTGTTTTTTTGTCTTCCCAGTCAAATCCTATCCTGTACTGGTCAAGCCTCTGAACACCTCAACTCATGCCTCATACCCTCATTCAATCACTGCTGTGATCCCTTTCCCACACGGTGTAAGTAGCCCTCTCATTCCCATAATATTGTACTATAAATGTCTTTATTAAATGCTTTAGGTTAAAATAATTAGTCTTTGACGATTTTTTAAACACACTTCGTCATCTCTGTGCATTATGCACCTATACCGTGGGTCTCCCATTCTCCTCAATTGTTCAAGTCACCAGCCTTCACTGGTAGAGGGATATTGCTATCCATGTCAGCACCAACCRTGTTAGGATGAAACAGTCAGAGGTCACCAAGCGCAACATAGCTTCAGCATGTAAATTAGCTAGAAAGATGTGTCGGCATCAAGTAATTGTCTCTTGCCCAGGCCCAGTTAGGGGGATTGATGAGCTCTACAGCAGAATATCACAAGTCAATCGCAGGTCGAAAACTGTTTCCTGCCCCTCCCAAAAGATAGAATTTGTAGATAATTGGCCCCTCTTTCAGTGACTCGCCCACAAACAGGACCAAGCCAGACCTGCTGAGGAGTGACGGACTCCATCCTAGCTGGAGGGGTGCTCCCATCTCATCTATCAACATAGACAGGGCTCTAACTCCTCTAGCGGCACAATGAGATTGCCTGCTGCCTGGACTGCACCCTGTTAGCCAGCATGCTAGCTTAGTGGAGTCTGCCACTAGCAGTCAGTGTAGTCAGCTCAGCTATCCCCTTGAGACCATGTCTGTGCCTCGATCTAGGTTGAGCAAAACTAAACATGGCGGTGTTTGCGTTAGCAATCTCACTGGAATAAAGACTTCCTCCATTCCTGTCATTATTGAAAGAAGATTGTGATATCTCACATCTCAAAATAGGGCTACTTAATGTTAGATCCCTCACTTCCAAGGCAGTCATAGTCAATTAACTAATCACTGATCATAATCTTAATGTGATTGACCTGACTGAAACATGGTTTGAGCCCGATGAATTTACTGTGTTAAATGAGGCCTCTGCTCCTGGTTACACTTGTGACCATATCCCCCGTGCATCCCGCAAAGGCGGAGGTGTTGCTAACATTTACGACAGCATATTTCAATTTACAAAAAAAAGACTGCGTTTGTCTTTTGAGCTTCAAGTCATGAAATCTACGCAGCCTACTCAATCACTTTGTATTGCTACTGTTTACAGGCCTCCTGGGCCGTATACGGTGTTCCTCACAGAGTTCCTTGAATTCCTAATTCAGACCTTGTAGTCATGGCAGATAATATACACATTTTTGGTGACTTTAATATTTACATGGAAAAGTCCACAGACCTGCTCCAAAAGGCTTTAGAAGCCATCATCGACTCAGTGGGTTTTGTCCAACATGTCTCCGGACCTACTCATTGCCACAGTCATACCCTGGATCTAGTTTTGTCCCGTGAGATAAATATTGTGGATCTAAATGTTTTTCCTCACAATCCTGGACTATCGGACTATCTTATTACGTTTGCAATCGCAACAAATAATCTGCTCAGACTCCATCCAAGGATCATCAAAAGCCGTGCTATAAATTCTCGGACAACAAAAATGTTCCTAGATGCCCTTCTAGACTCCCTCCACCTACTCAAGGACGTAAGAGTACAGAAATTGGTTAACCACCTAACTGAGGATCTACATTTAACAGTGTGTAATACCCTAGATGCAGTTGTACCCCTAAAAACATTTGCCACAAGATATTTGCTCCCTGGTACACAGAAAATACCCGAGCCCTGAAGCAAGCTTCCGACTAGCTTGGAAAGACAGTACCGTGCAATATCGAAGAGCTCTCACTGCTGCTCGATCATCCTATTTTTCCAACCTAATTGAGGAGAATAAGAACAAAATAACATTTATTTATTTTTGATACTGTCGCAAAGCTAACTAAAAAGCAGCATTTTCCAAGAGAGGATGGCTTTCACTTCAGCAGTGATGAATTCATGAACTTCTTCGATGAAAAGATCACGATCATTAGAAAGCAAATTATAGACTCCTCTTTGAATCTGCACATTTTCCAAAACTCAGTTGTCCTGAGTCTGCACAGAACTGCCAGGACCTAGGATCAATGGAGACACTCAAGTTTTTTAATCCTGTATCTCTTGACACATTCATGGAAATAGTCATGGCCTCTAAACCTTCAAGCTGCATACTGGACCCTATTCCAACTAAACTACTGAAAAGAGCTACTTCCTCTGTTTGGCCCTCCTATGTTGAACATAATAAATGGCTTCCTATCCACCGGATGTGTAGCAAACTGTTGAAAAAGMCAAACCTTGACCAGGAAAATGTAAAGAAAACTATTGGCCTACAATACCAGTCAAAAGTTTGGACACACCTACTCATTCAAGGGTTTTTCTATATTTTTACTATTTTCTACATTGTAGAATAATAGTGAAGACATCAAAACTATGAAATAACACATATAGAATCTTGTATTAACCAAAAAAGTGTTAAACAAACAAATATATTTTACATTTGAGATTCTTCAAAGTAGCCACCTTTTACCTTGATGACAGCTTTGCACATTCTTAGCATTCTCTCAACCAACTTCATGAATAAGTCACCTGGAGTGCATTTCAATTAACAGGTGTGTCTTGTTAAAATACAGATGTTGGAATTTCTTTTTCTTAATGCGTTTGAGCCAATTAGTTGTGTTTTGACAATGTAGGGGTGGGTATACAGAAGATAGCCCTATTTGGTAAAAGACCAAGTCCACATTATGGCAAGAACAGCTCAAAAAAGCTAAGAAAAAACTACAGTCCATCAGTACTGTAAGACATGAAGGTCAGACGCAAAAAAACATCAAGCGCTATGCTGAAACTGGCTGTCATGAGGACTGCCACAGGAAAGGAAGACCCAGAGTTACCTCTGCTGCAGAGGATGAGTTCATTAGAGTTAACAGACTCAGAAATTGCAGCCCAAATAAATGCTTAAGAGTTCAAGTAACACACATCTCAATATCAACTGTTCAGAGGAGACTGCGTGAAATCAGGCCTTCATGGTCGAATTGCTGCAGAGAAACCACTACTACAGGACACCAATAAGAAGAAGAGACTTGCTTGGGCCACGAAACACGAGCAATGGACATTAGTCTACTGGAAATCTATACTTTAGACTGAAGAGTCCAAATTTGAGATATTTGGTTCCATCCACCGTTTCTTTGTGAGACGCAGAGTAGGTGAACGGATGATCTCCGTATGTGTGGTTCCCACCGTGAAGCACGTAGGAAGAGGTGTGATGGTGACACTGCTGGTGACACTGTATGTGATTTATTTTGAATTCAAGGCACACTTAACAAGCATGGCTACCACAGCATTCTGCAGCGATACACCATCCTATCTGGTCTGCGATTAGCGGGTCTGTCATTTGTTTTTCAACAGGACAATGACCCAACACACCTCCAGGCTGTGTAAGGGCAATTTGACCAAGAAGGAGAGTGATGGAGTGCTGCATCAGATGACCTGGCCTCCACAATTCCCCAACCTCAACCCAATTGAGATGGTTTGGAATGAGTTAGATCGCAGAATTAAGGAAAAGCAGCCAACAAGTTCTCAAAATATGTAGAAACTCCTTCAAGACTGTTGGAAAAGCATTCCAGGTGAAGCTGGTTGAGAGAATGCCAAGAGTGTGCAACGCTGTCATCAAGGCAACGGGTGGCTACTTTGAACAATCTAAAATATATTTTGATTTGTTTAACACGTTTTTGGTTACTACATGATTCCATGTGTTATTTCATTCTGTTGTCTTTACTATTATTCTACAATGTAGAAAATAGTAAAACAAAGAATAACCCTTGAATGAGTAGATGTGTCCAAACTTTTACTGGTACTTTATATCGAATCTCCCATTCCTCTAATTTTTTTTCTTAAAGCCGTTGCTACTCACTGCTTTCCTGAAGACAAATAATGTTTTATTCTGGTTTTAGACCACATCATAGCAGACTGCTCTCGTGAAGGTGGTAAATTACCTTTTAATGGCGTCAGACCAAGGCTCTGCATCTGTCCTCGTGCTCCTAGACCTTAGTGCTGCTTTTGACACCATCGATCACCACATTCTTTTGGAGAGATTGGAAACCCAAATTGGTCTACACAGACAAGTTCTTGACTGTTTTAGATCGTATCTGTCGGAAAGATATCAGTTCATCTCTGTGGGTGGTTTGTCCGCTGACAAATCAACTGGAAGTGTTGGTGTTCCTCAAGGTTACGTTTCAGAACCACTATTGTTTTCACTATATATTCAAACTCTTTGGTGATGTCATTCGGAAACAAAATGTAAACTTTCACTGCTATGCGGACGACAGCTGTACATTTCGATAAAACATGGTGATGCCCCATAATCGCATACCCTGGAAGCCTGTGTTTCAGACATAAGGAAGTGGATGGCTGCAAATGTTCTACATTTAAACTCGGGCAAAACAGAGATGCTAGTTCTAGGTCCCAAGAAACAAAGGGATCTGGTGTTGGATCTGACAATTAATCTTGATGGTTGTACAGTCGTCTCAAATAAAACTGAAGGACCTAGGCGTTACTCTGGACCCTGATCTCTTTTGACGAACCTATCAAGAATATTTCAAGGACAGCTTTGTTCCATCTTCGTAACATTGCAAAAATCTTTAACTTTTGTCCAAAAATGATGCAGAGAAGCTAATCCATGCTTTTGTCACCACTAGATTAAACTACTGCAATGCTCTACTCTCTGGCTATCTGGATAAAGCACTAAAACTTCAGTTAGTACTAAACACAGCTGCTAGAATCTTGACTAGAACCCAAATATTTGATCATATTACTCCAGTGCTAGCCTCTCTACACTGGCTTCCTGTTAAGGCTAGGGCTGATTTCAAGGTTTTACTGCTAACCTACAAAGCAATACATGGGCTTGCTCCTACCTATCTCTCCGATTTGGTCCTTCCGTACATACCTACACGTATGCTAGGGTCACAAGACGCAGGCCTCATTATTGTCCCTAGAATTTCTAAGCAAACAGCTGGAGGCAGGGCTTTGTCCTATAGAGCTGCATTGTTATGGAATGGTCTGCCGATCCATGTGAGAGACGCAGACTCGGTCTCGACCTTTAAGTCTTTACTGAAGACCCATCTCTTCAGTAGGTCCTACGATTGAGTGTAGTCTGGCCCAGGAGTGTGAAGGTGAACGGCAAGGCACTGGAGCGACAAACCGCCCTTGCTGTCTCTGCCTGGCAAACTCCCCTCTCTCCACTGGGATTATCTGCCTCTGACCCTTTTAAATGGGGGCTGAGTCACTGGCTTACTAGTACTCTTCCATGCCGTCCCTAGGAGGGGTGCGTCACTTGAGTAGGTTGAGTCACAGGCTTGATCTTCCGGTCTGGTTTTGCCTCCCCCCGGGCTCATGCAGTGGAGGAGATCTTCGTGGGCTATACGCAGCCTTGTCTCAGGGTAGTAAATTGGTGGTCTGTTGATATCCCTCTAGTGGTGTGGGGGCAGTGCTTTGGCAAAGTGGGTGGGGTTATATCCTGCCTGGTTGGCTCTGTCCGGGGACATTGTCGGACGCGGCCACAGTGTCCCCGACCCCCCCGTCTCAGTCTCCAGTATCTATGCTCCAATAGTCTGTGTGCCGGGGGGCTAGCGTCAGTCTGTTATATCTGGTGTAAATCTCCTGTCTTATCTGGAGTCCTGTGTGAATTTAAGTATGCTCCCTCTAATTCTCTCTCCCTCCCCTCACAGAGGATCTGACCCTAGGACCATGCCTCAGGACTACCTGGCCTGATGACTCCTGACTGTCCCCAGTCCACCTGGTCATGCTGCTGCTCCAGTTTCAACTGTTCTGCTGGCGGCTATGGAACTCTGACCTGTTCACCGGACGTGCCATCTTGTCCCGGACCTGCTGATTTTGCCTCTCTACCGCACCTGCTGTCTCGACCTCTGAATGACCCTGCTGGTCATCTATGAACGTCTTGAAGAACAAGCTGGCCTTAATGGCCATGTACTAGCTCCACCCTGCACAGCCAGAAGAGGATTGGCCACCCCTCAAAGCCTGGTAAGTCTCTAAGTTTCTTCCTAGGTTCCTGCCTTTCTAGGGAGTTTTTCCTAGACACCGTGCTTCTACATCTGCATTGTTTACCGTTTGGGGTTTTAGGCTGGGTTTCTGTATTTCACTTTGCGACATCTGCTGATGTAAAAAGTGCTTTATAAATACATTCGATTGATTGTGCCCATATCATCAATCAGAGACTCGAGAGAAGATTGTGTGGTGTGAGCTCTGACTGCTTTGTGAGAACTCATTCAGAGCTCTGATCTCTCAGATCCCAACACCATAGGCAAATGCCAGTGTTATTCACAGTGAGCTTAAGGTGAGTCACTCAAGATAAATAATGTTTGTGGGAATTGTTTATAGTGAGCATTTGGTGGGAGGGCTTGTTGAGACTGTGTGTGTGTGTGTGTGTGTGTGTGTGTGTGTGTGTGTGTGTGTGTGTGTGTGTGTGTGTGTGTGTGTGTGTGTGTTGCACCATGTGTGTGTCGGCGTGCGCGCAGCAAGAATGGGAATATTGCACTGAGGTTTTAATAAAACCAACTGTGCATGCATCAAGGAACTGGAATGGATAAATTGAAACAGCAGCAGAGGGCATTTTCATGAGGTGCCTGGGGGAATGGTTTCAAAGATATCCTGGTACCTTATTTGCATAAGATTATTATGATAATATTATCAAGAAGAGCCACTGCTGTGCATATTACAGGGCATAAGGCTACGCATATACTGTATGTGCATATTAACATGCACACACTTTCCCAAAATAGATTGTAGACACAATGAGGTCTGATTATTTAGTACACATACCTCCTGCCTAAAGCAGATCTATGTTGACAGGTGATTGCTGAGAGAACCTGTAGGTAGCTCTTTCATCTGCTGCTGGTGTGCATCAGTTCACTCAATGCTGTTCCCATTGCTCTCATGGGAGAGATATATTGCATTAGTACCTTTATCTTCTCTTGAAGGACACCGAGGAATCCTGTAGATATGCCAGCCTGCCCCTCCTGGATGTTGGAGGCTGGCTGGTTTTCCAGGGAGCTCAAGGGCTTTACTGGATGGGGCCTGAATAGAGATAGACAGGGAGACAGAGACAATTAAACATTTTATAAGTGAAATTAAACATTTTATAAGAGAGTAAAATTATTTTACAAGGGTCACATTCATGAAGTGTTCTCGAACAATGCATCCTACAAGCGATTGGAAAGGTTTAGTGAATCTAACTACAGTACAGGAGAGGTTTCGTGGAGAGCACAAAGCTGCTACACACTACAGGAAAAGGCTGCAATCTCTCTCTCACCTGCGTGTGCTTGAGGTAGGCCTGTCCCCTCTCCCTCCCCCCTCCTCTCCACTGCAATGCTCTGCAACGGAGGACATAGCTCCAGCCTGAAGCAGGATCCTCTGGCCAGGGAGAGAGCTTGTCTGGGGAGGACAGTTACTCCTGCCCCCTGATCCCTTCAGGGGCTTGGGTTGGGGTAGGAAGGAGAGGGCAGGTGAAGGTACACATGGGGGCTGGGCAATGTTAACACAAGTTAGTGCCACACCCACACCTCGATTCTGCATTTTTTCTGAGATACTTGAAGAAAGCTTACTCAAAGAGGAAGCCCCTGGGCTTTGTAGTTTTACAGAACTCTGTTTACCAGTATCCTCCTCTCTAGAGGTGGATGTTTTCTTCAATGGAGGCAAGGGAACACAGACCCGCTCTGCTAATGTGTTTTTGATGGAACGGGAGCCATCTCCAACTAGCAGAACATCTGGTGTTGGAAGCTCCATTGAGTCCCCAACCACACTATTCTGCATTGAACCTGGATTTGCTTCTGTGGAGGTACGACTCTGATGATTGGGAGAGTCTAGGCTCTCCTGATGTTCACCAGTTAGTCTCTGTTCTTCACCGTGTCCAGAGGACTTCTCCATTCTGCAGTCTTCTGCAAAGGGATTATTTGGATCAAACTCAACCAAAGAGTCATGTTCCTCAGTATTCAATTGCTTATCTAATACATCAACTTTTGGCATTGTCTTCCCTGGAGGGTACTGGGGCCTAGAAGGTGCTGGACCTTTATTGTGTATAGCCACCCTCAACCCCCCAGTGGCAGATGGCATGTGTTGTTCTGGTTGGTTCCCATGGTGGGTAGAGCTCTGGCCTCCACTTGTGTGTTCTGTTGTAGCTGTGGAGGAAAATCTCAGTGGTGTGATCATCTGTACTACACGTTGAGAGACCTTGGACATGGAGGCACCTACTATGTCCTTATGTCCCAGGTTCACTCTAGTCATACTCTGGTCCCTCTGTGTCTGGCTTGGAGCCTGGCTTGGTCTGTCTGGAGCAGGACCCTTGTCCATCCTGATACTGGAATGGTCCTGACCACTAACACTCTCCTGGTCATCCCCGCATCCCACCAGTGACATGGAAGATTGATGCCTTGGAGGATGTGGCTGTTTTGTTGGCTTTGTTTGGGCGAGGTTTTCTGTGACAGAATGGGCGTTGCCCTTGCTAGGCCAGTTGTCCATACGAGCCCAGCGCTGGTTGTTGGGGGGCAGGGGGGCAGGGTCTTTCTTCTCCATTAGATCAGTAGACGGGTCCTGGGAGCCTCTGGTTTCCCCATCGACTCTAGGGGAGTCCATAGAAATCTCAATTTCAGGAGACAAGAATGATAAGAAGGGGTTGGAAGACACACTAAGCTGAGAAGGGTTCACCCATGAAGAGGGTCTGGAAGAAGAGGGATAGGGAGGATGCAGTAAGAGAACAAAATCTGCACTTTACAGCTGTATAAGATGGTTGCCTTCACACATTTGAACTTTGCTGATGACAATGTCTAACTACCACACATAAAAAAATATATACAGTACCAGTCAAAAATTTGGACACACCTACTCATTCAAGGGTTTTTCTATATTTTTACTATTTTCTACATTGTAGAATAATAGTGAAGACATCAAAACTATGAAATAACACATACGAAATCATGTATTAACCAAAAAAAGTGTTAAACAAATAAAAAATATATTTTAGATTTGAGAGATTCTTCAAAGTAGCCACCTTTAACCTTGACAGCTTTGCACACTCTTGGCATTCTCTCAACCAGCTTCATGAATAAGTCACCTGGAATGCATTTCAATTAACAGGTGTGTCTTGTTGGAATTTATTTCCTTCTTAATGCGTTTGAGCCAATCAGTTGTGTTGTGACAAGGTAGGGGTGGTATACAGAAGATAGCCCTATTTGGTAAAAGACCAAGTTCATATTATGGCAAGAACAACTCAAATAATCAAAGGGAAATGACAGTCCATCATTACTTTAACACATGAAGGTCAGTCAATGCGGCAAATTCCAAGAACTTTTAAAGTTTCTTCAAGTGCAGTTGCAAAAACCATCAAGCGCTATGATGAAACTGGCTCTCATGAGGACTGCCACAGAAAGGAAGATGCAGAGTTACCTCTTATTGTTTATTTATTATATTTAACCTTTATTTAATTAGGCAAGTCATTTAAGAACAAATTCTTATTTACAATGATGGTCTACCAAAAGGCCTCCTGCGGGGACCTGGCTGTGATTCAAAACAAAATAAATTAAATAAAAATATAGGACAAAACACACATCACATAAAGAGAGACCTAAGACAACACTACATAAAGAGAGACCTAAGACAACAACATAGCATAGCAGCAACACATGACAACACGGCATGGTAGCAACACAACATGGTAGCAACACAACATGGTAGCAACACAACATGGTAGCAGCACAGGGTACAAACATTATTGGGCACAGACAACAGCAAAGGGCAAGAAGGTAGAGACAACAATACATCACGCAAAGCAGCCACAACTGTCAGTAAGAGTGTCCATGATTGAGTCTTTGAATGAAGAGATTGAGATAAGACTGTCCAGTTTGAGTGTTTGTTGCAGCTCGTTCCAGTCACTAGCTACAGCGAACTGAAAAGACGAGTGACTCAGGGATGTGTGCGCTTTGGGGATCTTTAACAGAATGTGACTGGCAGAACGGTAGTTGTATGTAGAGGATGAGGGCTGCAGTAGATATCTCAGATAGGGGGAAGTGAAGCCTAAGAGGGTTTTATAAATAAGAATCAGTGGGTTCATCCAGTGGGTCTTGCGACAGGTATACAGAGATGACCAGTTTACAGAAGAGTATAGAGTGCAGTGATGTGTCCTATAAGGAGCTTTGGTGGCAAATCTGATGGCTGAATGGTAAAGAACATCTAGCCGCTCAGGAGCACCCTTACATGCTGATCTATAAATTACGTCTCCGTAATCTAGCATGGGTAGGATGGTCATCTGAATCAGGGATAGTTTGGCAGCTGGGGTGAAAGAGGAGCGATTAGGATAGAGGAAACCAAGTCTAGATTTAACTTTAGCCTGCAGCTTTGATATGTGCTGAGAGGACAGTGTACTGTCTAGCCATACTTCCAAGTACTTTTATGAGGTGACTATCTCAAGCTCTAAACCCTCAGGAGGTAGTAATCACACCTGTGGGGAGAAGGGCATTCTTCTTACCAAACCACATGACCTTTGTTTTGGAGGTGTTCAAAAAGCTTGTTTGACACTAAGAAAGCTTTGTTGTAGAGCGTTTAACACAATCTGGGGAGGGGCTAGCTGAGTATAAGACTATCATCTGCATATACAGTGGGGCAAAAAAGTATTTAGTCAGCCACCAATTGTGCAAGTTCTCCCACTTAAAAAGATGAGGCCTGTAATTTTCATCATAGGTACACTTCAACTATGACAGACAAAATGAGAAAAAGAAATCCAGAAAATCACATTGTAGGATTTGCAAATAAATTCATTAAAAATCCTACAATGTGATTTTCTGGATTTTTTTTTCTCATTTTGTCTGTCATAGTTGAAGTGTACCTATGATGAAAATTACAGGCCTCATCTTTTTAAGTGGGAGAACTTGCACAATTGGTGGCTGACTAAATACTTTTTTGCCCCACTGTAAATTGATGAGAGCTTCCTACTGCCTGAGCTATGATGTAAATTGAGAAGAGCGTGGGGGTGGATCGAGCCTTGGTGTACACAGTGACAGGCAGTGGCTGAAACAGCAGATGTTCTGACTTTATACACTGCACTCTTTGAAAGAGGTAGTTAGCAAACCAGGCCAAAGACCCCAATACTTCTTTGCCGGCCCACAAGAATGGAATGGTCTAGCGTATCAAAAGCTTTGGCCAATAAAAATAGCAGTAAAACATTACTTAGAATCAAGGGTAATGGTGACATCATTGAGGACCTTTAAGGTTGCAGTGACACATCCATTACCTGAGTGGAAACCAGATTGCTCACCAGAGAGAATACTATAGACATCAAGAAAGCCAGTCAGTTGATTGACAAGTTTTTCCAACAGTTTTGATAAACAGGGCAAAATAGAAATAGGCCTATAACAGTTAGGATCGGCTTGATCTCCCCCTTTAAATAAAGGATGAACCATGGCTGCCTTCAAAGCAATGGGAACCTCCCCAGAGAGGAGAGACAGGTTTAAAAGGTCAGAGAGGCTTGGTGATTAGAGGCAGCAACCTTAAAGAAGAAAGGGTCTAAACCATCTGACCCAGATGGTTTTGGGCTCAAGTTTAAGGAGCTCCTTTAGCACCTCGGACTCAGTGAACGCCGGAGCGCTCTTTTTTTCCAGAACTTCTTGAGGTTAGACCCACAGTGAGAGAACTGCTCCTTAAATTAACTAACTTTGGCCCTCTGGATAGCCTGAAAAACCGTATTTCTCATTTGCATGAACAAGAGCTAGTCAGCCTGAGTATGCTTGTGCCGAGCCTTTCGCCAAATGCAAATCCTTTTTTTTTTTTTAGGGGGTGGATCAGCTTTAATTTGCGGAAAGCTTGTTGCATCCATCAATGCAATTGTCTGCATCATTTCTAATCCCCCATACATTTTTGGGGTAAATATATATACATATCTATATACATAAACTCAGCAAAAAAAGAAACGTCCTCTCACTGTCAACTGCGTTAACTTTCAGCAAACTTAACGTGTAAATATTTGTATGAACATAAGATTCAACAAATGAGACATAAAACTGAACAAGTTCCACAGACATGTGACTAACAGCAAATGAAAAATGTGTCCCTGAACAAAGGGGGGGGGGTCAAAATCAATCAATGGGATTGAGACCCGGGCTCTTCGCTGGCCATGGCAGAACACTGACATTCCTGTCTTGCAGGAAATCACACACACAGAACGAGCAGTATGGCTGGTGGCATTGTCATGCTGGAGGGTCATGTCAGGATGAGCCTGCAGGAAGGGTACCACATAAGGGAGGATGATGTCTTCCCTGTAAGGCACAGCGTTGAGATTGCCTGCAATGACAACAAGCTCAGTCCGATGATGCTGTGACACACTGCCCCAGACCATGATGGACCCTCCACCTCCAAATCGATCCCGCTCCAGAGTACAGGCCTCGGTGCAACGCTGCTGCCTTCAACGATAAAAGTGAATCCGACCATCACCCCTGGTGAGACAAAACCACAACTCGTCAGTGAAGAGCACTTTTGCCAGTCCTGTCTGGTCCGGCGACAGTGGGTTTGTTCCCATAGGCGACGTAGTTGCCGGTGATGTCTGGTGAGGACTTGCATTACAACAGGCCTACAAGCCTTCAGTCCAGCCTCTCTGTCTATTGCGGACAGTCTGAGCACTGATGGAGGGATTGTGTGTTCCTGGTGTAACTCGGGCAGTTGTTGCCATGATGTACCTGTCCCGCAGGTGTGATGTTCGGATGTACCGATCCTGTGCAGGTGTTGTTACACGTGGTCTGCCACTGCGAGGATGATCAGCTGTCCGTCCTGTCTCCCTGTAGCGCTGTCTTAGGCGTCTCACAGTACGGACATTGCAATTTATTGCCCTGGCCACATCTGCAGTCTTCATGCCTCTGTGCAGCATGCCTAAGGCACATTCACACAGATGAGCAGGGACCCTGGGCATCTTTCTTTTGGTGTTTTTCAGAATTGTTCATAAGTTTTCATAATTGTGACCTTAATTGCCTACCGTCTGCAAGCTGTTAGTGTCTTAACGACCGTTTCACAGGTGCATGTTCATTAATTTAATCAGATTTAAGCATAACTTTTGTATGACTGATGCCTTTAGTGAGAGGTCTAATGCTTTAATAATTTCTGACCCTCCGAATTCATATTCATTATATAAAATAGGCCCTTTTAATTTTGTCTGGCTTGTTATTCCAAATAAAATGTTACATTTTGTGTTCATATAATTTAAAAAGCATGTCACCAGGCACAGGCAAAACCATAAGCAAATAGGTAAACTGTGATATGATTAAAGAGTTAAATCAGGGTAATTTTTCCACAAATTGACAGGTATTTTCCATTCCATGGTACAGTAGCAAGATCTTATCTATTTTTGCTAACTTTCTATAAAAATGTATTGGAGTCAGAACATTTCTTTCGGGATATGTATACCGAGTATGTCCACATCCCCGTCAGACCATTTTATTGGTAAACTACACGGTAATGTAAAAGTTGCTTTTTTTTGTGATCCAATACGTGAAAATTGGTTTTAATCCAGAGGTTAGAAAAAGTATCTAGATCCTCTATGAGGCTGTGTATGGATTCTAATTGTGGTTTTAAAAGAAAATTAATCAGCGTACAATGGCACCTTTTGATTTCAAGCCTTGAATTTCTAATCCTTTAATATTATTGTTGGATCTAATTTTAACAGCTAACATTTCGATGGCGATAATGAATAAATATGCCGATAGTGGACAGCCTTGTTTTAACACTCTTGACAGTTTAAAACTTTGAAATGTAGCCATTATTTATTATTTTACACACACACACACACACACAACTTTAATCCATTTTATAAGACATTCTCCAAAATTGAAATATTCTAGGCATTTTTATACAGTTGAAGTCGGAAGTTTACATACACCTTAGCCAGATACATTTAAACTCAGTTTTTCACAATTCCTGACATTTAATCCTAGTAAAGATTCCCTGTCTTAGGTCAGTTAGGATCACCACCACACAATTTTTCCAACAATTGTTAACAGACAGACTATTTCACTTATAACTCACTGTATCACAATTCCAGTTGCTCAGAAGTTTACATACACTAAGTTGACTGTGCCTTTAAACAGCTTGGAAAATTCCAGAAAATTATGTCATGGCTTTAGAAGCTTCTGATAGGCTAATTGACATTGTTTGAGTCAATTGGAGGTGTASCTGTGGATGTATTTCAAGGCCTACCTTCAAACTCAATACCTCTTAGCTTGACATCATGGGAAAATCTAAAGAAATCAGCCAAGACCTCAGAAAAAAGATTGTAGACCTCCACAAGTCTGGTTCATCCATGGAAGCAATTTCCAAACGTCTGAATGTACCACGTTCATCTGTACAAACAATAGTACACAAGTATAAACACCATGGGACCACGCAGCCGTCATACCGCTCAGAAAGGAGACGCGTTCTGTCTCCTAGAGATGAACGTACTTTGGTGCGAAAAGTGCAAATCAGTCCCAGAACAACAGCAAAGGATCTTGTGAAGATGCTGGAGGAAACAGATACAAAAGTATCTATATCCACAGTAAAACAAGTCCTATATCGACATAACCTGAAAGGCCGCTCAGCAAGGAAGAACCACTGCTCCAAAACCGCCATAAAAAGCCAGACCACGGTTTGCAACTGCACATGGGGACAAACATCATACTTTTTGGAGAAATGTCCTCTGGTCTGATGAAACAAAAATAGAACTGTTTGGCCATAATGACCATCCTTGTTTGGAGGAGAAAGGGGGAGACTTGCAAGCCGAAGAACACCATCCCAACCGTGAAGCACGGGGTTGGCAGAATCATGTTGTGGGAGTGCATTGCTGCAGGAGGGACTGGTGCACTTCACAAAATAGATGACTTCATGAGGAAGGGAAATTATGTGAATATATTGAAGCAACATCTCAAGACATCAGTCAGGAAGTTAAAGCTTGGTCACAAATGGGTCTTCCAAAATGAACAATTACCCCAAGCATACTTCCAAAGTTGTGGCAAAATGGCTTAAGGACAACAAAGTCAAGGTATTGAAGTGGCCATCACAAAGCCGACCTCAATCCTATAGAAAATGTGTGGGCAGAACTGAAAAAGCGTGTGCGAGCAAGGAGGCCTACAAACCTGACTCAGTTACACCAGCTCTGTCAGGAGGAATGGACCAATATTCACCCAACTTATTGTGGGAAGCTTGTTGAAGGTTACCCGAAACATTTGACCCAAGTTAAACAATTTAATGGCAATGCTACTAAATACTAATTAAGTGTATGTAAACTTCTGACCCACTGGGAATGTGATGAAAGAAATAAAAGCTGAAATAAATCCCTCTACTATTATTCTTACATTTCACATTCTTAAAATAAAGTGGTGATCCTAACTGACCTAAGACAGGGAATTTTTACTAGGATTAAATGTCAGGAATTGTGAAAAACTGAGTTTAAATGTATTTGGCTAAGGTGTATGTAAACTTCCGACTTCAACTGTATCTGTACTGTTAGTCCTTCAATTTCCTTTGTTAATATGGACTCTTGATCTATTGCTTTTGTTTTACAGATGAGTACTGAATTGAATGGCCTCTAAAGGCACATTTAAAAGTCTCCCATACAGTAAGGGGATCTGCTGTACCTACAATATATTATGTCGGAAAAAGTCAGTTATAAATTCTTCTGTCCTAGTTAAAAACAAGATACCATCCAGTAGACTTGATTACATTTTCAATATCCTCGTCCACGTCGAAATTCTGAAAGAGTAATATATATGACAATTATGTGATGGTCCAACCGCATTCTGTCCCGTCATCAACACTAACTTTTTGTGCCAGAGAGAATGACACAAAGTAATAAAGACGACTAGCTTGATTAAGCCTCCGCCATGTATATCTCACTAGGTCAGGGTAATTAAGCCTCCATACCTCCACTAATTCAAATATATACATGACATTCATGATTTCATGACTACAGTTTGTAGTGCAATTTCCTTTACGGTCCATAGAGGCATGTAAAACCGTATTAAAATCTCCCACCATAATAGAGTCTAGTGTTGCTTGTAGAGTGCAATTCTTGAGGTGGAGTACCTCTGCAAGATCACGGTCGAACCAGGGGCTGAACCTGTTTTTAATTCTCCTTTTCTTTATGGGGGAGTGTTTAACAATATCACTGGAAATATCCAAAAAGAAGGTCCAAGCGTCTTCGACAGATCAAGCTCATTCTGTACCAATTTACAAAGGCCAGGTCATGAAGGAAGGCTTGCTCATTAAAGTTTTTTAGCAAGTGTCTATGACAAGGACAGGTCATTTCACTGAGCAGCCATTACGAACACAGGCTGTAAAACAGTGATCAATAACTAATTACAGAAAACACCAGACTGATACCTATCAGGATTGTTTGTGAGGATAACATCGAGGAGAGTAGCCTTTTCTGGGTGTTTGGAGTCATACCTTGTGGGATTGGTAATAATCTGAGAAAGATTTAGGGAGTCCCCATTGCTTTAGGACTTGGTCAGGTGGTTTAAGCATGTCCCAGTTTAGGTCACCTAGCAGGACAAATTCAAACTTAGTGTAAGAGGCCAGGAGAGAGTTTAGGGCAGGTAGGGTACAGTCCAGTGCTGATTGAGGACAATAAACACCCAGCAACAGTCAACAAAGAGCTATTTGAAAGTGTAATTCTTAAAACCAGCAAATAAAAGTGTTTGAGGACAGACTTTGGGGAGACAACCGAGCACTGAAGGTGATCCTTGGTAAAGATTGCCACTCCCCCACCTTTGGAAGATCTGTCTTGCCGGAAAAGGTTGTAACCAGAAAGGTTAACATCAGTATTCAAAACACTTCTTAACCACGTCTCAGTAATGACAAACACATCTGGATTGTAGCTGTGAACCCACACTTTCAATTGGTCCATTTTAGGTAATAAGCTTCTAGTGTTAACGTGCAGAAAAGCCAGGCTTTTACGAGAGCAGAAATCAGTGAAACAGATATCAGAGCACAAGTCAGAATTGGGGCTAGCAACAGTAGATTGGCCAGGGTGTACATGCACATTTCCAGATATCATCAACAGTAATACAATCAAGGCACGGCAGAGGACAGGGAGAGCTCTGCAGTGTTGATTTATGACATTTGAATGTGTATTAGATGGCAAAAATATCATATTATACAGCAATTTCATTAGGTAACATGAATACAAAGCCGGCAAGAGGTGGTTAGAATAGGATGGGAGGCCAAATGATTTTTTAACCAGTAGAGAGTCCCGATTGTGGGAACAAACAGTCTGTCCCACGGTTGGGTAAACTTATCCTCTGCAGCAGAGGATAATTGCTGCAAAAAAAAACACTACTAAAAGGACACCAATAAGAAGAAGCGACTCCACAGCATTCTGCAGCGATACGCCATGCCATCTGGTTTGCGCTTAGTGGGATTATCATATGTTTTCAACAGGACAATGAACCAACACACCTCCAGGCTGTGTAAGGGCTATTTGACCAAGGAGAGTAATGGAATGCTGCATCAGATGACCTGGCCTCCACAATCTCCCGACCTCAACCCAATTACGCCAGCAGCATACCACCCTGCATACCACTGCTGGCTTGCTTCTGAAGCTAAGCAGGGTTGGTCCTGGTCAGTCCCTGGATGGGAGACCAGGTGCTGCTGGAAGTGGTGTTGGAGGGCCAGTAGGAGGCACTCTTTCCTCTGGTCTAAACAAAAGATCCCAATGCCCCAGGGCAGTGATTGGGGACACTGCTCTGTGTAGGGTGCCGTCTTTCGGATGGGACGTTAAACGGGTGTCCTGACTCTCTGAGGTCATTAAAGATCCCATGGCACTTATCGTAAGAGTAGGGGTGTTAACCCCGGTGTCCTGGCTAAATTCCCAATCTGGCCCTCAACCATCATGGTCACCTAATAATCCCCAGTTTACAATTGGCTCATTCATCCCCCTCCTCTCCCCTGTAACTATTCCCCAGGTCGTTGCTGCAAATGAGAACGTGTTCTCAGTCAACTTACCTGGTAAAATAACGGTAAAATAAAATAAATAAATAAATTGAGAGGTTTGGGATGAGATGGACTGCAGAGTGAAGGAAAAGCAGCCAACAAGTGCTAAGCATATGTGGGAACTCCTTCAAGACTGTTGGAAAAGCATTCCTCATGAAGCTGGTTGAGAGAATGCCAAGAGTGTGCAAAGCTGTCATCATGGAAAAGGGTGGCTACTTTGAAGAATCTCAAATATATTTTGATTTGTTTAACACTTTTTTGGTTACTACATGATTCCATATGTGTTGTTTCCTAGTTTTGATGTCTCCACTATTATTCTACAATGTGGAAAATAGTAAAAATAAAGAAAAACCCTGGAATGAGTAGGTGTGTCCAAACTTTTGACTGGTACTGTATATAAGAAAAATGGATTTGTTTCTAAAACTAAATAATGCAATGTCATGAAATAAACAAATGTTTAATTAAATTGAATGTGTTATTTTTTACTTTTATCAAAAACAAAAGTCTTGTTCGAATCCACACACACAAACACATTTAGCAGAGAGGTAGACAACACAAACTACAGAGGTGTTACATCCTAACAAAGTTGTTACTAGGGTGGGACTAATTCTCCAGACAAGACAATGGGAGAAAGGATGGGATTTCATCATTCATTCATTCATTAGGTCTTTATGAGAGACATGAAGGTTAGTTATAATGGTTAGGTTAGTTACACAAACACACTAGGGAACAGAAAGGTTATACATGTAGATTTCAAATAATAAAACAAATGTAAATGATCAATATAAAAGGTAATGCTTGTAGCCTCTGAACCATTCCCTGTTCACATGACCAAACAGACTTGCCTATACTGAGTCATGTCATCCTATTGGATGGTTTCTTTGGTCCAGCCTCATCAGGATACAGATTCGCATGAGTCATTCAACATCAACACCCTCGTTAAAAACTTGAGCAATCACCTAATGCTTTATGTCTCTCTGTAACACCTTTAATATGACTGATCTGTAGAATCTTTATAACAAGGTACGATTGAGTCTTGGGAAGCGCAGCCAATCTCAGTTTAGCCAAAGGCTTCCAATACGAAGACACAAGGGGTGTGTTTACACAGGCAGCCCAGTTCTGATATTTATTCCACTAACTTGTCTTTTGAACAATCACATCAGAAATTTTTCTGATCTGATTGGTCAAAAGACCAATTAGTGAAAAAAAAARATCAGAATTGGGCTGCCTGCGTAAACACAGCCACAGAGATGCACACGCACATCCACGTTTTCCACAGCAGTACAATTTTCATGAAGTTATTAGATTACTTTAGGGCAGTGATGGGCAACTTTTTTGAAGACCCTGGGATCAATTTCCCAATTATAAATTTTTTGGAACTTAGTCGGGGTCTCAACTTACGAGTTAGAATAGTAGGTAAGGTGCAATTTTGAAATTTGATTGTGCATCAGCAGTTTTACTGATAGTTTAGCGGCCGGCTATCTAATTATCATGGTCGAATTACTGGCTGGGGGGACCCCATTGATTTTGTTAGTCACTTTCACTCAGATATCATTTTGAAAATTGAAAAAATTTCTCTCCACCCTATGGAAAAATGTGTAGAATTGCAGGATATTAGCTGTAAAACAGCTTATTTTCCTCTCCACCTCATGACAAAATGAGTGTGGTATGTTTGTGGGTACGCAGAACTGCGAACAACTGCAGCCCCTCATGATGAGTTTAGATTTTTTTGTGGCCCCCACCCCCATCAAAGTTGCCCATCTTTCCTTTAGGGGATTGTGCTTTAATGAGATCTGCATTACATTTACATTTAAGTCATTTAGCAGACGCTCTTATCCAGAGCGACTTACAAATTGGAAAGTTCATACATATTCATCCTGGTCCCCCCGTGGGGAATGAACCCACAACCCTGGCGTTGCAAGCGCCATGCTCTACCAACTGAGCCACACGGGACCACATGTTGGAGTAGTGTCATGCGCCACACAGACAAACATACCATGACATCAGCTTACACACTCCCTTCACACCAAATGCCCACGACACCAACACACTGAGATCTAACTCTTACCAAGCGTTTCAATTGACTTAATATATTAGACAAAACACTTTCCTGTACTAAAGTCTTTGATAAAGCGACAGGTTTTGTGCTCAAATCTGTATTTTGTGCCACAGCTGTACAGATCCAATAAAATCCTCCCAATTGCATCCTGCTGAGTTTCTACAAGCAGCTATACTGACTGTCCCACATCCATAAATCAGGCTTGTTGCCTGGCCTGATTAACTGGTTGTATAAAAGTATTCTCAGACAAATTGGCAAGTTTTCCACTCTAATCAGACTTGTGCCACCCTGCACTGACAGCACAGGAAAAGAGAATGTTAGCATAATTGACAGTTCTGTTAGAAGATGAAAGAGGATGTCTGAATGAGAGTTCAGTGAGGATACAGGGACGTTAGTAGGTGTGTGTGGATGAGGAGACAGAGCAACAGAAACTTGTGTTGCTTTTGGAGACCACCTGCTGCTTTTGCAGACTAAATAACTAGTGCAGCCATAATTTATGACACCCAAGTGGTAACACAATTCTGGGGAACTGAGACAGTGATGGAGTGTGTGTGTGCTCGTGTGTGTGTGGTTTGGGAGTGGGACTGACCTTGGCTTGACTGCTGATACTTTATTTGTTCGGCTGATGGGACAAGTAGAAGAGGTTGTGGTGGTCTCCTCAAACGGGTTATTTGAAGTGGTAGGAGAGACTTCCTCAAAAGGATTATTGCACACGATGGCCTCTGCCTCTCTATTCTGCTTCATCTGTTGTTCAACTTTGTCCAACTTTACCCTCACCTCCTCATGCCTTCTCTTTTCCTCCATCTGTGCATTCCTCTTTTCTTCCTGTCCTCTCAACTCCTCTTTTTTCATATTTTCTTTCGCCTCCATCAGTTTTCTCTGCTCCTCATCTCTTCTCTCCTCTTCCCTTCCTTCTTCAAGCCTCGTTCCTTCTTCTTCTTCCTTTCTCAACATCTGCTCTATTCTCCTTATCCTTTCCTCCTCATTCCTCATCTTCCTCTGCTCTTCTTCCTTTCTCCACATATCATCCTCCTCTGCCCTCCTTAGCCTTTCTTCCTTTTCCCTAATCTTCCTCAGCTCTTCCTCCTTTCTCAGCCTATCTTCCTCTTCTCTCTGAATTCTTTCGTCCTCCTCCATCCTCTTTATCCCCATTTCCTCTCTCAGCCAATCTTCCTCTGCGGTCTTCCTCACTCTTTCTTCCTCCTCCCTCATTCTGCTCTCCTCCTTTCTCAGCCTATCCTCCTCTCTCTTAATTCTTTGTTCTTCCTCCTCAATCCTCCTCCTCCTTTCTTCCTCCTCCTTCCTCAGCCTATCCTCCTCTCTCTTCATTTTTTCTTCTTCAGCCTCTCTCTTCATTCTTCCTTCTTCCTCCTCAAACTTCCTCCTCCTTTCTTCCTCCTCCTTCCTCACTCTGTCCTCCTCTCTCTTCATTATTTCTGCTTCCGCCTCAATCCTCCTCTTCTTTTCTTCTTCCTCCTCCTCCCTCAGCCTATCATCCTCTCTCTTCATTCTTTCTTCTTTATCCTCTCTCTTCATTATTTCTTCACCCCTCCTTTCATCTTCTTCCTCCTCCCTTATTCTTCTCAGTATATCCTCCTGTTCCCTCCTTAGTCTTTCTTCCACCTCCCTCATCTTCCTCTCCTCTTCCTCTCTTCTTTGCATATCCTCCTCCTCCTCCTGTTCTCTCCTAATCTGTTCTTCCTCCTTAATCCTCTCATCTTTCTCCCTCTTCAATCTTTCCTCCACCTCCCTCATTTTCCTCTTGTCCTCCTTTCTCAGTATATCCTCTCTCCTCATTCTTTCATGTTCATCTCTCATAATTCTCTCCTCTTCTTCCCACCTCTCTTGTTCCTCCATTTCTCTCGTTTTCTCCTCTAACCTCCACTTTTCCTGGTCTTCCTTCCAAACCCTGTCCTCTCCCTCCACCTTCAGTCTCCTCTCCCCCTGTTCCTCTTCTAGCCTTATTTCTTCCCCCTCCTCCGTAATCCTGCTTTTCTCTTGTTCCTCCTTCCTTATCCTCTCTTCCTCGTCTAACTTCTTACTCTCCTGCTCTTCCTTTCTCGTCCTCTCCTCATCCAACATAACCCTCTCTTCCTCCTCTGCCCAGCTCGAAGGCTGCTTCGGGGCCCTGAAAGAGTCCATGGAGGTGCCAGAGCTCTTACGACCCTGGGCCTTGCGCAGGTCTTCCATGGAGCCATGGCCTGAGCTGGCCAGGCTAAAGTTGGAGCCGGTGCGGGCRCTCCGGGGCTGGGGCTCCTCTGTGTACATGTGAGTGCCATTGATGCACAGGTTACTCTGCTCTGCAAGCGGGGCAGGAATCTTAGAGCGCCCTAGGGACAGGGAACTTCCTGTGCGCTTATGGGTCTGAAACGTGAATTTATTTTTACCTTTGGATGAGAAAGAAACGGGGAAAGGTTAGATCTGCAAACACATACTGTGTAACATAAGCGTTTTCAAATACATAATGCTGCTATATTTTCAACTGAATGTACAGCCTGTGATGATCCTCACCGTCAGAGGAGTCCACATTGAGGCCTGTGGAGCGTCTGCCACTCAGTGAGGACTTCTTCTCAGGCAGAGGGCCCAGGACAGACATAGACTGAGACAGTCCATGACGCTGCAGGTTAGACTTGGGAGAAAACAGAGACTTCAGCTTGTTTTTCTTCTTTTTCTCTCCTTTGTCTGCACCCCCCTTCCCTACCCCCTCTCCCTCCCCCTCGCTGTCCGTCAGAACCTGGGTGAAGGACGGTACCACGGCAGACGCAGTGTCCGACAGACCCTCCTTTTTGCCTCGCACCTTGTCCTTGAACTTTCCCAGGCGGGAGCGTGGCTTGTCTGTAGCAGAGAGGTCAAACATGCTGGCTGTCATGTTATTCTTCATAAACTGGATGTCCACCTGCACCTCTCCCTGGTCTTTGTCTGGCTTGCCTGCCTTGTCCAGCAGTTTATGCCATCTGTCGAGAGAAAATCTGTATTATTTATCAAAAAACTTCAACCGAATATAACTGGTATAAAAGAAATGCTGTTCTTCTCCAGGAGATGTCACAAGAACTAAAGGTGTAAGTTAATGAGGCAGGGAAAAAATAATCAACATAATATTTTATTTTTCAGATGCCTGCTGTCTCCTCCAGGGGTTCATGGCCATTGAAAATAACTTGTGAGCTCAGAAATAACTTGACATATGTAGGCATTAACCACTTCTTTTCAGATAACACACACTGTTCAGACTGATCTGTCTGAATAATCCCAGTCTGAAAGCAGAGGAAGGCTGAGGATCCAATAACGTATATTCACCTGCCTCTGGGCCTCCCCTCCAGCTATAAAAAAAGACAGTGTCTACATGTTGATAGCTTTTCACAAATAAAGAACACTTTCACCCCTAGCATAGCTTTATTTAAGGATGCTATTTTTTCCCCTTTTTGTTGCAGGGTTCCAAGGGTTTATCATAACCAAGTGAATAATTCCAGTAAGTAGGGGCTGATGCCATTTTTCCTTTTACTGTTTAGAGTTCCTCCATGGAAACGGTGATCAGTACAGTAGCTCTCTCTGAATTGGCCCACGGATGGAGGGACCAGCGGAAATGACTGATGATGCGGTGAGTGTTCTGGAGAGTCAGTGTTTGGGCAATAATGATTCATACTAAATGTTCACCAGCAGGAACATTATGTATTTCATTCTATTTCTATCACTGTGCCGTCCTAATAAATTTTTGTCACTACTCTGTTAAGACTGAATACCATGCCTTAAAACACTAATGTACAATAAAAGGCTACTAAAAGGGGGAACCGGGTTCCAGGAGTGAAATAATTTTGCAATGTAAAATTGAATTGATAGATTACATTAGAGGGTTCTGAGTGATTTTTTCCCACCCCTGCTACATGCTATCAAATCAAATGTATTTATATAGCCCTTCTTACATCAGCTGATATCTCAAAGTGCTATGCATGCTAAATACTGTGGGAGTCAATTCCAATCAATTTAGGTTCATATTTAATTAATGACTTTAGAAATCCCCAGGCATTTGTCTATTTATGAATGTGGTTCACAAAATAGAAAATTAGAATACCATAAATATAATTCCTCTATGCCTAAAGTCTGTTTCATTTAGGGGTTCACTTGTACAGAAGATTCCTTTTGAGGATATGAAGGTCAAAGTACAGAGACTCACATTGTTAGAATTCTTCAACAAAGAGAATTCTTCACGCTGACTGGTTCAATGACCCTCAATAAATCACTACTGTATAAAACATCAAACAAGAGGGGTTAGTCTGTCTGTTTGTATTCTACATGTCATTATGTTATTTTAGACGGTACATACATCTGTCAAAACAATCACTAATTTATAGTTTGGAACTGAACAATTAAGAGCTGAGGCAGCAGTAAAAGTCTCTGTCAAGCAAAACCCATAAGGCCTGAGGTTGTCTGTTCCTCAAACTCTTTCCTGAAAAAACAACCCAGTTGAAGTCGAGGGAAATGAAAAAGGACAAGGACAGGAAGAGACAGCTAGGGGCTTTAGATCTGCAAGGTTAGGGTGTGTGTGTGTGTGTGTGTGTGTGGCAATGAGTACCCTCTTGGAGGTTACAAAAACAAAATGAACAATGAACACAATGCCGTGACTGCAGCTTCTTATCTTCAGTGAAGCACTCAATGTGAATCCAAACAGAAAGGCAATGAAAGAGACTGGCTACTCACAGAATGACAAATGTGATGAATCATTGAATGGGGTGAGAGAGAGCATCAACTCACTCCATCACTATTACTGCAGCTGTGTTTTAGAGAGGACCGAATGGGGAAAGGTAGCACAAGGTAAGTAGGGGTGTCAGCTGGGGTGGCAGGTAGCCTAGTGGTTAGAGCATTGGGCCAGTAACTAAAAGGTTGCTGGTTCGAATACCCAAGGAACATAACCCTTATTTTCTCCAGGGTCACTATACTACTATGGTTAACCTTGTAGAACAACACATTTACCGAGACCTATCTGCTGTGTGACAATAAAACACATATTTTATATATTTCTTTATTGTCCATTGCTGTTATTAATTCACGGGAAAGATAGAGCAATACATTTGGGAATTGTACAACAATCCAAAAACAAAGCGGTCAGGCTTGCTCAACCTGTCCCTCTATTGAGTCAATTACTGTGCAATGTACAGAGAAATTACAGAATTGATGGACATTACTATATGTCCTAGCTGTCATTACAATCCCTTGCGAACTGACGACACATATACATTTTTGTAAGTGCTATGAGAAGTATTTTGAGCATTACTTCGCTGCGATGGAGACTGTATGAGAGAAATGTGAAAGATGTCACACACACACACACCTCCTCAGTCCTCACTTAACAACTTCTTATGGCTGCAATCCCGGTAACGGAATCGATATGACAACAGCCAGTGAAAGTGCAGGGCGCCAAATTCAAAAAAGAGAATAATTAAAATTCCTCAGACATACTTGTGTCTTATACCATTTTAAAGGTAATCTTGTTGTTAATCCCACCAAAGTGTCCGATTTCAAATATGCTTTTCAGCGAAAGCACTACAAACAATTATGTTAGATCACACCAAACCACAATAAGCACAGCCATTTTTCCAGCGAAAGATAGCAGTCACAAAAAGCAGAAATATAGCTAAAATGAATCACTAACCTTTGCTGATCTTCATCAGATGACACTCATAGGACTTCATRTTACACAATACATGCATGTTTTGTTTGATAAAGTTCATATTTATGTTTAAAAAAATCGGAGTTTACATTGGCGCGTTACAGTCACTAGTTCCAAAATCATCAAGTGATTTTGCATAGCCACATCGTTTCAACAGAAATACTCATCATAAATGTAGATGATAATACAAGTTATACACATGGAATTATAGATATACCTCTCCTTAATGCAACCACTGTGTCAGATTTCAAAAAAACTTTACGGAAAAAGCAAACCATGCAATAATCTGAGACGGAGCTCAGAACAAGAGTCAAATTAGCCGCCATGTTGGAGTCAACAGAAACCAGAAATTACATGATAAATATTCCCTTACCTTTGATGATCTTCATCACAATGCACTCCCAGGAATCCCAGGTCCACAATAAATGCTTGATTTGTTCGATAATGTCCGTTATTTATGTCCAATTAGCTACTTTGGTTAGCGCGTTTGGTAAACAATTCCAAAGTCACAAAGCGCGTCCACTATAACGTGACAATGTCCAAAAGTTCCGTAACAGTCAGTAGAAACATGTCAAACGATGTATTGAATCAATCTTTAGAATGTTGTTAACATACATCTTGAATAACGTTCCAAGCGGAGAATTAGATTGACTTCAGAAGAGCGGTGGAACAGAGGTCTCCTCATGTGAATGCGCATGTGAAAGCATGGTCAGCTCGTGGCAGACCTGACTAATTCCTGTCTCCTTCGGCCCCCCTTCACATTAGAGTCATCAGACAAAGTTCTATTGACATCTAGTGGAAGCCGTAGGAAGTGAAAACTCATCCATATCTCGCTGTAATTTCAATGGGAGCTTGGTTGAAAAACTACCAGCATCAGAAAAAATCCAAACAGGAAGTGGAACTTCTCAGGTTTTTGCCTGCCATATGAGTTCTGTTATACTCACAGACATCATTCAACCCGTTTTAGAAACTTCAGAGTGTTTTCTATCCAATACTAATAATATAATGCATATATTAGCAACTATGACTGAGGAGCAGGCCGTTTACTCATCCAAGCTACTCAATACTGCCCCTGCAGCCATAAGAAGTTAATGTTAACATCGCTTACAGAAAAACGACATGCTTTCACGTGGAAAATTACGACTTCACATTAAATTTAACATGATAAATCATGTGAAAATGTGTTTTTGGAACACTTTATGTGACAACATTTTTCACATGTGTAGTTTCATGATATCACATGTTGCTTTACATGTTGTCACATGGTATCACATTAACTTCACATGTGATCATATGAAAACATGTGTTTTTGGAACACTTCACAAAAGGGATAGCAGTCACAACTGTTACATTGTAGTAGCTGAGTAGTTACAGTACCAGTCAAAAGTTTGGACTCACCTACTCATTCAAGGGATTTTCTTTATTTTGACTATTTTCTACTTTGTATAATAATAGTGAATATATCAAAAATTATTAAATTATTAAATATTAAATAACACATATGGAATCATGTAGTAACCAAAAAAAGTGTTAAAATATATTTGTATTTGTTTATGTTTGAGATTCTTCAAAGTAGCCACCCTTTGCCTTGACAGCTTTGCGCACTCTTGGCATTCTCTTAACCAGCTTCATGAGGTAATCACCTAGAATGCATTTCAATTAACAGGTGTGCCTTGTTAAAAGTTCATTTGTGTAATTTATTTCCTTTTTAATGAATTTGAGCCAATCAGTTGTGTTGTGAGAAGGTAGGGATGGTATACAAAAGATAGCCCTATTTGGTAAAAGACCAAGTCCATATTATGGCAAGAACAGCTCAAGTAAGCAAAGAGAAACGACAGTCCATCATTACTTGAGGACATGAAGGTCAGTCAATGAGGAACATTTAAAGAACTTTGAAAATGTCTTCAAATGCAGTCGCAAAAACCATCAAGCGCTATGATGAAACTGGCTCTCATGAGTTACCTCCGCTGCAGAGGATAAGTTCATTAGAGTTACCAGCCACAGAAATTGCAGCCCAAATAAGTTCAAGTAACAGACACATCTCAACATCAACTTTTCAGAGGAACCTGCGTGAATCAGGCATTCATGGTCGAATTGCTGCAAAGAAACAACTACTAAAGGACACCAATAAGAAGAGCCTTGCTTGAGCCAAAACACGAGCAATGGACATGAGACCGGTGGGAATCTGTCCTTTGGTCTGATGAGTCCAAATTTGAGACCGGCGTGTCTTTGTGAGATGCAAAGTAGGTGATTGGATGATCTCCACATGGGTGATTCCCACCGTGAAGCATGGAGGAGGAGGTGTGATGGTGTGTGGGTGCTTTGCTGATGACACTGTCAGGGATTTATTTTGAATTCAAGGCACACTTAACCAGCATGGCTACCACAGCATTCTGCAGCGATACGCCATCCCAACTGGTTTGCGCTTAGTGGGACTATCATTTGGTTTTCAACAGGACAATGACACAACACACCTCCAGGCTGTGTAAGGGCTATTTCACCAAGAAGGAGAGTGATGTAGTGCTGCATCAGAAGACCTGGCCTCCACAATCACCCAACGTCAACCCAATTGAGATGGTTTGGGATGAGTAAAACCACAGAGTGAAGGAAAAGCAGCCAACAAGTGCTCAGCATATTTGGGAACTCCTTCAAGACTGTTGGTAAAGCATTCCAGGTGAAGCTGGTTAAGAGAATATAAAGTGTGCAAAGCTGTCATCAAGGCAAAGGGTGGCTACTTTGAAGAATCGCAAATATATACACTTCCGTTCAAAAGTTGTCACTTAGAAATGTCCTCGTTTTTTTGTGTCCATTAAAATAACATCAAATTGATCAGAAATACAGTGTAGACATTGTTAATGTTGTAAATGACTATTGTAGCTGGAAATGGCAGATTTTTTATGGAATATCTACATAGGCGTGTTATCCCATCCAAGTTAATAATTTTAATAAGGCTAACTGATCATTAGAAAACCCTTTTGCAATTATGTTAGCACAGCTGAAAACTGTGGTTCTGATTAAAGAAGCAATAAAACTGGCCTTCTTTAGACTAGTTGAGTATCTGGAGCATCAGAATTTGTGGGTTCGATTACAGGCTCAAAATGGCCAGAAACAAAGACCTTTCTTTTGAAACTCATCAGTCTATTCTTGTTCTGAGAAATGAAGGCTATTCCATGCGAGAAATTGCCAAGAAACTGAAGATCTCGTACAACGCAGTGTACTACTCCCTTCACAGAACAACACAAACTGGCTCTAACCAGAATAGAAAGAGGAGTGGGAGGCCCCGGTGCACAACTGAGCAAGAGGACAAGTACATTAGTGTCTTGATTGAGAAACCTACGCCTCACAAGTCCTCATCTGGCAGCTTCATTAAATAGTACCCGCAAAAAAACAGTCTCAACGTCAACAGTGAAGAGGCGACTCCGGGATACTGGCCTTCACAGAGGCCGACATCTCCATGGTTCATGTTCCGCCTTTAGAAAAGGGAGGGCTTGCAGGTATACGCAAACACAGTTCAGAGTTAGTAAGAAATCATTTCCAGCGGCTAGTGAGAATTGGCAGTGAGGCTGTTTAAACATGACCATTAACAGTTATCTGCTTTAAGTCAAACATAACAGTCTGTGTGGGAGCTGGTAAAGCCACAGTCAAGTCCCTACCCCCTGAGAGGGAGGGAGAGCACAGAGACAGAAATGTGTTTGTTTTTCACCGAAAAACACTCCAGAATGTGAGGCTAAGTCTGGATTTGGGCCCCACAGAAATCAGGTACACCACAGTCAACAATGAGAAATCAGAGCAGAACAAACCATGAGAAAACTTCCTCAATATGGCTCAAAGTGTGTGTACATTGGTTTTATATAAGATTTTATGAAGCACTCAAAACGATAATCCTGTGGGATGCTGCAAAAGTTGATAGTATTGTATACAATGGCTAAGGTGGATGAACCAGGTTGTATGAGTTGGCATGGACATCCTTTGACCAGAAAAATAAAAAATTGAGAGGCTTTGAGGAGTGCATATGAAAGTAGGTCTGGGAAGAATTCAGGTCTGAGAAAACATGTTCTGCTGAAGTTTGGCATTTGAGCTAAAGGGCAACGATAACAATAATGTCAGATGAACCTATCACTGTCACACAGCAAAAAGGGCTATCAGCCGTGGAGATCCTCAGCTCTGTCTCCAGACTGACTCCTACTCAGATTGCATGAAACCAATTACTATCATGGAGAATGCACTTTCAAGTGGAACTGACAGCATTTTAGCACCAGGACGAATATGACAAAATGTTGTTGTTTTTTAAATCTGACAAGCAAGCAAAAGATATGGCCATTTTCAAGATTTCATACATTCTTAGAACGTTTGGGTATTACATATACTAAAGAATTTGTGGAAATTCTATAGCAAAATAGAGTGGGAAAGCGGCCGTGCATTTGGACAATTAATAGACACTGCAGTAAATAAAACATCTGTCTCATCCAGGACTGGAGTATACGCAGACCGGTGGACCATAACCAATCAGAGCTACAGTAGGCCTTATGCAAACAAGCCATTTGCACACAGGCCTGCCATCATTCACTTTGAATTGGACTGTGTGTTTACAGGCAGTTGCGACATTAGATCATTAAAACGCATTCGCCAAAAGCCACAAAAATACACCTGAATGGATTTCTGCAAATATGTCAATGCCAATTACATTTGCAAACTTTACATTCCTATTGATCAAACAACCATGAAAAAGGTAAGCTCTCTCTCTCTCTTAGTTATGCACATCAACAACAAAAAGATCAACTAATGTTAGCCAGAGAAAGATGAGCTAACATCTAACGAAGGAACATTAGATAAACCCTCAAACATTTTCAGCTAGTTGGCCTTCAAAATTGCACTGATAAACAATGGAGAATTGTAGCCTACTTGTCCTTCTGCAGCTTGCCTGCCAACAATGCATGCTTGTCTCAATTAAGCACCCAAAGCTAACTGGCTAAAGTTGGCTAGCTAGCTACTTCCAGACACAAATGAGAGAACACCTCACTCTGACCATTTTACTTTCCCTACCAGAGTTGGTTAGGCTGTTTACATGTTATCTAGAGCGTTTGTGACTAACTATTACTTTCATTGCCTATGTTTATTGACACCGGCCATAATCAGCGGATGTTGCGCGTATGTAAATTCATCAGTTATTCTGTGCTCTGGCACACTCAGATGAGAGTGCTCTGAAATCGGAGTAGATAGATAGCCAGAGTGAATTTGCGAATGCAAGAGATATGCTAACTGAATAACAGTTGTTCAAGTTTTTGCTAGCTAACCAAATGACACCTGCATCGCTAGCTGTGTATAGCCATCGAAAAACAATGAGGGGAAAATGTCAGTCACTGACCCACTCCTCGAATGACATGACATCCTCCTAGCAGCTAGCTAACGTTAGGCTCCGTGTTTTTAGCTTGCTATATCAATAGATGCGCTAGCCTATTAGCCACGTTATGACTGACTTGTGATCATTGCCCTTGCTAGTTTGATTGTATTGTCATTCCAGGCCTTAGTTACATTCGTCCGTTTCTGTCAAAAATATTGAGCCATAAAGGTAATCAGAAAGATCAAGATGCAATAACCAAAGTAGACTTACTCTAATACAGTGTAAGCAAGAAGTGCTCTCCTTATACATAAAAAGACCCAGCAATATCCACTTTCAAGTGCCCCCTTCCCAGACATCAGTGTGTGTGTGCGTGCACATCACCTGCTGTTGTGTATAGCAGCTAAATAAGCTATTGGCGTAGAGACAGCTTAGTGGGATGTATACCGAACAAAAATGTAAATGCAACATGCAACAATTTTTATGATTTTACTGAGTTACAGTTCATATAAGGAAATAAGTCATTAGGCCTTAATCTATGGATTTCACATGACTGGGCAAGGGCGCTGCCATGGGTGGGCCTGGCTCCCCCCAACAGATTGAGTTTTTCCTCACAAAAGGGCTTCATTACAGAAAGAAATATGCCTCAGCAGTGCACCCCCTCAGACAATATCGCAGGTAAAGAATCCGGATGTGGAGGTCCTGGGCTGACGTGGTTACACGTGGTCTGTAGTTGTGAGGCCGGTTGGACATACTGCCAAATTCTCTAAAATGACGTTGGAGACGGCTAATGGTAGAGAAATTAACATTCAATTATCTGGCAACAGCTCCTGGACATTCCTGCAGTCAGCATGCCAATTGCACACTCCCTCAAAACTTGAGGCATCTGTGGTATTGTGTTCTGTGACAAAACTGCACATTTTAGAGTGGCCTTTTATTGTCCACAGCACAAGGTGCACCTGTTTAATCAGCTTCTTGATATGCCACACCTGTCAGATGGATTGATTATCTTGGCAAAGGAGAAATGCTCACTAACAAGTATGTAAACAAATTTGAGCTTAAAATGTGAGAGAAATATATGTGCGTATGAAAAATGTTGGGATATTTTATTTCAGCTCATGAAAGATGTGGCCAACACTTTACATGTTGCGTTTATATTTTTGTTCCGGATTATATTTCAAGAAGTTGTGAAATAAATAAGCCTGCAGCCTAATTAATAAACACCTGCTGCTCAACTCTTTAACAAAGACTTCACTTAATGTGTGAAGGAAAACAGTAACAGTTTGACCGAAGACCCAGCAGGAAAGTTGTTTATCCTTTTGCAGTATTTATTATATTATTTCAGTTAGACTGTGTTAGCAATAAACTGTACCAGCAAAGCCTTCCTAGTAATTCTACCATTGAGCAAAGAGCAATAATGAGGAAGGTCAGCCAGAGGCTTCAGTAATGCAAACCCATTGGTTAATTGGTTAGGAGAGGAGGCCTGTAATAAAATCAATGAGTTCCTTTACAGATATTCAGAAAGAGAGAGAACACTGATATGAACTAAAGACTCACGGGAGAGGCAATTAGTGAGGTATTGCCTTTGGGGACTCCCTAAAAACACGCCACTTCGATACATCTACGACCGGAAGTGACTTTTCATAGCAGGTTAGGAACATTTTCCTTAACCTAATTCTCATAACCTGCTACGACAAAGTCACTTCCAGTCATAGCTGTATCGAAGTGTATATTTGGGAATCTCGCTCATAATGGGATGTTGTGCTCCTCACATGCGCCACTGTTATGATCGGGCTAAATCAGTAGACTGCCCAGGCTGCTAAAAAAAACTGTGTCACTCAGTGGGAGGGGAAGGCATGAGGAGCGAAGTAAAAAGCAACGGGAGAAAGCGCTGTTATTCCATAGGCTTGTTTCACTCTAACAACTGGTTGTTGCACCTCTGCTGGGTGAATTAACTGACAGAGTAAAACTGTGGGACAACATTTTTAGGCCTATGGCCTGCTCTTATAACTTACTACATTATAACATTTTGGTTACATGTTGAGTCAGTTGATTATTATATAATTGGAATATGGTGCAGTCCCTGTTCTTGTATAATTACAACCCCTACTGAAGACAAATATTGGTGACAAATATTGTGGCGCTCCATTATTGCCTTAGGCTATTTCAACAACTACAGTGATTCATTTTAAAAGGAATTATGGAACTAACTCCAAAGCCCTTTCTGGAGCAATCTAGAAATAGTACGGCTGTGACTATTACTGGACAGAGACTGAGAACACTCACTCAGTCTTATTACGGGATTTAACCTCGCTGAGCTCCAACAGGTTGATGACTGCTTGGCCGAGCAACTTGTCAGGTCCCACGAGAGCCCGGTGCATTACGTGGACGTGCAACGTACACTTTTCTGTGTTACCGTTGTGGAAGAGCGGCAGCTCGAACGTGGCCTCTTCTTTCCACACCGGTGCCACGCTCTTCTCTGCCACCGATGTAGCGAATTTATCCTTGGCCACTTGCATGATGGCGTATGCGTCGTTAGTGCCATTTTTCCCCTTTATCCTCAGGCTTCTTGCCTGAACCACAGTTACCTGTACACTGGTCGGATACCACTGTCGGCTCTGGTCTGATAGAGACATGGCTGACACCTACGGAGGTTTAGCACGAGGAAAACCAATACCGTCTAGAAACGTTTCGGTGTGTTGAATAGAAGTAGATAAATTAGTGTACCTCGCAAGAGGAAAACTTTTACGAATGGAAAGTTGCGGAAACAGCTGAGTGGGCGTGGTATGTTGTACAGGATGTACGGCAGACTTTTGCAAGACAGGTCATTTGCTGAGCCAAGGTACTCCCCCAGATTAACGGAGCTCGATTTTGGATCGAATGCCTGAAGTGAGAAATATACCACCCACATTATGAGGAAACGTTATCCACTAGAAGAAGAATATAGTATAAACGTAATATTAAAGTAGTAGGCTATTAATAAAAAGTTGGTTTTAATTTAGATTTCCTGCTGAATACTGAAATTGGTTGAATCATGGTACAGTAAAAAAAAAAAAAAAAAAAAAAAAGAGCGGTGGTAATCAAAATCGTGGTAACGACAAATATATTATAAACGTCCCTTTTTCAGGACCCTGTCTTTCAAAGATAATTCGTAAGAATCCAAACAACTTCACAGATCTCCATTGTAAAGGGTTTAAACACTGTTTCCCATGCTTGTTCAATGAACCATAAACAATTAATGAATTTACACCTGTAGAATGGTCTTAAAGACACTAACAGCTAACAGATGGTAAGCAATTAAGATCACGGTTATGAAAACTTAGGACACTAAAGAGGCCTTTCTACTGACTCTGAAAAACACCAAAAGAAAGATGCCCAGGGTCCCTGCTCATCTGCATGAACGTGCCTTAGGCATTCTGCACGGAGGCATGAGGACTGCAGATGTGGCCAGGGAAATAAATTGCAATGTCCGTACTGTGAGACGCCTAAGACAGCGCTACAGGGAGACAGGACGGACAGCTGATCATCCTCGCAGTGGCAGACCACGTGTAACAAGGTACAGGATGGCAACAACAACTGCCCGAGTTACACCAGGAACGCACAATCCCTCCATCAGTACTCAGGCTTTCCGCAATAGGCTGAGAGAGGCTGGACTGAGGGCTTGTAGGCCTGTTGTAAGGCAGGTCCTCACCAGACATCACCGGCAACAACGTCGTCTATGGGCACAAACCCACCGTCGCTGGACCAGACAGGATTGGCAAAACGTTCTCTTCACTGACGAGTTTTGTCTCACCAGGGGGGATGGTCGGATTTGCGTTTATCGTCGAAGGAATGAGCGTTACACCGAGGCCTGTACTCTGAAGCGGGATAGATTTGGAGGTGGAGGGTCCATCATGGTCTCGGGCGGTATGTCACAGCATCATCAGACTGAGCTTGTTGTCATTGCAGGAAATCTCAACGCTGTACGTTACATGGAAGACATCATCCTCCCTCATGTGGTACCCTTCCTGTAGGCTCATCCTGACATGACCCTCCAGCATGACAATGCCACCAGCCATACTGCTCGTTCTGTGCGTGATTTCCTGAAAGACAGGAATGTCAGTGTTCTGCCATGGCCAGCAAAGTGCCCGGATATCAATCCCATTGAGCACGTCTGGGACCTGTTGGAATGGAGGGTGAGGGCTAGGGCCATTCCCCCCAGAAATGTCCAGGATCTTGCAGGTGCCTTGGTGGAAGAGTGGGTTAACATCTCACAGCAAAAACTGGCAAATCTGGTGCAGTCCATGAGGAGGACATGCACTGCAGTACTTCATGCAGCTGGTGGCCACAACAGATACTGACTGTTACTTTTGATTTTGACCCCTCCCCCCCCTTTGTTCAGGGACACATTATTCAATTTCTGTTAGTCACATGTCTGTGGAACTTGTTCAGTTTTATGTCTCATTTGTTGAATCTTGATATGTTCATACAAATATTTACACGTTAAGTTTGCTGAAAATTAAAGCAGTTGACAGTGAGAGAACGTTTCTTTTTTTGCTGAGTTTACATGCACATATTTTATCAGGTCCACTAATGAAAACACCATATAATCCAAGACAAGACAGTATAGGTTTACACATGTGAGAATTAGTAGCTACTACCAACCTGTTCCTGATAGCTAACCTACGTACAGTTGAAGTCTGAAGTTTACATACACCTTAGCCAAATACATTTAAACTCAGTTTTTCACAATTCCTGACATTTAATCCTAGTAAAAATTCACTCAATTAGTATTTGGTAGCATTGCCTTTAAATTGTTTAACTTGGGTCATACGTTTCGGGTAGCCTTCCACAAGCTTCCCACAATAAGTTGGTAAATTTTGGTCCCTTCCTCCTGACAGAGCTAGTGTAACTGAGTCAGGTTTGTAGGCCTCCTTGCTCGCACACTTTTTCAGCTCTGCCCACAGATTTTCTATAGGATTGAGGTCAATGCTTTGTGATGGCCACTCCAATACCTTGACTTTGTTGTCCTTAAACCATTTTGCCACAACTTTGGAAGTGTGCTTGGGGTCATTGTCTATTTGGAAGACGCATTTGTGACCAAGCTTTAACTTCCTGACTGATGTCTTGAGATGTTGCTTCAATATATCCACATAATTTTCCTACCCCATGATGCCATCTATTTTGTGAAGTACACCAGTCCCTCCTGCAGCAATGCAACCCCACAACATGATGCTGCCACCCCCGTGCTTCACAGTTGGGATGGTGTTCTTTGGCTTGCAAGCCTCCCCCTTTTCCCTTCAAACATATTGATGGTCATTATGGCCAAACAGTTCCATTTTTGTTTCATCAGACCAGAGGACATTTCTCCAAAAAGTACGATCTTTGTCCCCATGTGCAGTTGCAAACCGCAGTCTGGCTTTTTTATGGCGGTTTTGGAGCAGAGGCTTCTTCCTTGCTGAGCGGCCTTTCAGGTTATGTCGATATAGGACTCGTTTTACTGTGGATATAGATACTTTTGTACCTGTTTCCTCCAGTCTTCACAAGGTCCGTTGCTGTTGTTCTGGGATTGATTTGCACTTTTCGCCCCAAAGTACGTTCATCTCTAGGAGACAGAACGTGTCTCCTTCCTGAGCGGTATGACGGCTGCGTGGTCCCATGGTGTTCATACTTGCGTACTATTGCTTGTACATATGAACGTGGTACCTTCAGGCATTTGTAAATTGCTCCCAAGGATGAACCAGACTTGTGAAGGTCTACAATTTTTTTCCTGAAGGTAGGCCTTGAAATACATCCACAGGTACACCTCCAATTGACTCAAATTATGTAAGTTAGCCTATCAGAAGCTTCTAAAGCCATGACATAATTTTCTGGAATTTTCCAAGCTGTTTAAAGGAGCAGTCAACTTAGTGTATGTAAACTTCTGACCCACTGGAATTGATAAAGTGAGTTATAAGTGAAATAATCTGTCTGTGAACAATTGTTGGAAAACTTACTTGTGTCATGCACAAAGTAGATGTCCTTTCCGACTTGCCAAAACTATAGTTTGTTAACAATAAATTTGTGAGTAGTTTTAATGACTCCAACCTAAGTGTATGTAAACTTCCGACTTCATCTGTATGTCAGTCAAATCATCATGGCTGTAATGTCAAATCCAGCTTCACCAGGACAGGTTTAGTGAACCATGAGCCTGCAGGCAATATCTATCCAATCACTCAAGGCTATTTCTTTTTAGGGAGCATTGAGATGAAATGAATCTCTGCACAGCCACCATAATGTGGCTCCAATGTACCTTACCCATCTCTATTTACATCAAAACAATTATGTTTCTAGTAAGAATTGACTCTGAGCAAAATTAAAATAAACCGAAAAGTTTGATTGGGTTTCTGATAGGGGTTAGTATATGCAAATCACAGAAATGAACACAGGTATGATCTCTCTCATTTATCTTCTTACCTTTCCTTCAGTCTGTCAAGACACTGCTAGACCAGTTTAAAAGTCTGTACCAGAGAAGGTTCATTTTGACTGTTGGAAGAGGACTGAATTGCCTCTTTAGGGAAAGAAACATCATAATTTGAGTTTTAAAGCTATCTCACAGTACAATAAATATCTTCTCAGTGTTATCCTGGAAACAATTGCCAGTTAAGATTGATTCTTGAGGCATTCTGTATTGAAAGAGGTGGTTTATAATCATTCTGGATTTCTGCCCCCTGCTGAATGTTGAATGTCCATCTTCCACATATACCTTCAGGGCTTTCTTATATCTCTCATGCAAATGTCTCACCTCTTATTCAAAGGAGTGATCACTTTAATGTTGATTTACATAATAACAGCATGATTTCTACTCAGATCATTCTATTTAAACTCGTCACCACTTACATAACAATGTGATATAACAGCCCAATATCTGCAATAAATGCATAGTATGGTTACACATAATTAAATTATGTAGTTTTATCATAATAAGATCTTACATACACACTTTGAGTAAAATAACTCCGGCAGCAAATGTGTAGAGGTTGCCCCCTACTGCACACAAATATAATACACCAATAAATACATTTGACAAGGTTGTCCCCTCTCAAGCACAAGTAAAGCACATCATGTGTCCTGGGTTTGGTCCGACAACAAGTAGCCTATGTGTTATCATTGTAAAATGTGTCTATTCTGTGGGGAGATGGTGGTGGTAGTAGTATGTTAGATTTCTCACAAGGTTAGAACCATGGCTGCTGTGTTGTAGCTCTGAGAGAAGGATCTGGGTCTTGGTAAGGCTTATCCAGTCCTGTGATGCCCCTCTCTGATCTTGAAGGCTTGAGTTTTGCAGAGAAAGGAACTCCATTACCATCACAGTCAATGGCACAGAGGATCAAACATTTACCCAGCTGCATGGATTTCAGAATGATACAGTACAGATTGCAATGTTACATTGACTTTGGACAGTTTGTAGGTTGACTATTAACTCTGTGTGAAAGCATCCGCTGGAAAAGCTCAACAAGTTGTTTTCAAAAAATACTTGTGACACAATAATTGCCGACTATATCATGGCACACCCTGAGAAGAAAGTACATATTTTACTGGAGACCAATAGCAGAGTCATATTATTACACAATGAGAGTTCCACAGCTTTGACATGTGCGGAACATCTGCACTCTCAACAGGAGGGGTTGCTGGGCGGCCGTGTCTAAGGATTTTCTTGGGTATGCAGGGCCGCATCTGAACACACACATAGGCCACTGCCTGTTCAACACGCTATCACACACACATAGGCCACTGCCTGTTCAACACGCTATCACACACACATAGGCCACTGCCTGTTCAAACGCTATCACCAACACATAGGCAACTGCCTGTTAACACGCTATCCACACACAATAGGCCACTGCCTGTTCACACGCACTACACACACATAGGCCACTGCCTGTTCAACACGCTATCACACACATAGGCCACTGCCTGTTCAACACGTATCACACACACATAGGCCACTGCTTGTTAAAACACGCTATCACACACATAGGCCACTGCCTGTTCAACACGCTATCACACACACATAGGCCACTGCCTGTTCAACACGCTATCACACACACACATAGGCCACTGCCTGTTCAACACGCTATCACACACACATAGGCCACTGCCTGTTCAACACGCTATCACACACACATAGGCCACTGCCTGTTCAACACGCTATCACACACACATAGGCCTGCCTGTTACAAACACGCTATCACACACACATAGGCACTGCCTGTTCAACACGCTATCACACACACATAGGCCACTGCCTGTTACACGCTATCAACACACATAGGCCACTGCTGTTCAACACAGCTATCACACACACATAGGCACTGCCTGTTCAACCACGGCTATCACACACACATAGGCACTGCCTGTTCAACACGCTATCACACACACATAGGCCACTGCCTGTTCAACACGCTATCACACACATAGGCCACTGCCTGTTCAACACGCTATCACACACACATAGGCCACTGCCTGTTCACCCCGCTATCATCCAGAGGCAAAGGCAGGACAGGTGCATCACAGCTGGGACAGAGAGACTGAAAAACAGCTTCTATCTCAAAGCCATCAGACTGTTAACAGCCATCACTAGCACATTAGAGGCTGCTGCCTGTAGGCATAGACTAGAAATCACTGGCCACTTTAAGGAATGGAACACTAGTCACTTTAACAATGTTTACATATCTGGCATTATTTATCTCATATGTATATACTGTTTTCTATACTTCTACTGTATCTTAGTCACTTAATGTTTACATATCTTGCCTTACTCATCTCATATGTATATACTGTATTCTATACTGTTCTACTGTATCTCAGTCTGTTCCGCTCTGACATCGCTCGTCCATATATCTGTTCTTAAAGATAACCTGGCTCTCAGTATGTCCAAAAGGGTAAAATAGCTTTTCAAGAAATTGTAACATGGAAATACTCACTTCTACAGTCTTCCTCCAGCACCTCCTGTATCAGGTGGACGGTGTTGGACTGGCGAGGGTCTGTGGGTGTTTCTCTCCTGCCCTCGATTCTCTGGTAGACCTCAGAGTCCAGAAGAAGATGCCTCTGCCTGGGGACATCACAACTATGACAAATAGCTAAGAGCGGAGAATAATTATACAATTATTACATTTGTCATACACTACATACAGATGTCTTCCCTTTAGTTAATAAAAATACAACTGTAAGAGTCACCTGTCCCTGTATGGGGCAGCATACAGAGTAGCCACATGGAGGCAGCAAACTACTTTAATCACAATATGTTGGCTATGACCTTAAAATCTATTTACTGTCCTGAGTCAGTCACCTCTTGTTGTTGTTGTGGATATGATCAGTCTTCCTGACCACAGGAATCATGGAAGGCATGGTAGGTATGGAAGTCAAGGTAGGCAGAACGTTCTGTACAGGCGCTGTCCTGGAATATTGCTGTTTGCTGTAGTTCTCATTAGTCTCTCGACTGGCTTCTAAACCTTGCGTTAGAACAATCTAGAGACAATATTAAATAATTCAAAACATATTGTTGAATGCTTTCTAAACTTCCTATAGCTGCTTCAATCTGTATTGAGTATAGTCATATATTTATATAAATTAATATCAGAAATATATATCAATAGATACAGTAAAGAGAAAATAAAATAACTAACCTGGTTTTGACAGACTAACTCCTGAAGAAGAGCTACACCTCTGGTCAGTCCAAAGACTGATTTAGGTCTGTTATGGAGGGACAGGGAGAAACCATTTGAACAGAACCCAATTTGAAATAGTCATGTGAAGTGAATATAAAACTCTTCTCTATTAGTGTGGTAGCCTACTTGCCTGAGAGGCTCCAACCAACCTACCTGTGTATGAGCAGTTTTAGCTGTGGTCTGGAGCTCTTGATGCTGTTCTGAGCCTGCACATGCAGCATCCCTGCAGTAGTCTCTCCATTATGACATCACCCACTCACCAGTCAGGGTCACCAGTCAGGGTCACCAGTCAGGGTCACCAGTCAGGGTCACCAGTCAGGGTCACCAGTCAGGGTCACCAGTCAGGGTCACCACTGTCATCAGGGCCACAGGTCAGAGGTCACTGGTCAGAGGTCACTGTGGCACTAATCCAGTGACCTGACAAATGCAGATACAGCAACAGAGGTGGTACGGCAGCTGAGCGCCCTTGTGAGATAGGAAGCCTCCACCCAAGAACATCTGTACATGAAGAGGTTGTATCTCCATCAGTAAGTAGACTTACTGGTGTACACTAGAGTAATATATAACATACTGTAGAGTTAAAACCTTACGCCTGTACTATTTTACAATAATGTAGACCTATGATATTACTTTTCCAATGTCTGTCTAATAAACTATTGTTATTATTGAACTGCTGCCAACTCCCACATGATTTACAAATGCTTTTGCTTATTGTTTATGGCACAATACTCAAAAGTACAAAACGAATGTAGTCTAAACAACATTAGAGACATGTCAAAGGAATAGACAACAATTATTTATTTGCCAAATATGAATAGTGCATTTAAATTCAACCGAAAATTAAACTCACCTGCATTGCCATGCCCAGACAAAAATGCTTGCAGACAGTTTAAGACAAATATAAAGAACCACGACCTGTATCCGGGTCTAATCCCTTAGTTGAGAGACTGCCCTGAGGCAATTAGGAAACTGATGACGTGCAGGATCACTTACAAAGCGTGATTATGCCGTACTCATGTACCAGTCGGAATTGGGATACTCGGAAATGTCCTACTTGTTGATTCGTTAAACACGGCACGAGTATAACTACAGTCAGTTAGCAAGTCGGACATTTCCAAGTGTCCTAGTTCTGACTAGCACATGAACGCGACAGGCTGCTACTCCGTCCCATGCGCGTCTCCAGTTTAGGTCTAAAGCATCGGGATGTGTGAATGAATGAAGCTAAAACAATCCAAAGGGGAAAATAAGATACCGTAATGGGAAAGGCCTATCTGTTAACACAAATATTTGTATTTGTTTTGAAATGAGCGAGTTACTTTCGTCGTCACTAATTGTCCCGAGAGGGGAGAATCATTCGTGGTGGACGACATGTTTACTGTTTCTTTGTTACATTTTGACAAGATGAAACTTGCTGTTTTTTCCAGACTATAGTAGGCTATGAATATAATGTCCTTAGGCCCATGGAGAGTGACCTTGCTGATAGCTACTTTATTGAGGAAAAATGTACTTACTATGACTGATATGTTGTTGTCCCACCTAGCTATCTTAAGATGTAAATCGCTTTGGACAAGAGAGTAAAAATTCAAATAAAAAGAACGGTGTACCTTTGAGGATAAATGCACTTTTATTTACATGTGGATTTATATAGTGAAACTATTAACACATCTGTACATTGACAAAGTCTAGGCCTACAGTACATCAAGTAGTAGGCTAAAGCCTATTCATCTCACACAGCATAGCCTGGGCCTGTTATTTAAGTGATAGTGCCCTCGAAGCTGGTGTTTGGAGGATATATTGGCACGGGTGTTGTTAGGCCCGAGAAGAAGTCAAGGGCCTGCAAATGGTGGCAATATATCCTCCAAACACCGGCTTCGAGGGTATTATCACTTTTATACAAGGGGTTACCAACATATTCAAATGATTTACATATTTTCATTGAAAATATTATTTTTATGAATGTATTCATACTATTTCATCCTTCCACAACATATTGCCCTGAAACATATGGTCCCGACACAAACCTAGGGTTGCTACCCAAGCCGGCAGGTCATTCTTTCTATCGGTTCGTTGCCAGAGACATGACCCAGTCATTAAGTATTTTTGTTCAGTATCTATGGACGCGACCCAGTCGTTCTTTCTAAATGTTCTATTGCCATACTGGCTGGCAACGTTCTTATCCCTTTCTTGCTAGCTAGCCATATATGGCTAACTTAAGGTCACGTCAAACAGTGCAGCCAGAATAACAACAAAGTAACTGCATTTGCATTTGTCTAAGGTGTTTTCTAGTGACATTTATTTGGCAGATCCATAACAATGAACTAATGATGTGCGATTTCACCTGGTATAGAAAATGTGCTTTCAATTTTTGTCAGTCAACTTTCTATCCACCTGTCCTCGCTATCTGAGCTGTCGCTATCTGATTGACAGGCGACACAGCGGGCAGATTCCGAACTCGGCGGTGACGCGCACTGCGCAGMAATGGCACAGGCAGCGGTGCCCGCAGGATAGGACCACAGAAGCTCTCAAGGATAGACACACAGCGCAATTTTCAACCAAGTCCCGCTCTACAGTGTAGGATAGATAAACAGCAACAACAAAAAACATTATGATCACCAAGCCAAGACAGAAGTTGCAAAGAGAACTACATGGTAAATAGACAACAGTACCTTTTAAAGAACATGATCAACAGAAATCCATATTATTCTAAAATTTGAAATTAAACKGTATTGTAACCATATAAATTGTATTGCTTTTACAATCCCCAGCCTGAATGACTAGACTTTAATAATGCAGTTGGTTACTAACCTGCAGAGGAGTCCATCTGTGTGGTAATGATAGGGTCAGTGGGGAGGTTGTTGCCCTGAGAGGTGCAACAGGGATGACCCTTGTTCACACACATGCAGCTGTCCTCATAAGACACAGAGGGAGGAGGAGGGACAGGGCAGGACCTCCGCGTATTGCATCTTTTTTTTTTTGATCCTGAGGAATGGACGAATAATATAAAGAACAGATCAGTTAAGTAGTATTTAGATATAATCTGGAACAAAATAGATTTTTACATTTGATTAAACAAGAAATTTACCAAATGCCTCACCCAATAAGAGCACAGCTCTGGTCTGCCCGTAGACATCTATAATAGCCCAGAGGGGGCTTCTCACATCCACCCCCTTCAGGAGCAGGTACCTCACACGATTTGGCCCCTCGTACACCAGCACCCCTTTAGGGGTCACCCAGAAGCGGAGCTCTGCCCCTGGCATGTTGAGGCTGGAGGGCACGGGGGATGCCCAGTACCGCTCGGTGGTGGTGAGGTCAGGGATGGCCATGGCAGGGGGGAAGAGTGGCCCACAGGAGGAGGGGGGTATGGAGGTGAATCCCACCCGCAAAGCTCCATTCCAGTGCTGGTCACAAAACTCCACCCGCAGATGTATCTTCTCCTGGACCCTGACTGGACGACTGCTGAAGGTCAGACCATTCTGGAAGGTCTCCCTGTTCCTCTCCACACGCCTACCTCCCAGACTCAGACACACCTGGGTCCCCAATACCCCTTTATGGAAGGACAGGGGCCCCAGACAGTGACGCCCATGTGTTGGACAAAATTCTAAAGAGAGGGAGGAAGATTATTTTTAATGGTGTTCTAATGGCAAGTCTACTTTCCTTCAGAAAACTTTAATGGTCTTGACTACACTTAAGCCACAATGTCCTTGAGTTTATGGTTTTATAGCAAAGATCTCACTGATCCTTTAGTTTCATTTTCTCTTGCTAAAGTCCAAATGTCATATTAATTATTAACGTATTTGGTAAAAGGTGTAAATTGGTCATCAAAAATTAAGGACCAAGGCACTCTTCACATAGTTCATCAAAATTGCTTTATTTGTATGGCATGTTTAATGGAAACAAAGATTACAAACGCAGACGCGTTTCGGCTGCATGGCCTTAGTCAGGGAGTACAAAGATCCTCTTTTGGACAGCATTTTCCAATCAACCCTGATTTGAAGGGGGGAGTAGTTACAGAAATCAGAGGACAACACCTAGTAAGCAATGCTATACACATCAAAAGTTAAATATACTGAACAAGACTATAAACGCAACATGTAAAATGTTGGTCCCATGTTTCATGAGCTGAAATAAAAGATCCCAGAAATGTTCCACACGCACAAAAAGCTTGTTTCTCTAAAATGTTGTGCACAAATGTGTTTACATCCCTGTTAGTGAGCATTTCTCCTTTGCCAAGATAATCCATCCACCTGACAGGTGATGCATATCAAAAAGCTGATTAAACAGCACGATCAGTACACAGGTGCACGTTGTGCTGGGAACAATAAAAGGCCACTCTAAAATGTGCAGTTTTGTCACAAAACACAATGCCACAGATGTCTCAAGTGTTGAGGAAGTGTGCAATTGGCATGCTGACTGCATGCATGTCCACCAGAGCTGTTTGAGAATTTAATGATAATTTTTCTACCATAAGTAATCCCTTACATGTTACTCCCCAACCTTGCTTGTTATTAATAGATTACCATTTCATTTTAGAATAGCAATTTTTGCAATGTTTTTACCAATAATGTGTATGCACCCTAGATGACAGACAGGGGGCTTTTGAAGCCACTGAGCAATTTAGTACTCCATTGTAAAAATAAAAAAAATTGGAAGCTATAAAAATGTATTTAATAATGTCTACACACGTTTTTGACAAATATATCCTATTATAGACACCTTAATGCTTATGTTTAAATAAAATTATATTTCATTTCTGTACATGTGTTATATCTGTCTACACATCTGTTGTTGAACACATCAGAATGTGAATAATATTAATATGTTATTCTTACCAATGCTGTTACTGTTCCCCATTCTCTTCAGGTTTGCCTGTCTTGAAGTGTACTTATTATCTATGGAGTCTACAGACTGGACTGATACAGTAGCAGGGCAGCAGTGACGTTGGCTTGTGTTAGTGTGACAGGTGTATAGTTTTGTTTTGAGACAGAACAACCTCTTCAGTTTAAGGTTGGGGGAGTGGTATGAAAACACAGCCTCACCTACCCACTCTTCTCCGCTCAGCAAAATTACTTCGCAAAATGTATGCTGTTACTGTTTTATATTATTTATGCAATAAAGAAGAGGAGTTSTATCATGGATTGATGTTTATGAATAACACAACAATTGTATTTTCTTTTACAATTCTTGACATCATTTTTTTCATTCACTAGTTTTATCTTAATGCATAAATTATTTAGATAAAATGGGGCGATACAGAATGTAAATGGAGCTGTGAATGGCCATTATGATGTGTTTACTGTGTTCTGTTCTCTGACCTGAGACCGAAGCAATACAGACAGAAAAGTTAAACACACCAGACCAACCTTCAGTGGCTTGAACCCTGAGACAACCGTTCAACAGAATAAGTACCTGTTTTCAGATGAAAGAGCCAAGCTTGCTCCCACACTGAACATGACACAAAGCCAGGTGAAGGTATTGTACTGTAGATGGCATCAACACTTACAGAGTCATTAATGAATGATAATCAAACATCCACTGGGCACAGAAGTCATTTCAATGTCTAGTTTTGATTTACATTTAACGTGAATTCAAAGTGAAAAAATTATAGTTTCACCATGTCATTGGAAATTGTTTAAAATTTGGATAAAAAAAGGTTATGACTTTTTGCAAATCCAATCAGTTTCCACGTTGATTCAACAATCCTTACATATATTTTCAGGTTGAAATGACCTTGAAACAACGTTGATTCAACCTTTCAGTTTCGAATTCACTCAGCATGACTGTCTAACAAAAGCAACAGTGCCAATAGATAGATCCATAAAACATCAGCTGGCTTTAGTGATATAAAAGCATTACTTCAGTTCAAGTAAATCTGTTTTCTGCATGGCCTAACATCATTTAGTCTGTCACACTTACACTAATTTTAACCCCCAGAAATAGTTTCAGAGCCGGTTTGTTGCATGGCCCCTTGAGAAACTGTAGAAAAAAACAAAAACAAGAGGAGGAGGTTACTGGCTATACTGGCTGGGGGTTGGGACGTGCAGGCTGGCTGAGTGGTCTGGCCAATCTACTGGTCACTCTGTATACAAAACAAAGGGTCTTTGTGGTGGGTGGATGGGTTGGGCAACTCAGATGGCTCAGGCCAGCCATTTTTTCCAGTGTCATATGGATGCATTGGGATATGCGTCCGCATGGACATGTGTCTAGGCGGGTTGGCATGTGTATGCTTGTACGTGCGAATGGTCACTCCCTACCCTAACCATGCTCAGTTCGCCACTGAGTATGTTGTTGACGAAACGTGTTTCACTAGCCTGAGTTATAATACTCTACACCGTCATTAATTTTCCACATCGTGAGTTGTATAAAAATTCAAATTAATTGTGTGATTGGTGTAGACTTACCTTCCCTGTGGGCTTCCGATGTGAGATCAAATCCGAAGGTACCTGCACCTTCATCCTCTGTTCTGTCTCCCTCTTTGGTGGCTTCTACCTCAGGTTCAGATCCTCAGAGCTGCCACCCTCATCAGACTGTGAGGCTGTCCGAGACTCTGGCCCATTCATCATCCACGATGGATACTACAGCTGGCTCGGGTCCATCGGCCCCACGCCCTTCGGCCCTCGAGGTGTTTGCAAAACCACTCAAGGCGTAAGAATGGTAAGGACCTCCTCAGCCATTGTACCAGCTGTCGTCATCGGCAGTTCTATGTTAAGAAACATCAGGGTTCCCAGTGCAAAAAACCATTTGCTATTCTAGAGCACGAGTACAGGACATTCCAAGGCTGCTTCCGACCATTCTACGACAGCAGCCAGGAACTGACGCTGTCGTAGTCCATGTGGGGTCAAATGACATTAGGAGGGCTAGCTGGGAACTTCTGAAAGTTGATTTTAAAGAACTGATTCTAGCATTGAAAGATTCCAAAAAGCTGCCAATTATTTCAGGTCCAGTACCTTCGTTCGGCCTAGGGTGTGAAAGATTCAGCAGGTTACTGGCATTACACACCTAACTAAAAGATTACTGTATCTCTGCTGGAATCACTTTTATAGATAACCTTGACACCTTCTGGAAACAGAAGATGCTCTACAGGAATGACAGAGTACATACAAATCATCTTGGCTTCTGGACTCTGTCCACACATTTCAAGGCTGCATTGAGACAATGACTTATCAATGACCCAAGCCCAGCTGCAAATGTACATTGTCCCAGGGGTGTTGGCAGACACAATGTAATTAACTTAATTTATGTCCCTCTAACTGCCCTGAATGTCTCTATTGATCCTACAGCTATTATATGCAGTAATCATGTGCCTATGAACCAGAGTTATACGGTTAGCACTGAGGCGGTGTGCCCTAGTAGGAAGTTCACTGTGTGCAGCTCACCCTGCACTATCTGCTCAAACATAAATAACATGAGCATGTCTACTTCTGCTAAGCTTCCTAGTAAAGCAATGAAAACAATCAAGCATCCCAGAAAAGTCCTAAAAAGGGCCCACATTAAAATATGTAGCTTAAGAAACAAGGTTCATGAAATCAATAACTTGCTAGTAACAGATGACATTCACATTCTGACAATCTCTGAAACTCACTTAGATAATACCTTTGATGATACAGTGGCAGCAATACATGGTTATAACATCTACAGAAAAGGCAGAAATGCCAACAGTGCTTTGCTGTCTATGTTCAGAACCACATTCCTGTAAAGATTGTTAAATACTGTTGAAGTAATACAGCTACAGGTTCATCTGCCTCACCTAAAGTCCATTCTTGTGGGAAGCTGCTATAGACCAACAAGTGCTAACAGTCATTATCTGGATAATATGTGTGAAATGCTTGGTAATGTATGTGATACCAACAGAGAGGTATATTTTTCTGGGTGATTTCAATATTGACTGGCTTTTTTTTAGAAATATTTAACTTTCACACATTAACAAGTCCAATACAGCAAATGAAAGATACACATCTTGTGAATCCAGCCAACATGTCCGATTTTTAAAATGTTTTACAGCGAAAACACCACGTATATTTATGTTAGCTCACCACCAAATACAAAAAAGCACAGACATTTTTCACAGCACAGGTAGCTTGCACAAAACCAACCTAACTAACCAAGAACCAACCAAACTAACCAAGAAACAACTTCATCAGATGACAGTCTTATAACAAGTTATACAATAAATCTATGTTTTGTTCGAAAAATTTGCATATTTGAGGTATAAATCTAAGTTTTTAGCGACTTGCAGCTACAATCGAATCAGCACCGAAGCAGCTAGAACAATTACAGAGACCAAATTGAAATACCTAAATATCATCATAAAACATTTATGAAAAATACATGGTGTACAGCAAATTAAAGACAAACATCTTGTGAATCCAGCCAATATTTCCGATTCTTTTAAGTGTTTATCAGGCGAAAACACAATATAGCATATATTAGCTTACTACAATAGCCAACCAACACAGCATGATTCGTTAGGCACGTTAGCGATATCCGAATAAACAATCAAAAGATATTCATTTTTTCACTAACCTTCTCAAACTTCATCAGATGACAGTCCTACAACATCATATTACACAATACATACAGTGGGGAGAACAAGTATTTGATACACTGACAATTTTGCAGGTTTTCCTACTTACAAAGCATGTAGACGGTCTGTAATTTTTATCATAGGTACACATTCAACTGTGAGAGAAGGAATCTAAAACAAAAATCCAGAAATCACATTGTATGATTTTTAAGTAATTAATTTGCATTTTATTGCATGACATAAGTATTTGATACATCAGAAAAGCAGAACTGAATATTGGTACAGAAACCTTAGTTTGCATTACAGAGATCATACGTTTCCTGTAGTTCTTGACCAGGTTTGACACACTGCAGCAGGGATTTTGGCCCACTCCTCCATACAGACCTTCTCCAGATCCTTCAGGTTTCGGGCGTGTCGCTGGGCAATACGGACTTTCGGCTCCCTCCAAAGATTTTCTATTGGGTTCAGGTCTGGAGACTGGCTAAGGCCACTCCAGGACCTTGAGAAGCTTCTTACGGAGCCACTCCTTAGTTTCCCTGGCTGTGTGTTTCGGGTCGTTGTCATGCTGGAAGACCCAGCCACGACCCATCTTCAATGCTCTTACTGAGGGAAGGAGGTTGTTGGTCAAGATCTCGCGATACATGGCCCCATCCATCCTCCCCTCAATACGGTGCAGTCGTCCTGTCCCCTTTGCGAAAAGCATCCCAAAGAATGATGTTTCCACCTCCATGCTTCACGGTTGGGATGGTGTTCTTGGGGTTGTACTCATCCTTCTATTCCTCCAAACACGGCGAGTGGAGTTTAGAGCAAAAAGCTCTATTTTTGTCTCATCAGACCACATGACCTTCTCCCATTCCTCCTCTGGATCATCCAGATGGCATTGGCAAACTTCAGACGGGCCTGGACATGCGCTGGCTTGAGCAGGGGGACCTTGCGTGCGCTGCAGATTTTAATCCATGACGGCGTAGTGTTTACTAATGGTTTTCTTTGAGACTGTGGTCCCAGCTCTCTTCAGGTCATTGACCAGGTCCTGCCGTGTAGTTCTGGGCTGATCCCTCACATTCCTCATGATCATTGATGCCCCACGAGGTGAGATCTTGCATGGAGCCCCAGACCGAGGGTGATTGACCGTCATCTTGAACTTCTTCCATTTTCTAATAATTGTGCCAACAGTTGTTGCCTTCTCACCAAGCTGCTTGGCTATTGTCCTGTAGCCATCCCAGCCTTGTACAGGTCTACAATTTATCCCTGATGTCCTTACACAGCTCTCTGGTCTTGGCCATTGTGGAGAGGTTGGAGTCTGTTTGATTGAGTGTGTGGACAGGTGTCTTTTATACAGGTAACGAGTTCAAACAGGTGCAGTTAATACAGGTAATGAGTGGAGAACAGGAGGGCTTCTTAAAGAAAAACTAACAGGTCTGTGAGAGCCGGAATTCTTACTGGTTGGTAGGTGATCAAATACTTATGTCATGCAATAAAATGCAAATTAATTACTTAAAATCATACAATGTGATTTTCTGGATTTTTGTTTTAGATTCCGTCTCTCACAGTTGAAGTGTACCTATGATAAAAATGACAGACCTCTACATGCTTTGTAAGTAGGAAAACCTGCAAAATCGGCAGTGATCAATACTTGTTCTCCCACTGTATATGGTTTGTTCGAAAATTTGCAATAGTTTAGAGCTGAAATCCGTGGTTATACATTGGGAAAACTTAGCATCTTTTTCCCAGAATGTCCGGATATATTTCTGACACTCACCTATTCTGACCAAATAACTATTCATAAACTTTACTAAAAAATACATGTTGTATAGGAAATGATAGATACACTAGTTCTTAATGCAATCGCCGTGTTAGAATTCTAAAAATAACTTCAGTACGACATGCAGCTTACGTTATGGCGAGAGAGCGCCCAAAATCTGGGCGCAAACTAATAGTACACATGTTCGACAGATATATGAAATAACATCATAAATGGGTCCTACTTTTGATGATCTTCCATCAGAATGTTGTACAAGGGGTCCTTCGTCCAGAACAATCGTTGTTTGGTTTTAGAACGGCCTTTTTCCCTCTCGATTAGGCAAGCAAAACTTGCCAAGTGGCGCGAAGCTCTCCATCGTCAACAAACTCAGAGAACGGAACACGCCAAAACTCCCGAAAAAATTTCAATAATCTGATTAAACTATATTGAAAAAACATACTTTACGATGATATTGTCACATTTATCAAATAAAATCAAAGCCGGAGCTATTAGCCGTCTATAACAACAGCTTTTCAGAAGCCAATCCGGAAGTCCTTTCCGCGTCTTCCTGAACAAAGGAAATTGGGATCCTGTCATTCCAAGCGCTCTCTTTTGACCATAGAAAGAGCTAGAGACCCCATTTCACCTCTCACAGCCTATTGTCATCTAGTGGAAGGCGTATGAAGTGCATGTATACTAATAGATTTCAAGCAAAAGATTAGGTAGGCCCTGGAACAGAGCCTCGATTTGAGATTTTTCACTTTCTGACAGGAAGTTTGCTGAAAAATGAGTTCTGTTTTACTCACAGATATAATTCAAATGGTTTTAGAAACTTGAGAGTGTTTTCTATCCAATAGTAATAATAATATGCATATTGTACGAGCAAGAATTGAGTACGAGGCCGTTTGAAATGGGCACCTTTCATCCAAGTTACTCAATACTGCCCCTGCAGCCATAAGAAGTTTTAAGCTGCCCACTCAAGGAAAAGCTTCAAACTGTAACCAGTGCCTGCAACCTAGTTCAGGTTATCAGTCAACCTACCATGGTAGTTACATACAGCACAGGAATGAAATCATCAGCAATGCACCGATCACATCTTTACTAATGCTGCTGGGATTTGATTTAAAGCAGTATCCAAATCCATCAGATGTAGTGATCACAATATAGTAGCCACATCTAGGAAAACCAAAGTTCCGAAGGCTGGTCCTAATATAGTGTATAAGAGGTAATACAATAAGTTTTGTAGTGATTCCTATGTTGATTATGTACATAATATGTGCTGGTTTGTGGTGTGTAATGAGGAGAAACCAGACACTGCACTTGACACATTTATGAAATTGCTTATTCCAGTTACAAATAAGCATGCACCCATTAAGAAAATGACTGTCATTTTTTAAAATACCCTTAGATTGATGAGAAAAAAATAAATAAATGGCTTGTTGAGAGGGATGAGGTAAAAGGAAATAAATAAGTCTGGCTGCACATCTGGTTGGAAAACATACTGCAAATTGAGAAATCATGTGACTAAACTGAATAAAAAGAAGTAGAATCTATAGTATGACACAAAGATAAATTACATAAAGAATGATAACACCTTTAAATGAAATTTTGGGCAAAAAGGCAAACTCAGCTCTATCATTCATTGAATCAGATGGCTCATTCATCACAAAACACACTGATAATTCCAACTACTTTAATGATTTTTTCATTGGCAAGTTTAGCAAATTTAGGCATGACATGCCAGCAACAAATTATGAATTCTGTAAAGTATGTGTGGAAGAGGTGAAAAATGTGTTGTCTATCATCAATGACAAGCCACTGGGGTCTGACAACTTGGAAGGAAAATTACTGAGGATAATAGCAGATGATATTGCCACTCCTATTTGCCATATCTTCAGTTGAAGCCTACTAAAAAGTGTGTGCCCTCAGGCCTAGAGGGAAGCAAAAGTTATTCCCCTACCTAAGAATAGTAAAGCCCCCTTAACTGGCTCAAATAGCCAACCAATCTGGCTGTTACCAACCCATAGTAAACTTTTGGAAAAATTGTGCTTGACCAGATACAATGCTATTTTACAGTAAACAAATTGACAACAAACTTTCAGCATGCTTATAGGGAAGGACATTCAACAAGTACAGCACTTACAAAAATTACTGATTGGCTGAGAGAAATTGATGATAAAAAGATTGGGGGGGCTGTTTTCTTAGACTTCAGTACAGCTTTTGACATTATAGTTCACAGTCTGTTGCTGGAAAAACATGTGTCATGGCTTTACACCCCCTGCTATATTGTGGATAAAGAGTTTCCTGTCTAACAGAACACAGAGGGTGTTCTTTAATGGAAGCCTCTCCAACAAAGTCCAGGTAGAATCAGGAATTCCTCAGGGCAACTGTCTAGACCCCTTACTTTTTTCAATCTTTACTAATGACATGTCACTGTCTTTGAGTAAAGCTAGTGTGTCCATGTATGTGGATGACTCAACACTATACACGTCAGCTACCACAACAACTGAAATGACAACAACACTTAACAAAGAGCTGCTGTTCTTTCTGAATGGGTGGCAAGGAATAAGTTAGTCCTAAATATTTCAAAAACTAAAAGCATTGATTTGGGACAAATCCTTCACTAAACCCTAAACATCAACTAAATCTTGTAATGAATAATGTGGAAATTGAGCAAGTTGAGGAGACTAAACTGCTTGGATTAACCCTGGATTAGAAACTGTCATGGTCAAAACATATTGATACAACAGTAGCTAGGATGGGGAGAAATCTGTCTATAATAAAGCGCTCCTCTGCGTTCTTAACAGCACTATAAACAAGGCAGGTCCTACAGGCCCTACTTTTGTCCCACCTGAACTACTGTTCAGTCGTGTGGTCAGGTGCCACAGAGGGACTTGGGAAAATTGCAATTGGCTCAGAACAGGGCAGTATGGCTGGCCCTTGGGTGTACACAGTGAGCTAACATTAATGCTATGCATGTCAATCTCTCCTGGCTCAAAGTGGAGGACACCCATGCATACCCCACAAGACATGCCACCAGAGGTCTCTTCACAGTCCCCAAGTCCAAAATAAACTATGGGAGACAGTACTAGATAGAGCCATGACTATATGTAACTCTATTCCACATCAAGTAACTCATGCCAGCAGTAACATTTGATTAGAAAAACAGATAAAAATACACCTTATGGAACTGCGAGGACTGTGAAGCAACACAAACATTGGCACAGATATATGCATACACACACACGCACGATAACATACGCACTATACTGCGCTGACAAGGTAAAAWTCTGTCATTCTGCCCCTGAAGAAGGCAGTTAACCCACTGTTCTGAGGCTGTCATTGTAAATAAGAATTTGTTCTTTAACTGACTTGCCTAGTTAAATAAAGGTAAAAAAATAAAAACGTTTGACGAAAATTCCAAAAAGTATCCGTAATGTTCGTAGAAACATGTCAAATGTTTTTTATAATCAATATTCAGGTTGTTTTTAACAAACATAATCGATAATATTTCAACCGGACCGTAACCTATTCATTAAAAGAGAGAAAGAAAATGGAGAGCTACCCTTCTCGCGCGCAGGAACTAATCAGAGGACACCTGACTGGTTTTGAAAAATCTCGCTCATTTTTCAAAATAAAAGCCTGAAACTATGTCTAAAGCCTGGTCACAGCCTGAGGAAGCCATTGGAAAATGAACCTGGTTGATACCCCTTTAAATGGAAGGAAGACGGGCCAGGAAACACAGATTCTTTTTTCTTTTTCTATCACTTCCGGGTTAGATTTCCTCAGGTTTTTGCCTGCAGAATCAGTTTTGTTATACTCACAGACAATATTTTGACAGTTTTGGAAACTTTGGAGTGTTTTCTATCCCAATCTGTAAATTATATGCATATTCTACGATCTGGACCTGAGAAATAGTCCATTTACCTTGGGAACGTTATTTAAAAAATTGTAAAAAATACATCTGACCCCTAGCGTCAAGATTAAGCCATTTTTACACAACTTTGGAAGTATGCTTGGGGTCATTGTCCATTTGGAAGACGCATTTGCGACCAAGCTTTAAGTTCCTGACTGATGTCTTGAGATGTTGCTTCAATATATCCACATAATTTCCCTTCCTCATGATGCCACTATTTTGTGAAGTGCACTAGTCCATCCTGCAGCAAAGCACCCCACAACATGATGCTGCCACCCCCGTGCTTCACGTTGGGATGGTGTTCTTCGGCTTGCAAGCCTCCCCTTTTTTCCTCCAAAAATAACAATGGTCATTATGGCCAAACAGTTCTATTTTTGTATCATCAGACCAGAGGACATTTCTCCAAAAAGTGTGATCTTTGTCCACATGTGCAGTTGCAAACCGTAGTCTGGCGGTTATGGCGGTTTTGGAGCAGTGGCTTCTTCCTTGCTGAGCGGCCTTTCAGGTTATGTCGATATAGGACTGTCTTACTGTGGATATAGATACTTTTGTACCTGTTTCCTCCAACATCTTCAGAAGGTCCTTTGCTGTTGTTCTGGGATTGATTTGCACTTTTCGCACCAAAGTACATTCATCTCTAGGAGACAGAACGCGTCTCCTTCCTGAGCGGTATGACGGCTGCGTGGTCCCATGGTGTTTATACTTGCATACTATTGTTTGAACAGATGAACGTGGTACCTTCAGGCGTTTGGAAATTGCTTCCAAGGATGAACCAGACTTGTGGAGGTCTACAATTATTTTTCTGATGTCTTGGCTGATTTCTTTTGATTTTCCCATGATGTCAAGCAAAGAGGCACTGAGTTTTGCCAAAACTATAGTTTGTTAACAAGAAATTTGTGGAGTGGTTGAAATGCTAGTTTTAATGACTCCAACCTTAGTGTATGTACACTTACGACTTCAACTGTATGTGGAAAATACATTGGATTGAAGAAAGTCTTCAACTGTTGTTTTGAGGGTGAAATTTCAACCACTGGATTATATCAATATAGTAACCAATTTTCAACATAGACAAACCATGTAAAAAATATGATGCATTTGTACCTTTTAAAAAATGTCAGATCTTCAACTTTATATCCACTAAATGTAAAAAAAATAATAATAATCTATGCGCTGAGCAGCACCTCCTAATAGAGAGTTGATCTATCTACAGCTATTCATTTGGCCTCCCATCCAGGGTTTTAACCATGCCCAGCCCTTTTTTAGCTTTTATATTTGTCACTGATTGCTACCAATGTAATATCATGAGAGTGATTGTTAAGAGACCTCTTCATAACTAAATATATTCACTGTTGCTATCAAAGTCATTCCAAAGTGTAGGTTTAACAGAGCTAATTAAATGTAACCMCACTTTATAAGTCATACATCCTCAATGATACTATTTAGATCTATATAGCATTTGCAAAGTCATCAACGTCTATTATTTTAATTCAACCCAGGATTCAACTAAAAATAGACAATACAAACATATCAAATGTAATCTTCAAGTTAATCTTTAATATGTTGTATTCACATCTCCATCTCAACCAAAAATCTAAGTTAAAGAATAAGACTGAATCAACTAAAATGTTATTTGAAGTGCCTTTAAAGTTTGATTCGATTCAGTCCTATGAAAGTCATCTGATGTTTTATGGATCTAACTGTTGGCACTGTTGTTGTTTGTGTCAGACGGTGATGCTGAGTAAAGGTGAAACCGAAAGGGATGTTTGACTATCATTCATTAACAACTTTGTTAATGTGTTGATGCCTTCTACAGTACAGTACCTTCAAATCAAACTTTATTTTAAGTACATTTAAAGTTTGATTCGATTAGATATACTCCTATTCTTTCATTTAGATTTTTGGTTGAAATATAGACATGAATCCAACACATAAATTGATCATTTGTAGACAAACTGGATATTGAATTGTGTTTGGTTGTCAACACAACCAATTATCAACAGTTGAAGGAGATGTATCTTCTACTTGGCTAGTTCCATCTATGACACTAACTTAGTCTGGCTTTAATTCCAGTTTGTTTACATATTAATAATTGATATGTTGGATTCACGTCTCCATCTCAACCAATAATCAAAGTTAAGGAATAAGACTAAATCCAATCAAACTTAATCTTAAGTGCTTTTGAAGGGTTACATGATTTAGTCCTATTCTTAACTTGGATATTTAGTTGAGATAGAGTATCTAATAGTAGAGTATCTAAGTTAAGAATAAGACTAAATCATATAACACTTGATAACACTTGAAATGCACTTTAGATCAAGTTTGATTGGATTTAGTCCTATTCTTTAAATGTGATTCTTGGTTGAGATGGAGAAGTGAATCCAACATATCAATTACTAATCCAAACACAATTCAATATCACTTTTGCAATACAGTAAATAGCCTACTATCTTGTAGACAAGTTTACAAATTATATATTGGATTCACATCTCCAATTAAACCAAAAATAGAAGTTAAAGAACAGTATTAAGACAGTGTCTCAGAGGAAAATATACAAGTATTAGATATCCTTTTAATGTTGATATTTGGTTTCGTTGTCAACCAAACACAATTCAATACTCAAAATTAAGGCTATCTTACAAACTAATGCAAAAATATTTATTCAACCTTAAAATGAGTAACACATCCATGGTCACATTCTGAAGTTAGCCTACAGTAACTATCAATGTCTTCTTACGTAATCATAGAAAGCGTGCATGTTTAAGATAGCATGCAAAGGTCGCAGGACTGTGGAGATCTTCACAATTGCTGTAATAATCTGCGCAGAATCTTGAACAGCAATGATCACTTGCGCTATGTACTTTTAATGAAATCTTAACTGCAATCCAGGTCATTTGGATGTGCTATAAGATGAAGCACAGGGATAACACATGAAGCTGGTCTAAAAATACAAAATATATGACGTTGTATTCCGTTTTGAACTTTGTTGTGCTTTTAAATGGTTGTAAGCACAGTGATAACACATTTAGATGACAACTAAACCAAAAATCTGACATTGTTTTTCCATTGGAATTTGGTTGTGCTTGTAGATGGTTGAAAGCATAGTGACAACACATTTGGAATTCAACAAATTTCTGGCTGCCTATTTGATTGAACCAGGTCTCAACCAAATATTACCCAAATTTCCGCATTGAAATGACGTGGTGTGCATGTGCCCAGTCGGCAGTAAATCTGCTAGACTGCTCAGCCAGCCCGAGCCGCCCGCATGTCCCGACCCCCAGCCAGTATAGCCAGTAACTCTCACCCCAACACTCTATTCCTTCCCACCTTTTTTTGTAAAAAATAAATCAAATGTTTAGAGTTTCCGTGTGACAGACTACATTATGTTGGGCCATTCAGCAAACAGACAGTTTTCTTATCACTAAAGTCAGCTGATGTTTTATGGATCTATCTATAATCATAACAAACAGACACATTCTTCAGTTAAAAGGTCCCCTAACAACCCTCTGAAATGCCCTAGAGGCACAAATCCCTCCAATTTTAAAGTGTATTGCAGATCATTCCACACATAAGGTGCAAGGAAATGAAAGGCTTATCTACCTAACTCTTTAGACACCAAAGGTGTCTCCATAGTTGACCAGCACTGACAAGGGGTTTGATAACATAATGTTAGATACTTCGGAGTGCAATGATGTGATCTATGTGACTTTAAAGAGGTCCAGCCAACCTTTTGGTAAAGAATACAGTGATGGGTAATAAAACTGTCTTCTGTGATAAAACGAAGGGTGCTATAAAAATAAAGCCATGATATGATTTTTGTACTGATCATAAAATCATTTCAGAGCTAATTAAATTACATTGCCAGTACAAGTAATTACCGGGTTAGTTTCACCTCATATTCCATAACAAATATATCCCATATTGGAGACTAAATAAAAGTTTAACATACTGTTTCAAATACAGTGTATATATACACTACCGTTCAAAAGTTTGGGGTCACTTGGAAATGTCCTTGTTTTTGAAAGAAAAGCTAATTATTTTGTCCATTAAAATAACATCAAATTGATCTGAAATACAGTGTAGACATTGTTAATGTTGTAAATGACTATTATAGCTGGAAACTGCAACTTTTTTATGGAATATCTACATAGGCATACAGAGGCCCATTATCAGCAACCATCACTCCTGTGTTCCAATGGCACGTTGTACTAGCTAATCCAAGTTTATAATTTTAAAAGGCTAATTGATCATTAGAAAACCCTTTAGCAATTGTGTTAGCACAGCTGAAAACTGTTGTGCTAATTAAAGAAGCAATAAAACTGGCCTTCTTTAGACTAGGTGAGTATCTGGAGCATCAGCATTTGTGGCTTCGATGACAGGCTCAAAATGGCCAGAAACATAACTTTCTCGTCTGTACTCGTCAGTCTATTCTTGTTCTGAGAAATGAAGGCTATTCCATGTGAAAAATTGCCAAGAAACTGAAGATCTTGTACAGCGCAGTTCACAGAACAGCGCGAACTGGCTCTAACCAGAATAGAAAGAGGAGTGGGAGGCCCCARTGTACAACTGAGGAAGAGGACATTAGAGTGTCTAGTTTGAGAAACAGATGCCTCCCAAGTTCTCAACTGGCAGCTTCATTAAATAGTATCCGCAAAACACCAGTCTCAACATCAACAGTGAAGAGGCGACTCCAGGATGCTGACCTTCTAGGCAGAGTTGTCCAGTGTCTGTTTTCTTTTGCCCATCTTAATCTTTCCTTTTTATTGGCCAGTCTGAGATATGGCTTTTTCTTTGCAACTCTGCCTAGAAGGCCAGCATCCCGGAGTCGCCGCTTCACTGTTGACGTTGAGACTGGTGTTTTGCGGGCACTATTTAATGAAGCTGCCAGTCGAAGACTTGTGAGGCCAAAAAAATGAAGATGACAAAATAGTTGTTTACTTTAGAAGGTGCCCAATTCAGCTTTATGGGACACCATATCATCTGATGTGTCTGAAGTATAAATGTGTCTAAGGTATAATTCTGTATACGGATGGGTTTATTAAGACTTCCTGCCCAAGATGCAGTAAACTCAATTATCTTTCTTTTCTTTTTTCCAGGACTGATGGAATGTCCGCTACCAAGTTTTTTTTCTTCCTGTTTATCAATGATTCTGTATCTCTCCCTTTGAAAGGCTTCCTGAGGAAGGTGCCTTGGGAGAGCAGTTAAAAGTTCCCGGATCCAGCTGTTAACTTCTTTGGGGTAGGGGGCAGTATTTTCACGTCCGGATGAAAAGCATGCCCAGAGTAAACTGTCTGCTACTCAGGCCCAGAGGCTAGGATATGCATATTATTAGTATATTTGGATAGAAAACACTCTGCAGTTTCTAAAACTGTTTGAATGATGTCTGTGAGTATAACAGAACTCATATGGCAGGCGAAAACCTGAGAAAAATCCAACCAGGAAGTGGGAAATCTGAGGTTTGTAGTTTTTCAAGTGATTGCCTATTCAATATACAGTGTAAATGGGGTCAGATTGCACTTCCTAAGGCTTCCACTAGATGTTAACAGTCTTTAGAACATTGTTTCAGACTTCTATTGTGAAAGGGGAGCGAATAAGAGCTGTTTCAACCAGGGGTCTGGCCGAAAGGTCCGTTCCCTTTCATTTCTAATGACAAAGGAATTGTCCGGTTGGAATATTATTGAAGATTTATGATAAAAACATCCTAAAGATTGATTCTATACATMATTTGACATGTTTCTACGAACTATAATGGAACTTTTTTGACTTTTCGTCTGTACTTAGTGCCCGCGCCTTGTGCATTTGGATTACTGGACTAAACGCGCAAACAAAAAGGAGGTATTTGGACATAAAGATGAACTTAATCGAACAAAACAAACATTTATTGTCTAACATGGAGACCTGGGAGTGCCATCAGATGAAGATCATCAAAGGTAAGTGATTAATTTTAACGCTATTTCTGGCTTTTGTGACACCTCTCCTTGGTTGGAAAATGGCTGTAGGGTTTTCTGCGGTTAGGCGCTGACCTAACATAATTGCATGGTGTGCTTTTACCGTAAAGCCTTTTTGAAATCAGACACTGTGGCTGGATTAACAAGAAGTTTATCTTTAAAATGGTGTATCATACTTGTATGTTTGAGGAATTTTAATTATGAGATGTCTGTTGTTTGAATTTGGCGCCCTGCATTTTCACTGGATGTTGGTCAGGTGGGACGGTGTCCCAAGTACCCTAGAGAAGTTAAGGGGCCTCCCAAATGAAGGCCATTTTGTTTGTGTTTACCCTACGAATTTTGTCACACTCACACCAGCACCCACACACAACCCACCTGTTAATTATTATTTGTTAGTGGTTAATACTCTGTTTGATTTAGAAGTGTGGGGTCTTTTTATTTGGTTTTAGTGGGTTTTTCACAGGTCAGAAAGGATGCTGTACACAAATGAAAGTTTCTAATGTCAGAGTTTTGGTTGCACACAAGTACATTCTCTTGAAAAGAAGTGTATTGAAAAACCCATTGTAAACCTGATACACAAAATGTTTGAAATGTTTGAAATATCTTTAAATAATGTCTGAGGTAAAGGAAAACACTCACTTAATAGGGATGACAGTTACTTCAAATGGATTGATGTTTTCCCCACATCTAGTTTTATATGAAGAAGTGTATTGCTGTTGTTTTCTTTTATTTGTTTTTGTCTTGCTTCAATAACAAATCTCACCAGATTGGGTCTGCTGGATGGTCGGGATTTCTCCCTAAGGATTAGCCCTATGACTCCCTGACCTGTAACTCTTCATTGAGATCGCCAAGATGATAGGGGAGTATAAGCCAATTGGGGGGGAAATGGTTTCAACTGTGTGTTGTTATTCTCTTTGACATTTGTCTTAGAAGTCTGGATTTCCTGAAACAGAAATGCCTTAAACTAAACTGTTGTTCTGGTCTGTCCTCTCTCGTGGTTATGGCGAAGGTGACCACAGATGGTATCTAGATGCATGAAGGGATAATTCGGCCAAAAAACAGTGTGAACCTCAACACCCCCTCTAATCGGCTGAAGTAATGGCGACAATGGCGTTCATTATGGTCCTTCACCACTTCTACCATGAGACCTGCATCCAATCGACACTATCAACTGCCTTTTCTCTCATGTGACATGGGTCCATGTGGAGTGAGCATGGAGAGAGATCCAGTCCTAACTTCTCTCATGCTGCTGGTGTACTGGTAGGAAAATGCGACAGAGACATAATGGACTGTAAAGGACGGTGGCACTCAGGTGAGAGACATTATCAAGGGCCATCCACTTTGAACATGTGCCATTAAAAAGGATGAACTGAAACACTATCTGAAGAAGAACTTGAAGAAACGCCAGGAAGGATGAGTGCCTGGGACGGAGGGGGTGGTCAACCGTGCCCGTAATTGATTTAGGCTTATCAAAAATTGTTTATTTGGGTATCATTTTGATTGTGTAGGTCTGCACACTGCGATATGTATAATAATTTACACTAAGAATTAAATCAAAAAAAATCAAATGTATTTATGAAGCCCTTCTTACATCAGCTGATGTCACAAAGTGCTGTACAGAAACCCAGCCTAAAACCCCAAACAGCAAGCAATGCAGGTGGAGAAGCACGGTGGCTAGGAAAAACACCCTAGAAAGGCCAGAACCTAGGAAGAAACCTAGAGAGGAACCAGGCTATGAGGGTGGCCAGTCCTCTTCTGGATATGCCGGGTGGAGATTATAACAGAACATGGCCAAGAAGTTAAAATGTTCATAGATGCCAGCAGGGTCAAATAAATAAATCACAGTGGTTGTCGAGGGTGCAACAAGGTCAGCACCTCAGGAGTAAATGTCAGTTGGCTTTTCATAGCCGATCATTCAGAGTATCTCTACCGCTCCTGCTGTCTCTAGAGAGTTGAAAACAGAAGGTCTGGACAGGTAGCACGTCTCGGTGAACAGGTCAGGGTTCCATAGCCGCAGGCAGAACAGTTGAAACTGGAGCAGCAGCACGGCCAGGTGGACTGGGACAGCAAGGTGTCATCAGGCCAGGTAGTCCTGAGCAATGTCCTAGGGCTCAGGTCCTCCGAGAGAGAAAGAAAGAAAGAAAGAGAGAGAGAAAGAGAGAAAGAGAGAATTAGAGAGAGCATACTTAAATTCACACAGAACACCGGATAAGACAGGAGAAATACTCCAGATATAACAGACTGACCCTAGCCCCCGACACATAAACTACTGCAGCATAAATACTGGAGGCTGAAACTGGAGGGGTCGGAGACAATGTGGCCCCATCCGACGATATCCCGTACAGGGCCAAACAGGCAGGAGTATAAACCCCACCCACTTTGCCAAAGCACAGCCCCCACAACACTAGAGGGATATCTTCAACCACCATCCTGAGACAAGGCCGAGTGTAGCCCACAAAGATCTCCGCCACGGCACAACCAGAGGGAGCGCCAACCCGGACAGGAATCACATCAGTGACTCAACCCACTCAAGTGACGCACCCTCCTAGGGACGGCATGGAAGAGCACAGTAACATGCTGACCAGACCGACACGTCGCGTGCGCGAGTGTCGCCAAAATAAATTTCGTTATTCCATGTTATTCAGTTATTGCACCCACACTGCTCGCCCGTGCCAACGAGCGTCTGCGATGCAAGGGCTAAAATAGAACTCCTTTCTATTCTGACGCAGATCGCGCTGGAAGTCTGCCTCTCCCATCTCCTCATTGGTTTATAGAAGCAGTACCCACGTGCCATCATCCCTCATTGGTATACCATAGCGGCGGAAATCCCAGGGGGACGGGGGGGACACGAGCCCCCCCATCTTGGGAAAAATATGATTTGTCCCCCCCAATATATCACTGTAAACATAACTATGTAATTTCAATAATATTAATAATACGCAATGAAAGCACCTGTGCTGATTATAGACACTTAATAGCGCGTTTTTAAGTTCAAAAGATTGCGACCCCCCCCACCCTTTGCCTCACAATGGTTTGATCCACTGCCAGTTTTTAGCTGGCAAAGTAATAGAGGGTCGTATCTACTGTCCGAAAGGGATATGTACGTAACTGACGTGAGGTTAATCCAGTCAATCCATAGCAGGTCCATAGCATGTTATTTATTATTTTTATGTTGGCAGGGTTCACACAACTAGCTGAATTTGCAGAGCTAGCGCGAAACTAAAGCAAACATTAACTATCAAGCTAGCTAGTACCTATTCCATTTATGTGGCGTCGTCAAGATGGAATCTTGCTATCGTCAATTTATTCCGAAGATCAGCATGCAGCTGTAGTGCTTCGACGCTCCTGTGATAAGTTAGTCGATAAACTGAAGTCCAAACTGAACGACAGAACAAAAGACTACACTCTCTTTACCATTGTCTTAAATATATATAATGGTCTCGTTGCAAAGATAAATTGTCGCTAGTGAACTTTTTATGTTTTTTATTTCACCTTTATTTAACCAGGTAGCAAAGATATAGCAAACACACAGAAACGGAATTGGTGCTCGCTTGCTTTACAAATTCAGCTATGTGTGAAGCCAGCCAATATGAAACAAACTATTAAAATTACAAAAGGTTGCAGCAGCTGTTTGTGTAAATGTGTGTGTGTTGCAGCTAGGCCAGCCAGCCAGGTAGAAAAATGGCAGAAAAAAGTAAGAAGACGGACATCAGAGTATTTGTCAGTACCACCAAAATGCATAGTAAAAACTCTAGTAGCCTAATCTCAAAGACTAGTTGATAAAATGTTCATAAGAAAGAAGTGAAATGCTAATGGAAATGTTTCACAATGATGTCATTAGGCAGAGCAGGCAACAGATGCACACAGACAGCAGAGCTGGGACAGATATGCAGGGACAGATTGGCAGAGACAGGGAGTCTCAGGTAGTTTGTTGGAGTCTTGTTTGGCAACATTATGAAAGGTTCTCAATTTTTTGACTTGTAAAATAGGGACATAATTGGAAAATGCCATGGATTACCCCACTCTCAACTTAAACTGGTGACTAAACTAAGATTTGTTTACGGCAATGGTATTGCTGTTGTGATTAATTGTGTAGTTTTGGGTACCGGTAGTTAGGAGTACGGCAACACCTATTTATTTTCTAGGAGACAGACTGTGAGTCAGTTAGGGTGGTGGAAAGGAAGAGCCAGGGAGAGAGACTTCAGAGGAAAGTGTCACAGCCACGCAGACCAAGTGTCACCCTTGTTGCCAGCAGCACCAGTATAGGGGACAGTGGCACAGCATTGTCCAGTTACCACAGTGATGGCACAAACCAATATCAGCCACACCCACAATTTATAGAACCCAAACTCTTGCCAACAGAGTGTTGACAGTTTCAAGAGAGATGGTTTCGCGATTTTTCCTGGCTACATTATAATCCATCAATAAAAGGAGTGTTGTGTTTTCACTGTAGCCAAGGTTTTCAAGACAGCCATCTTTTGGCCAAGAGGCAGATGCTGCCTCATTAGTGCAGGATTTAGGAACTGGAGAAAAGCCATTGAAAAATTCACAGCACATCAAAACTGCCAAACCACGCCACTTTTAATTGTAACAGCACACCAGCTAAATCCAATCAGTTATCCAGCGCGTGGGGTAAACAGCAGGATGACGCAAGGCATTGCTTGATGAAAATTGTTTAGTTCGGTTGCGGCATGTAGTAAGACAGGGACAAGCCTTTAGAGGCACACGGATGACGTGGGATTTTATACCAGATTTTGAAACTTAGGGCAGAAGAGATGATCCCATTTTACTGAAGTGGTTAACAGAGCGTACCACATGTACACAGGCCCCAAAGCACAGAATGAAATTCTGAACATCATGGCCAATAGTCATTCGAGGCATTGCAGCTGAGATTAGGTCTCTTCCGATTGTACAATTTTCATTAATTGTTGATGGTACTCAAGATGTCTCTGGTGCTGAACAGGAGAATGTCTGTCTGCGTTATGTTGACCATGACCATGTCCCTCACAAGGAGTTTATTGGGCTATACAGGGTGTCGGAGACAACAGGCAGGGCATTGCGAAAGTGGCAACTGATGTGTTGTTGAGGAAACCCGCAAACATATGCTCGGTTCTTTTGTTCAGTAGTGTGTATAGCAGTGGTTCTCAACCTTTTTGGGGTACTGGAACCCCTGCATATTTTGAGGCAAGGCAGGCAAGGTTTTGAGCGGTCCTCAGGGACCTCCACCCCTCTATATTATATGTAAACTTACTGGAAACCTTGTGGTACTGACTACATCATTACACTTTTTTATTTCACGCCCCTTGCAATTAGTCCATGGACCCCTGTTTGAGAACCCCTGGTGTAATTGATATTTGTTCTTTTGTTTAGTAGTTTTCAGTACACTTACAAATTATTTATTTCATGTTATTTTATTTAAAATTGCATACTTTGTGCGACATACTTGTCCATAGCTGCTGTTTGAAGAGTTAGACACTGACTGAAGGATATTTTGTTTGATTTTTGGTTTTTCATTGAAGTAGTTATTTTGCTTTTAGAACTGTACTTATTTTAAGCTTTTTGTGTTCTTGCAAAGATATTGTATTAGACTCAGGCCAGGTGCACATATTTAATGACTATATAAATGTATCAGAAAAAGTCAAATTAAAAGGTCAATTCAAACGAGACCAACTTTGTGATGGTTCCAATGGAGATTCGTTTAGATGTGATCACACCATGTTCATTGTATTTATGAAAACTACACCCTACTCAGTGTACAGTTCCATTGTCACCTACTGACCTTTCTTGATATTGCTGGTTGTAAGTACGAATACCTGCATACATACTGGACTGGTAAGGAGCACTGCTATAACTATTATTAGTAGTAGAATTATAATGATTTAAACATTTGAACAAGTTGGGAAAACCCTTCAGTTAACTACTGTACCTATCAATTATCCAGTTGTAGGAATTATGGTTCCTCAATATACATTTAACATATAACAACGTATGCTATGTGTTACAGCACTACTTTTGGTGTCCCCCTCAGGAATTGCTCTTGAGAAAATTTTATGTAATTGTCCCCTCCAAGGTTGATATCAGATTTTCGCCCCTGGGTTATACCCACGTGGGTGATTGAAAGATGAGCTGTTTTGCCGGTTGTCGTGGTAAAAGTGTAGATGCCAATCACCATATAAGTTCAAAGATGAAAAAGCCTGGAAGGAGGAGAGATGACTAGAAACGATTCAGTTGGCTGTTTTATGTGTGGATTAATTGTCGGAGTAGAGATCCTTGTGCATTTCAGGTAAAATAACAACTCAATGTTTATATCCCAGGACAAATTAGCTAGCAACAGCAAGCTAACTAGCTAAATTGCCATACATGTTTAATGCTTTTCGACCTGTCCCCAAATTAATGTAATTGGTTCAGAGTTTGTTTTGATATTTTAACCTACGTGCCGTGATCACGTTTGGTGTAGGGGGACAAAATACATTTATACACGATAGCGCACGATGGCGCATGCGCGCAGCCGGTTTGGGTTCCGTGTAAGCCAGTGACTCAGCCCCTGTAATAGGGTTAGAGGCAGAGAATCCCAGTGGAGAGAGGGGAGTTTGCCAGGCAGAGACAGCAAGGGCTGTTCGTTGTTCCAGTGCCTTTCCGTTCACCTTCACACTCCTGGGCCAGACTACACTCAATCATAGGACCTACTGAAGAGATGAGTCTTCAATAAAGACTTAAAGGTTGAGACCAAGTCTGCGTCTCTCACATGGGTAGGCAGACCATTCCATAAAAATGGAGCTCTATAGGAGAAAGCCCTGCCTCCAGCTGTTTGCTTAGAAATTCTAGGGACAATTAGGAGGACTGCGTCTTGTAACCGTAGCATACGTGTAGGTATGTACAGCAGGACCAAATCAGAAAGATAGGTAGGAGCAAGCCCATGTAATGCTTTGTAGGTTAGCAGTAAAACCTTGAAATCAGCCCTTGCCTTAAAAACCTTTCTGGACTACCCATCCCGGATCCGGGATCATTGTCATCAGAAACGCTGACTAGCATAGCCTAGTCTAGCGCCACAGGGTTAACAGGAAGCCAGTGTAGAGAGGCTAGCACTGGAGTAATATGATCATATTTTTTGGTTCTAGTCAAGATTCTAGCAGACGTGTTTAGCACTAACTGAAGTTTATTTAGTGCCTTATCCGGGTAGCCGGAAAGTAGAGCATTGCAGTAGTCTAACCTAGAAGTGACAAAAGCATGGATTAATTTTTCTGCATCATTTTTGGACAGAAAGTTTCTGATTTTTGCAATGTTACGTAAATGGAAAAAAGCTGTCCTTGAAACAGTCTTGATATGTTCGTCAAAAGAGAGATCAGGGTCCAGAGTAACGCCAAGGATTCACAGTTTTATTTGAGACGACTGTACAACCATCAAGATTAATTGTCCGATTCAACAGAAGATCTCTTTGTTTCTTGGGACCTAGAACAAGCATCTCTGTTTTGTCCGAGTTTAAAAGTAGAACATTTGCAGCCATCCACTTCCTTATGTCTGAAACACAGGCTTCCAAGGAGGGCAATTTTGGGGCTTCACCATGTTTCATCGAAATGTACAGCTCTGTGTCATCCACATAGCAGTGAAAGTTAACATTATGTTTCTGAATGACATCACCAAGAGGTAAAATATATAGTGAAAACAATAGTGGTCCTAAAACCTTGAGGAACACGGAAATGTACAGTTGATTTGCCAGGGGATAAACCATCCACAGAGACAAACTGATATCTTTCCGACAGATAAGATCTAAACCAGGCCAGAACTTGTCCGTGTAGACCAATTTGGGTTTCCAATCTCTCCAAAACAATGTGGTGATCGATGGTATTAAAAGCAGCACTAAGGTCTAGGAGCACGAGGACAGATGCAGAGCCTCGGTCTGACGCCATTAAAAGGTCATTTACCACCTTCACAAGTGCAGTCTCAGTGCTATGATGGGGTCTAAAACCAGACTGAAGCGTTTCAAATAGATTGTTTGTCTTCAGGAAAGCAGTGAGTTGCTGCGCAACAGCTTTTTCTAAAACATTTTGAGAGGAATGGGAGATTCGATATAGGCCAATCGTTTTTTATATTTTCTGGGTCAAGTTTTGGCTTTTTCAAGAGAGGCTTTATTACTGCCACTTTTAGTGAGTTTGGTACACATCCGGTGGATAGAGAGCCGTTTATTATGTTCAACATAGGAGGGCCAAGCACAGGAAGCAGCTCTTTCAGTAGTTTAGTTGGAATAGGGTCCAATATGCAGCTTGAAGGTTTAGAGGCCATGATTATTTTCATCAATGTGTCAAGAGATATAGTACTAAAAAACTTGAGTGTCTCCCTTGATCCTAGGTCCTGGCAGAGTTGTGCAGACTCAGGACAACTGAGCTTTGGAGGAATACACAGATTTAAAGAGGAGTCCGTAATTTGCTTTCTAATGATCATGATCTTTTCCTCAAAGAAGTTCATGAATGTATCACTGCTGAAGTGAAAGCCATCCTCTCTTGGGGAATGCTGCTTTTTAGTTAGCTTTGCGACAGCATMAAAAATACATTTTGGATTGTTCTTATTTTCCTCAATTAAGTTGGAAGAATAGGATGATTGAGCAGCAGTGAGAGCTCTTCGATACTGCACAGTACTGTCTTTCCAAGCTAGTCGGAAGACTTCCAGTTTGGTGTGGCTCAATTTCCGTTCCAATTTTCTGGAAGCTTGCTTCAGAGCTCGGGTATTTTCTGTATACCAGGGAGCTAGTTTCTTATGACAAATGTTTTTTGTTTTTAGGGGTGCGACTGCATCTAGGGTATTGCGCAAGGTTAAATTGAGTTCCTCAGTTAGGTTAGAATGCATTGAGATACCAATCTGTCATTACCACAAAAGATGAGAAAAGTTAGGGTCTTAAATGAAAGTGATAGCTAACATGAAGCACTAAAGAATGTCATTCTACATTTTATTTGGATAATTTATCAATAGTTATAATTATGATTTTGAAAGGCAAGGCTTCTAGACAGAGCTGTGCTCTAAAATGTGAGGAGAGCCACAAWTTTTTTAATTTTACCAGGTAAGTTGATAGAGAACACATTCTCATTTACAGCAACAACCTGGGGAATAGTTACAGGGGAGAGGGGGATGAATGAGCCAATTGTAAACTGGGGATGATTAGGTGGACATGAAGGCCAGATTGGGAATTTAGCCAAGACACCGGGGTTAACACCCCCTACTCTTACATTAAGTGCCATGGGATCTTTAGTGACCAGAGAGTCAGGACACCTGTTTAACATCTCATCCAAAAGACAGCACCCTACACAGGGCAATGTCCCCAATCACTGCCCTAGGGAATTGGGATATTTTTTTAGACCAGAGGAAAGGGCGCCTCCTACTGGCCCTCCAACACCACTTCCAGCAGCATCTGGTCTCCCATCCAGGGACTGACCAGAACCAACCCTGCTTAGTTTCAAAAGCAAGCCGGCAGTGGTATGCAGGGTGGTATGCTACTATATTATAGCTGGGGCTAACCTTGCTCCAATCTCATTCTTAGCAAGGTTGGTGTGAAACTGTTATAACATGTGTTCTCTCTCTCTTCCCTGTGAAAAGTTATTAACATGCTGTATGGTGATCTGTGCCTCTCTGGCTGATAAGCTTTCAGCAGCTATCATGTTTTCTGCTCCTCCAGAGGATGGTGAAACTAATGAGCTGCCAACTCCCGCTGTAGATACGGACGATGAGTAATGATTGAAGCTTGTTTTCTTTTAACAAGTTGAGGGTAAGGTCATCTAAACCCTTAACCTGTTTACATTATGTGGAACACTGACATGATGAGCTAGCACCAACCTTTAGAAGGTCTTAGCAGAATTGTTAAACAATTTGACTAAGTTGATGTCCCAGGGACAGTTAGTGAAAAACAGGTCAATCTAACCCAATTGTGGTGAGAGATATGGAAACAATAGTTAACATTGAAAGATGTATTCACCTCTGAATGTGTGTGTATTTTTGATACTCACTCCCATTAATAGAAATATAACCTTCATTATGATTAAAGTATTACCATACTAATTGGATATTATAACTCAGAATGGTTTGAAATGATGAAGTGACTGTTTTTTTGTGTGTTGACTTCCTTTACTTTAATAGGAGTATATAATATTTTGATATAGAAGCTAAAATCTAAATGCTTACATTAAAATGTAATGATTATTATCACACAAGTGATAAGAGGATGGAATGTAATAGAAATGTTCATGTTTGTGCTTTTTTTATAACTAATTTCTGTGTTCTATTCATGTGCTCTTCTATAAACCAATTTCTGTGTTCACTATCAGTATCTGAAATTTGGCAGTACACCCAGACCTTGTTTTGAGAAAGAAAGATATTTCAGTTTCAAGGTCTCAGCTTAGAGAGAAGCCTGGTGAGGAATTGGTCTGTCACATGAATGAAACAAAGCGGTAATGATGAATTAATTACGTAAATTATGCAACTATAACTTGTCTGTTTATAGCCGTATATAAGACAACTGCTGGGTCTGCCCAAGCAGAGCTCCTGATTGACATGTGTACTATGGTGCATTGAGTTGGTTGGAACCTCTCCAGCGCGTTGACAAATAACGGATTATTGATATTAAGATTGACTTCGAGTGTCCCTTTGTAAAAATTTCCATAACGTGTTTTTATGTTTTTTGTTAAATGATTGCTCAGTCCACATGCCCACACACACTATATATGTAATGTACAGTCTGCAAAAATGTTTTACTTGGTTCTTCCATGATAGACAGAACAGATAAGGTTAACATTGATTCTATATGTGCACAGGCTCCACAGTGGGGGAAAAAAGCATATGGTTCTCAAACACTTAGAGATTTTCTGCAGATGTGGTTTTCTTGCAAGAGTTACATTTAAAAAAAGGAAAAATGTAACATTTAAAGAGGAGCTGGGTTGGAGAGGCCTATGCTGTCACATACTGCAGTAACAGCAGAGGTGTAGGCATCCTGATAAATAAGAATACAAAATGTTCCCTTATATCCCAGCACATTGACCAAGAAGACCGTTTTCTAATGATGAATTGTACCTTACATGGTGAAAAATACACATTGATTTCATTGTATATCCCACCAGGGGCAAATCTGGTGTTTTTAGATAGAATTCAAGCTATTGAACAAAATATAAATGCAACAATTTCAATGATTTTACAGTTCATATAAAGTAAATCAATCAATTGAAATTCATTCATTGGGTGGACCTGGGAGGGCATTGGGTGGACCTGGGAGGGCATTGGGTGGACCTGGGAGGGCATTGGGGAGCCAGGCCCAGCCAATCAGAAATATATTTTTTCCACAAAAGGGCTTTATTACAGACAGAAATACTCCTGTTTCATTAGCTGTCCGGGTGGCTGGTCTCAGACGATCCCACAGGTGAAGAAGCTTGATGTGGAGGTCCTGGGCTGGCATGGTTACACGTGGTTTGCGGTTGTGCGGCCGGTTGGACGTACTGACAATTTCTATAAAACGGCATTGGAGGCGGCTTATGGTACAGAAATTAATATTAAATTATCTTTCAACAGTTCTAGTTGACATTCCTGCAGTGAGCATGCCAATTGTACGCTCTCTCAAAACTTGAGACATCTGCGGCATTGTGTTGTGTGACAAAACTGCATATTTTAGAGTGGACTTTTATTGTCCCCAGCACAAGGTGCACCTGTGTAATGATCATGCTGTTTAATCAGCTTCTTGATAATCCATCCACCTGACAGGTGTGGCATATCTTGACAAAGGAGAACTGCTCACTAACAGGGATGTAAACAAATGCGTGCACAACATTTTTGAGAAATAAGCTTTTTGTGCATATGGTAATTTTCTGTGATCTTTTATTTCAGCTCATGAAACATAGGACCAACACTTTAAATGTTGCATTTATATTTTTGTTCAGTGTATTTTGATACAATTATTAGTGGGGCTAATATTTTTGCCTAATTTCACACACTGAATTCATGACAATATTGTTAACTTTTAGAAATGCAATACATTTTACCATTAATTGTACAACAAAGTTTATTTTGATAACATGGTAACAGTCTTCCGTGTCATGTTCTCTATTGTCTCGGACTGTGACACATATTGACCTATTATCTGCATATATTTGGTCTGCTGTGGCTTTGTAACCTTTCCTCCGGTTTTCACAATATGCAGAACTGGATCGTTCCACGAATAGAGTGCCTTTTGCCTCCCTTTGACATTTGAAATTGTAATTGTGCACCAATATTGAAAAGCCTGTTATATTAAAGTGCCATGTAACATTAGCAAGTCTTTAGTCACATAAAAAAATCTGTTAAAGTGCCAAAAATCTGCATTTTGACATGTCCCTCGTGTTTTCCAGACTTCTAGTAGGATTTTAACCCACTTAACGCAAACATTTCTCCATCATTGTAAAGCCCTAGTTATTTTATTTCTTTGACAAAGTCATTTCTGAAGATTATTATTTACTTCACGCGATAAGTGAATAACTTACATTTGACCCTCATTTTAGGGGCCACCCTGTTACATTAACAGAACTCTAATTTAAACTATTCCTTTTATAAAATATTTTCTCTACAGAAACTGACGTCAAATCATAATGTAAAAGCTTTTTGGTCATTTTCTGATGTTGTGTGGTGGAAAACTGAATGTTTCCCATATATAGATAGGGTAGAAATGTAAAAAAAATTATAATAATTGGGATGAAGCTTGCATTCAATTGCCCATCCCTTTTGCACAATATGGCTGATTTAAGATGAAAACTTCAACCCTGTTACTTTAAAAGTTGCAATGCATTTTTATCTCAATATCAAATTATTTATGGGTAACAAGAACCTTACTGTGATTATTTTTTACAATTTTAATTGAAAACTAACAAGAATAGCTTCTTAGCAAAGGGCAATTTCTCAAGCAAGAATTTTGCTAGGATTGTCTGGGAGTAGTCTGAGTGGGGAGGGGAAAAGTGAAAAATGGCACCCTCTTTCTTATTGGTCTATTAATTTACTGTATGGTGATGTCACCATGGAAGGCCAAAACAGGCTGAAATTAATGTTATTAAGTGAACATGTGCTCTTTATGATACATTGTTTTCATCAAGTTTTGGGGGACCTAATTGCACTACCCAAAACGACCCAAATATACTGGTCAAAATAGCATAAATAAAGAAGATATTTAAAATAAATATTTAAATACAGTATTAAAACAGTTAACATTCATAAAATGACTGTGCATAGTGCAGCACAAACTCAAAAGTATGTGACTTACAGCCTGTAGAAAATGATAGTGTTTCAGTTGCACTACATGGTCTCTGAGTAGTTCATTGTTATTGAAATGTTCTCTGAGTAGTTCATTGTTATTGAAATGTCCTCTGAGTAGTTCATTGTTATTGAAATGGTCTCTGAGTAGTTTCACTGTTGTTCATTGAACATGGTCTCCTCGGTAGTTCATTGTTATTGAAATGTTCTCTGAGTAGTTCATTGTTATTGAAATGTTCTCTGAGTAGTTCATTGTTATTGAAATGTTCTCTGAGTAGTTACTTGTTATTGAAATGCTCTCTGAGTAGTTCATTGTTATTGAAATTAATTTAAGGCTTCCAATCCAATAAATCCTCTGGTATAGTGCCTCACCAAGACAGTGAGTGGGGCTCCGCTGACACTTAATAACCTGGTAGGAATGGAACCCCCACCCTCATTGATCCTTCATTGGTGTCTCTGAGCCTCTCTCCTCCTCTTCTTCTTGTAGTCTCAGAGAGCAGTCTTCCAGTGGTCTGGGTGTGTAATCTTCAAGTGGTCTGTCTTCATTTTGGTCCCCCTCTTCTTCTTCTTCATCTTCCTGTGGTCTGTCTTCACCTTGGTCCTCCTGGTCTCCAACCAGCACCTTGCTGTACAGCTTCTGCTGCTCCTCTTTGAACGTATTTTTCACCTTCCCTCGTTTCAGCCCTCCATCCCTTAGAGCAGACAGATAAACACAGGGAAGAGCAGTTTTGTACAACCCTCAACACATGTACACTTGCAAGAATGTACACACCATGATAAACACACAGCTAGGAATCGTGCTAGACAGAATGTGTGTGTGTGTGTGAGATGCGTATTCACTGAAACTCACCAGAGCAGGTCCACCAGTCCTCCCTGCGTGGCGATGGCTGCTTTTACTCTGTTGGCAAACTGCACCGCATCCTCTCCCTCCTACACAGACAACAACAGAGATGGCTCAGTCAGACAGTTAACATGGAGTCTCCATACCAGGATGGAGTTTTTGACTTATCACTGTCAGGATTATTTAGCTCTAGACCTTAGGGGATTCCCTTGTTTATAACTGCATTATACAAATCAATAATAACAACGTTACTGGGCTAAACCAAAACAAAGGCCACACCTCTCTGCTCATAGGTGGAAGGTACCAGACACTGCAGACGATGGCCCAACTGCTCATCATCCTCAGCAGGTAGTTGACCATCCCAAACTTACTGCTGTTCCAGAACGCATCGCCAAACCTAGGGTCATACTGTCACAGGGAGAGGTCAAAGGGAGCGGGTTAGGTGGTTGAGAGAGAATAATAGATAAAACGGCAGTAGAGAGAGAGGGAGAGACTACCTTAATGGCCACAGGGTAGAAAGTACAGCCTATCTCAAAGCTGCCCTTTTTGAACATCATCACGGAGGTATTGTTGATGCAGGTGCCTGAGTGAGAAACACATTGTCACGCCGCAGCATTACACACTCACACAGATCCGACATAGGGCGAATTTTTATCATCATTACAGCCTTCATTAGTTGCCATATCTCATTTCTATTTGAGCAGCACTCGATCCATCAGAAAAGGGTCCGTTTTCATACTAACCCTCTGGGAAGATGAGGATGGGGTGTTTAGTTTTGTCTGCTACATGATTGCTAAGCCTGGAAAAAGAAAATACAGAACAGTGTAAATAACATGTTAATAACTAGGGATGGGAAAATTACCATATTACCGTATAACCGACGGTTATGGATGAAGACCGTCACGAAAATAAAATAACCATAGAATGAAGAGCTGACTGAATGATCACAATTAAGAAGCATATTTCTATAGCAGCACATGCAGTCTGGAGTGAAGGAGAGGAGAAAATGTGCAACAAAACCCACATCCAAAATTCCATGACCGTCCCAGCGCTACTAATAATATAACTGTTTTCACCACATTATAAGAATGCATTCGCTGCTTTTTAATGCCTTCGCCAAGTCTGACAATGAGAAATGGAAGGAAAGTATGGTTTCTACAACATGCAGCTGCAGTATTACCTTTCGGCCACAAGGTGACGGTCTTTCACTTCAGATCTCTCAAACCAGATGTGTGTGCTGGATTTCACCATGGCTCTCTGGACTACCCCGATCAAACCACCATGGATCTGGCCAACCTGAGACAGGAAGTGATGACTGAGTGGGAATCTTAAACTAAACATCTTGGCAAAGAATGGGTTATACATCTGTCTCCCAAGCTCCCCACATATTCCGCACTAGCACACACACACACACACAGCTTTAAACAGAAAGCCAATGCTTACTGTTACACACTAGGATTTACATACAGTACCATAGAATAGCAGCCATCATTGGCCAGGATGATGACGTCAATGGGAGTTGTGTGATTCGCCACACAGATGCCTCCATTCTTTGGTTTGTTCTCACTGTTGGCAGAGCAAAGAAACGACTGAATGAGACACATTAACAAAACCGCCTTTCTCATAAAACTACCAACAACAAGTGTGTGCCACCCTAATTGACATACAGTGCCTAAAGAAAGTATTCATACCCCTTGACTTATTCCAAATTTTGTATTACAGCCTGAATTCCAAGTGAAAAAAATAATAATAATGATCACACCCATCTACACACAATACCCCATAATGACAAAGTGAAAACATGAAAACAGACATTTTTGCAAATTTATTGAAAATGAAATACATTTTCACAACTGTTTGCTTTGACAYTCCAAATGTAGCTCAGGTGCAGACAATTTCCTTTGATCATCCTTGAGATGTCTCTACAACTTGATTTGGGGCAGCAGGTAGCCTAGTGGTTAGAGCGTTGGGCCAGTAACCAAACGGTTTCTGGATCGAATCCCCGAGCTGACAAGGTAAAAATCTGTCGTTCTGCCCCTGAACAAGGCAGTTAACCAACTGTTACCCGGTAGGCCGTCATTGTAAATAAGAATTTGTTCTTAACTGACTTGCCTAGTTAAATGTTAAATAAGTCCACATGTGGCCAATTCAATTGTTTGAATATGATTTAGAAAGAAACACACCTGTCTATATAAGGTCCCACAGTTGACAGTGCATGTCAGAGCAGAAAAATATACCATGAAGTTCAAAGAACTGTCTGTAGATCTCTGAGATAGAATTGTGATGAGGCATATATCTGGGGAAGGGTATAAAGCAATTTCTAGAATGTTGAACGTTTCCAAGAGCAGTGGTCATTGGAAAATTGAAAAACATATGGAATTACCCAGACTGCCAAGAGCTGGCCGTCCGACCAAACTGAGCAACCGGGCAAGAAGGACCTTGGTCAGGGAAGTGAGCAATCTGTCGTTGCTAATGTTAGCAATAAACCTGCTTCAGAGTGCAAAAGACCTTAGACTGGGGTGAAGATTTACTTTCCAACAAGACAATGACCGCAAGCATACAGCCAAGGTAATACTGGGATGGCTTTAGAACAAGAATGTGAAAGTCCTTGAGTGACCCAGCTAAAGCCCAGACCTGAATCACATTGAAAATCTATGGAATGATTTGAAGATTGCTGTTCACTGCCACTCCCCATCTAACTTAACAGAGCTTGAGAAAATCTGCAAGGAAGAATGGGAGAAAATCCCCAAATCCAGATGTGCAAAGCTGATACAGACATACCCAAGATGTAACGGCAGTCTAGCACTTCCTCCTCAGACGAGGAGAGGCGAGAAGGATCGGAGGACCAATGTGCAGCGTGGTAAGTTTCCATGATTTAATGAACATGAAAACAATATACAATTACAAAATAACAAAAGAACTAACCGTAACAGTCCCGTGTGGCACAAACACTGACACAGAAAACAACCACCCACAAATCCCCAACACAAAACAAGCCACCTATATATGATTCTCAATCAGGGACAACGATTGACAGCTGCCTCTGATTGAGAACCGGCTGTTACGGACAAACGGACAAACTAGACAAACTAGACACACAACATAGAATGCCCACCCAGCTCACGTCCTGACCAACACTAAAACAAGCACAACACATAAGAACTCTGGTCAGGACGTTACACAAGACAACTCAAAGCTGTAATCGCCACCAAAGGTGCTTCTACAAAGTATTGACTGGGGTGTAAATACTTATGTAAATTATTTATTATTTATTTCATGTTCAATAAATTTGCTAACATTTCTAAAAATGTTTTGAATTCAGGCTGTAACACAAAATATGGAATAAGTCAAGGGGTATGAATACTTTCTGAAGGCACTGTAAGACTGGCTTTGAGCTCAATACAAGATAGGGTGGTGAGTCACTAAATGGGCAGAAAGCTGTGAAAAAATACAGTAGGTTTGTGTCTCTGTTGTCTGAGCTGATGTTGTGAATACTAGCCAGTGAGTATTTGGTTGGTCTACAGTACCTGTTGTGGTAGGTGATGATGGCAGTGAGGGATCGGACACAGATGCGATAAGACATCAGATGAATCTTCTCACTGAGGTACGTCCTTAACCTGAGGAGATCAACACACTGACAATAAGGATTCCACCAACACAGAATCTTCTTGTAGATAAGATACTGTAAGTTTGTGGTAATTCTGAGGGTGTTGGTGGAAACGTACCAGCCGCTTGGTATGAAGCCCACTATGGTAGTCAAGACCACAAGCAGACCAATACCAGAGGCTGCCAGAGTAACCCTGTAGAACACAAAACAAAAAACAGTCCACCACATATCAATTTTGTTTACAACAAAAGTTGAGATGTGCAAAAACCACAAAAAAAATGGTATTTCATGCTAAATAAAAACAATTCTCATAAATCTAATTTGTAGACATCTTGATGTCCACAACAGCTCCTTGTTGGCCTATAACTAGCAAAGACGTTTCSTGCCTTAGATGCTGACCCTGACTCTTGACCTCTGACCTGAGTGGCAGCAGGAAGCCATAGCGGATGAAGAGACCCAGTCCCCAGAGCACGCTGAGTCGCAGGCTGATGTGGCGAGCGTTGAAGTTGCTGCGGGTCAGCAGGTTCCAGGACTCCAGCTCCTGAGCAGAAAAGCGCTTGGTCACCTCGTCATCCACGATGCTCTCCACCCCCCGCCGGCAGAAATACATGATGTCCGCCATCTCAAACTCAGGCTCAGAGCTCAGAGTGGTGCCGCTGGCACGGAGCTCCTGGATCTCCTGCTCCAGAGAGGACAKCTCTTTAGCTATGATACCTGAGACAGAGAGGGAGGGAGGGAGAGGGATGGAAAGAGAGACAGAGTTAATGCAACAACAGAGACATTGCCATTCCCATAAGTGAGAGATGTACATTGAAAGGTCGTACCATTACTATAGGGTTTATAAAGATGTTGATTCTTCTCCTTTGCACCTCTCTCCATCCGCACAGTAGCCCACTAAATAGAGGGGGGTATCATACATTAGTTGTACATTAACTTTAAGCCATGAATTCTATCCCAAAGGTATTTGTAAGCCATATTCTATAACTTATGACATTTATATTCATCATTCTTATCATTTGATGAGAAGCAATCATTTCTCTGTGCCAAGATATCATCATTCATAAGCCTGAAGGTGCATCACAGATAGTCTTGGGGACCAGACTGTATCTCATAAATGATTATGTTAGCCTGGCCTAGCAAGACTACATCACATGGTACAACTGACAAGGAGTCAAGAGCTGAGTAAGCAGATCCACAGAGAATAGGAACACAATAACTATCTTAGACAGGCCCATAAGCATGAAACGGGCAGTCTGGAGTATTTGGGGGGCATGTGGTTTCCCCTGAGGGAGAGACTGAAAACAGCCCACAGCACTGTATGACCGCAAAAGATGTTCACTGTGTCTTTTATGGGTCAGCAATTAGCAATCAATATAATAACAGTAGCTATGCTTCAAGTTGGCCAACTCAACTATTTGTGGCTCCCTTAATGTAAACAGTGCCACCTGCAAAGACCACATCACTGCATGTTATATACATAACCACAGAACACATATTACAGAGAAGTGTACCTCTCCATTTTATTGTATATTAGGAGGTATGGACCCGGAAGGACCCGAACCAACCCAATCATTTTTTAAATTTGTATTTATTTTATAGTTTACCTTTAACTAGGCAAGTCAGTTAAGAACAAATTCTTATTTTTTTTATATATATATATATATATATATATATATATTTTTTTTTTTTTTTTTTATCTGTTATTTTACCAGGTAAGTTGACTGAGAACACGTTCTCATTTGCAGCAACGACCTGGGGAATAGTTACAGGGGAGAGGAGGGGGATGAATGAGCCAATTGTAAACTGGGGATTATTAGGTGACCGTGATGGTTGAGGGCCAGATTGGGAATTTAGCCAGGACACCGGGGTTAAAACCCCTACTCTTACGACAAGTGCCATGGGATCTTTAATGACCTCAGAGAGTCAGGACACCCGTTYAACGTCCCATCCGAAAGACGGCACCCTACACAGGGCAGTGTCCCCAATCACTGCCCTGGGGAATTGGAATCTTTGTTTAGACCAGAGGAAAGAGTGCCTCCTACTGGCCTTCCAACACCACTTCCAGCAGCATCTGGTCTCCCATCCAGGGACTGACCAGGACCAACCCTGCTTAGCTTCAGAAGCAAGCCAGCAGTGGTATGCAGGGTGGTATGCTGCTTATTGACAATGACAGCCTAGGAACAGTGGGTTAACTGCCTTGTTCAGGGACAGAATGACAGATTTTTTACTTGTCAGCTCTGGGATTCGATCTAGCAACTTTTCGGCCCAACACTCTAACCACTAGGCTACCTGCCACCCCATAAAAAAGGAGGATCTGAACGGACCCGAGGACAATCAGACCCGAACCAGAAGTGGTCAGGTCTATTCGGGTCTATCAGCTGTGGTTACATAGAATTTGGACCTGCTCGGGTCCCGGGTCGGGTATTCAGGTTCGGGTGGACCAGTGAAGACTACTGTATATCCCTTCCTAAACCATTTCCTCCACATTTCCTGTGGCTGTCCCACACCTAGGCCTAATTCACTCATGATTTCCTTGAAAAGAACCTCACTCCTTTGTTTGAATGTGTAGGAGATTATAATCATATTGATTTGAAATCCCTAGTAATTTGAAAGTGCAATGCTGCTAGGCTAATTCAGCACTTACAGCCAGAGGCACTGTGACATGCCCCTGACAGATGCAACAGGTTGATGTCAAATGTCATGTGGTAGGGGAGAAGCAAAGACCACACACACACTGCCACCAGAGGACAAATTTGACAAATCCACTGAGGGTAGTGGTCTCTCGTGCTCACTTTAGTGAATGAAAAATAAAATTATATGAATTGCTCCACAGAACAATGTCCATAATGCCATTTATTCTCAGTGAAGTTGACTGACCACATTAGAAGAAGAAAAAAAGAGCCAAGCTGAGGTGACTACTCTCTCCACAAAGCAGATCAGACACAACCTGGGGTGGATTAAGGGCAGCTATTCTAAATTGAGCCTGGCCTTAGATGAACGCCCCTTACTGCTAAGCTAATTCCAAATATAGGGATAGTTCAAGTTCATACATTAAAACTGAAATACAATTACTTTGTATTGGAGTATTATGCAAGTCGCCTATCAAAGTTTTTCAAATATATCTCGAAGCAGGCATTCACTAAGGGCCCAATTCTGACTTAGGAATTGACGCCTTTTCTACACACTTCTCAGTAGTTGGTATACAGACTTACCTTATTCAGCCGCGTAACACTCTCTTGCGCGCTCTGAATAAATTTCATTAAACTATTGAAAACCCTCCCATTTGCTGGCCAACAGATTTTCTCGTGGGGTTTTTATTCAGTAGGRTTTTCAGTACTTTTATCTTAAGCCATCCTTTTAGTAGAATTTTGTCTACATACACACAAGAATATATCGAGAGAACGGGTTCTGAATATTAGGGATCAATTAAAGAAAGCCATCTAAATATATGCATATTCATCTCCGTTTCAGCACCAATTGGTAGATTTCAAAATACAAAGATTTTGTAGATTATTTAGGTTTAGGAAAGTATTAATGAATCATATAAAAAACAGGTTTGGAGAGCCTTTACAAACAAAATAAGGAAAATTCAACCCATGGTAATGTTGGAAGATTAGTGTAGATAATTATAATAGGGAGAACAGCCTACAACAGTCGGCTATACCCTCGTCTACTGCCTGCACTAACCATGGCCGTGTCATCACACAGTTACAAGTGTTGCGCCGTGCGTCGGGTTCAGACTGTTACGGCTTGGTCTGCGCACCACTCCACCACTCCCTTATGCACGCTTAGGTAGAGTCGGAATCGGACCCATTGTGACAGTGTGAAGCGAACTCACCTCAAAGACCTTGAGAAGGCTCTTCATGTACAGTCTGCGGATCCCAATGGACACTCCAAGGACGGCCGGCACGACTATGACTAGCAGCGAGCTGAATCCCACAGTGAAGGATATGCCAAGGACCATACACAGCAGGTTATCAAATGGGAGGAGGAACCAGCCCATGTTGGCCACAGGTGAGGCCGGGGCTGTGGTGCAGTGGAGTGGTGAGGGGATATGGCAGGGAACAGGGAGGACTGATAAAGGACTAAAGAGAAGTCCAGGACCAGGACTAAGGCTGCAGATTAGTCCTCTAGTCCCTTTATAGCCTCAGCTTCTGAAGCCTGCACTGAAACAAGGGCGTCATGGGCACATCGGGCCTGGTGAAGCTCGAGTCAATGTCTAGGAGAGCAGACTGATCTCATCATGAAGACTATAATAAAGGATCCAGCAATGTCAGAGCATCCAAAACTTCAGTCCTCAACTTGATCCATCCTTCAAAAGAAAAGGGAAAATGGTAAACCACCAGTCTGTTTGTATAGGTTGTTTTTTATGGTTCCTTTGCAAAAGGGATGAGACTGCCCTGGGAAAATACAGATATTGGTGTAGCTATCCTGTATAGTGAAGGCTGGTTAAATAGTTAGATGTGGGACACAACTGATGTTCAATTGCCATGTTAACTGAACAGTTAGCTCAGTGTTATAATGCTCTTACACAGAGTTATTAAACGTCAGTAGATACAATACATAACTAGTAAAAGGTCCCATATGATGCTGTTATAAACAACACAGCAACAGCTGGTTAGCAGCTTACTAAATTGCTAGCTAAGTAGTGTTACCTAGCAACTATCAGGGTGGCTGATCTTTCCCATTTGGACAATAGATGCCGAACACACAGAACTAGTTCGAACTCAGAGAATGTATTGTTACAAAGCAGATTTACTTGTTAACGTTTAGATAGCTAACAATGTCAAAAAAATGGCTATCTAGCTAACATAACAATCTTGTAGCTAGCGAGCGAGCAAGTTAGCTAACTAAGCTGTTTACTAGCTCTCGAAAACCCTTCTCCGTATGTAGCTAACGTTAGGGTGTTCAGCCATTCTCATCTGTCAGCGCGTCTGAACGCTCCGAGAGCGAAACGCACTGAATTTACAAACAATCTGACAATGCTCTAAATTTACGAACGACCGAGAACACACTGACACACTGGAGGCAATTTACGAACGCAACCTCAGACGAGCGTGCTCTGAACCCGGAGTAGATAGCCAGAGTGAATTATGTACGCACCCTTAGTTAACTCAACTCCACGGGATCTAAACTAGAGTTACTAACTTGCTAGCTAGCAAATAATTGCAAAATGTGTCGTTTAGCAAACTGTAATGATGTCCAAACCCTATTGCGATTATACTCACAAAATATGCAAATTACTTCTTCAGAGTGTGTTTACTCACTTCTTTTTAACTTGGCGAGCTCCAACAAGGAAAACGTATATGAGAAACTAATCATCAATCATTAGCATGACTCCCTCCCTGTCTGCAATCATCGACCTCATACTGCGAGCTAATCCTCTCTGTTTAAACCTGAGTCTGGTCTGCAGGGGGGGGCTCAATCTGGTTTTAATGTCTATGCTCAATGCAGAAATTCCAGGAGTGGCCCTGCTCAACATTCCATCCTCTCTGGTTCCATATATTTTTGTTACATTATACCCTCTGTCACTAGTAGCATGGGCCAGGGGGTCCACGATTTTTTGTGATTGATTTGTGGAAAATATTGTTGGTGATTTGTATATGTGATAAATAATATTTKTTTTATTAGTATCGCTATCTACAACAGAATAACATCGTGGATAACATTTTATGTCTCTGCTTCCAGTATAAGGGAAGTTCTAGGTAGTTTTGCGAGCCAATGCTAACTAGTGTTAGTCAATGACTGGAAGTCTACGGGAACTACAGGAACAGCATACCAGCCGACTCTGGGGGAAGTAGATAAATGGCTTTATTGCCAAAATCTCGAACTATTCTTTTAATATGTAGCTAATTACAGTTTTTTTTCTGTATAGAAAATTCTTAGGCAGGTCTCTTAGTGTTCGTTTTCGGGATGAAAAAGCCGTTTCAGTGTCAACTTAAACAACCAAAACCAGATAGAAAGCATGCAGAAAAGAAATGGAACTATACATATTTTTTAATAATACCATATTTGAGAACTAACAATCAAATAAAAGTTAGACAGTCTGGGAGAATCAAAAACCGGGCATTCAGGGCACATGCCCATTGGTTTTGTTATAATGTTTGACCAGAGGAACATAGCATTAGCTATGGAAAAATGCATAGAATTGCAGGAATTAAAACTGTAAAATTGTCTCTCAGCTCCATGCCAAACTGTGTAGAATGGCTCAAATTTGCTTAAAATCTGCAAACTGTTTTCTCCACCAACAAAAAATACCTTTACCTTTCTAGCTAATAGCAAAGAGGTGAAGTGAGAGGGTTAATTTCGCCCCAAATCTGCCCAAGTTAAGCAGATCATTAATTATTAAGCAAGTGAGGGATTTTTTAAAGGGGGGGAGGGGGAATGAGTGTCGAAATTAGTTAAGATAAAAATGAATTGCTATTTTGATATGTGAGGCTTATTTGATCTAATATACGTTTTGTAATGCTTAGGTTGTTACGAGTGTACAGATATAAGTGTGATGCACGTGACATCCTGGCAACTTTGAGAAAAAACATTTTATTGGAGTTGTCCCTGTTGAAATTTGAGTAGGTCTATGTATATTCATATTCTCTAAATATTTTGTAATCAGGGATATTATTTCTGATTTGACAGGTTTTTGCAACCTCTAGGCCAATGGGTGTATATCCAGCTAGTTCAGGTCCTGTCTGACTGTTTTCTGCTCTGAATGCAGATAGAGGTCACACACACACACACACACACACACACACAGTGTTTTTGCAACAAAAATCTTTATTCTCATCTACTATGCTACAAATTGTTTTACTATTTGGCATGCATAGAATCACACAAGTAAGACACATGCAAAGTCACAAATAAGACTGCCTAAGGGAGACTCGCACAAAAAAACACACAAGCACTCATACATAAACACTCTCATCAGTACATAAATACACACTGATCTCTCACACGCACACGCACGCACACACACACACACACACACACACACACACACATTCTCACACAGGTTTCAGTGTTATGTTGATCACCACAATAATATACTGTGTGTATGTTTGTTTGTGGTGCACATTGTTTATTTGCATGGGGAGTGACAGTGTGTCTGGTTAAATCATAAGTGGAGCATGCATTCTTAGTATTCATGCAAAACAATGTGCAAAACTGTGTATTGGGTTGGCCCGAAGAAAACCAATTAATTATGATTGCTACCGCATTCCCCAGAGTATTCAGTTCCCAAGAAACAGATCTTCCATTTATCAAAGCAGGTACCCATCTATGTTCAAAACTCGTATAAYGTAACTCGATATGTGTTGATAATGATAAAATCTAAAAAAGTGCATCCGTGGTAATACATGACATGTAATTCAAGATAGAGCCAGCATATGCCATGGGTTTGACACTAACTGTACAGTAGCTTAAGACATATGGAATCTTACAGTAAAGGATAATTGAGGTGCACAAACACACATGAACGCACACACAAACAATACATATTTTGAGAGTTGGTACACTGATGTAATAATATTGCCATTAAAAAGTGTATCTTAGGAGTCCAAAGCCCCAGAGGGGAATATGCTGCTTTAGACTAGTTATAGGAGACGTTGGCATAAGTAAGAAAGTGTTAAAAATGTAAATGTGTCTTTACTTTGCTACAGCATTAACCAACCATGGCAATGAGTGTAAGTAGCTCAAACATCACATTGCTCTTTAGACCCTGTAAACACCTAGATATGTTTTCTCTAATATCTGAAATGTACAATGTAAAACTGTGGGAGGCTGGCTGTTGTTCTGTTTTGCTGTTAGAGACAGCAGTAACAGCATCATCATGATCACTGACGTTGTTCCTTTAGCTTCTGTGCATGTCTTCAAATGTGGCAGTAGCAGAGCAGGGTTGATATGTCGTTTTCTCCTTCTGTAGTTCAGAAGTCTGAGGTAAGAGGTCTGTCATTAAGGGCTCTAGCGTCTCTGCCTCTCCTTCACTTCTTCTTCTCTTCCTCTCTTACCAGGAAAGGAACCAGTCGGTATCATGACCTACACTCAGCGAGACATCATGCGCACAAACTCTGAGGGAGATTCGTAAAAGAGAGAGATTAATAAAACCGAGAGACATTAATACAACAACAGAGAAAGAGTGTGAACATGATTCACATAAAGTTAAGGGGCTGATCCCCAACTGGCGAATTTGGCCCACGGGTGATTTTATTTGCCCCCCCCCCCATAAAAGACTGTAAAACACCAGCAGATCAGCTCCAATAGATTTTGATTTTGGAAATCTGTTCCAAAGTATTCCCATGCATAATAGAGAGATACTGTATATGTGAACGTAAACAAATGTAAGCAATGTTTGAAATGATCATGTTTTAGTCAAATGTTATATCTGTTTGGGCTTCTTGCGGTCAATTTGCAGTCTACAAATTATTTGTAATTATGTCCTAACGTGTAGGGAACGCATGGTACTGAAGGTCACAGTGATTTTAAGAACTGTATGTGCTGCTATCAGCCAATAAAAATAAATACATTTTCATAGCAACGATTCTATTTCTAAATGAGCACTGTGGATTATAAATATGAATGTATTTAGAGCGTAAGACGTGTGGGCGAATCTAACGGTTGGAGAAAGCAGAGCATACGGATGACTCTAGTAGGAATACCAGCACATTGCTATTTTTGTCCCACTGGCAATATGCTTCCCTTGTTCTCTTGGTAATCTGTGAGGTGACATAATCCTTTGGTGTGGAGATAATCTGACAGACAGCCTGACTCCCTTCATCCTCCCACCTCACTTAGCATGATGCTAGAGTATCAGCCTGCCTCAAACTGTATCTGTGGGGATTGGCACTGAGAGAGTGTGTATATGCATGTGCTTGGGTATGTGTGTGTGTGACGGATTATTGTGACGGGATTGTTGGCATAGCCATAGGAGGGTGCTGCAGCACCCCCTGAAAAATCAGAATAAAAAATATATATATATATTAGCGGCCCGATATATCCGTCTGCAACTACAGCGCTGGCAAAAAGATTTGTTTGATGTGTTTCCTACCATTCCCTTTTATCCATTCTAGCCATTACAATGAGCCTGTCCTCCTATAGCTCCTCCAACAGCCTCCTCTGGACTGTATATATGAATGGACAAAGCCATCAATCATGTGTCACCATTCATTCCTGTCTGAACACTCAATAGCGCATTGAAGCCAAATGAAGGTTTAGATGGCACGTCATGAAGACATAACATGTGCAGTTTGAGCTACTCCAGAAAGTTATGTTGCAGGCTAGCTAAGTGCTGCCCCATCTCATTGAGTAACTCAAGTTGAAGGCTGACCGGGTACTGCAGGCTGCCATTAGCAACTAAATTATCCTTATAACTTCTTCTGTGTGCAATTTTAAAATAATTGGTTCAAGGACCTACATCTGGTGTATTAGAAGCAATTATTGGTATCATGATTGTCTTCGATTTTTTGGTTTGTTATTTACACAAAGTTTGACCACAAAGATTGCMATTTTTCCATATACTACAGTATAGTGGGGCATCCTGTTTTCTGCTAACTGCAATACCGCCGTGGGCATTGAACTTCTATGGCTTCAATGAGAGGGGGCTGTCGTTCTCCCCTGATATGAACAGTGGGCCATGACAGGGATTTGTCAAGCACTGCAATATCATACAACGAAATAATAATGAACATAAAGTGAATTTGGAAAGTATTCAGACCCCTTGACTTTTTCCACATTTTGTTACATTACAGCCTTATTCCAAAATTGATTAAATTACATTTTTTCCTCATCAATCTACACATAATACCGCATAATGACAATGCGAAAAATAGATTTTTAGAAATGCTTTCAAATGTATAAAATAAAGAAAAACATAAATACCTTACTTGAAAAAKTATTCAGACCCTTTGCTATGAGACTCGAAATAGAGCTCAGCTGCATCCTGTTTCCATTGATCATCCTTGAGATGTTTCTACAACTTGATTGGAGTCTGCCTGTGGTAAATTCCATTGATTGGACATGATTTGGAAAGGCACACACCTGTCTATATAAGGTCCCACAGTTGACAGTGCATGTCAGAGAAAAAATAGCAAAAACTAAGCCATGAGGTCGAAGGAATTGTCTGTAGAGCTCCAGAGACAGGATTGTGTCGATGCACAGATCTGGGGAAGGGTACCAAAACATTGAAGGTCCCCAAGAACACAGTGGCCTCCATCATTCTTAAATGGAAGAAGTTTGGAACCACCAAGACTCTTCCTAGAGCTGGCCACCCGGCCAAACTGAGCAATCGGGGGAGAAGGGTCTTGGTTAGGGAGGTGACCAAGAACTCGATGGTCACTCCGAAAGAGCTCCAGAGTTCCTCTGTGGAGATGGGATAACCTTCCAAAAGGACAACCATCTCTGCAGCACTCCACCAATCAGGTTTTTATGGTAGAGTGGCCAGACGGAAGCCACTCCTCAGTAAAAGGCACATGACAGCCCGCTTGGAGTTTGCCAAAAGGTACCTAAAGACTCTCAGACCATAAGAAACAAGATTATCTGGTCTGATGAAACCAAGATTGAAGTCTTTGGCCTGAATGCCAAGCATCACATCTGGAGGAAACCTAGCACCATCCCTACGCTGAAGCCTGGTGGTGGCAGCATCATGCTGTGGTGATATTATTCAGCGGCAGGGACTGTAAGACTAGACAGGATCGAGGGAAAGATGAACGGAGCAAAGTACAGAGAGATCCTTGATGAAAACCTGCTCCAGAGCGCTCAGGACCTCAGACTGGTGTGAAGGTTCACCTTCCAACAGGACAACGACACGAAGCACACAGTTCTTAAAAGCACTGACCTTCAGTACCATGCGYTCCCTACACGTTAGGACATAATTACAAATAATTTGTAGACTGCAAATTGACCGCAAGAAGCCCAAACAGATACCTCCTAGCCGTTGAGTTAGCAGCAGTTGCTAAATGTGGGCTAGGAGAGGACGGACAGAGTAACCATTCTACCACGCTCCAGTTCACCACTAGACATTCTTCAGAGGACCAGAGATCCATAAAGGACAAACCGGCCTTCCATCGACGACCAATCTACCGAAGCGCAGCTCAGAGTAAATATTTATTGCATTCTCCTTTTTCAAATGGCCGGTTATTTAGAATGCATAAGATTCTGTATTTACGATAGCATAGCTTCTCCCTTTGTTACTCAGTCTTCCCGCTCTTTCACTCAAACCCAAGCCCCTCTCTTTGTGTAACCAGCCGTCTTGTCTGTTCCGTCCACCAGGAACGTTTTCTTTATGACATAATTTGTAATCAATGTATGATCCATTCTGTGTGATTATTTAGGTATTTAGTAAATAAATAATTAAACCACATTTTGTATTGCTGATTCAACTTGTTAGCCAGGGTTCGTGAAGATAACCAAGAATTTACAACTTTCAGATGAGACTGAATAAAGTGACGATTAAATATTGACTGCTATTGATACAAAATATTACTAGGTCTTTAAGAGTTTATTCGGAAGATAACAGCTCTATAAATATTCTTTCGTGGTGCCCCGACTTTCTAGTTAATTACATTCACCTGATTAGCTTAATCAGGTAATATTAATTACAGATAAATTATTTTATAGAATAGCATGTCATATCACTTAATCCGGCATAGCCAAAGACACGACAGAGCTTTGTATTCTTTTTTATAAATGTGCAAAATGTATTAAAACCTGTTTTTGCTTTGTCATTATGGGGTATTGTGTGTAGATTGATGAGGGGGAAAAAACTATTTAATCCATTTTGGAATAAGGCTGTAACGTAACAAATATTTGGAAAAAGTCAAGGGGTCTGAATACTTTCCGAATGCACTGTAATACCTGTCAAATAACATCCTACAAAGAGGTGTCTTAGAACCCACTGAGATACTGTAGCTCACCTTCAAAGTCTACATGGCCGTCTCCATTCAGGTCAATGTCCCGTAGGATGTCCTCTAGGTCTCTATGACCAACCTAGTAGAATAGGGAAAGAACCGAGAAAAAGCACTACTCAAATGTAGGCTACAGTGAGACATGATCAGACAGATGCGTGGACAGGTTGAGTGAAAGATGGAAAAACTCAAACAGAAGGACCACTTTTCTTACCTGTTGACCTAAAAGTTTCTTCATTGCTTCTCTGAGTTCCGATGTGCTGATCTGGCCATCACCATTTGTGTCAAACTGAGAGAGAAGGAGAGAATAGAGTAATGAATAATGAACTAGTTAATCATGCAGTATTGTATTCTGCTCTTTCCCCAATACCGTCGTCACTCCTATATTACTAATGAGTTCCCCATACACATGAATGCTTCTCCTCACTTAATCAAATTTATTTTAGCTTAAATCTTTCTAGGTTTCTTTCATCCTCTTTGGATTTTGTTCTTTCTTTCTCTTTTTTTTTTAATCATCACTCTATTCCTCTCTCTCTCAGTCTCTTATCCTCACCTCTTTGAAAGCATCCCTTAGCTCCTTGACCCCGATCATATCTGCTGTTTCAGCCAGAAGTTTGGGCCCCATCAACTCCACAAAGTCCTCAAAGTCCACATGTCCTCCCACTGTGTGATGAAGAGTAAACGTAGGTTGAAGGATGTCAGATATAAATTCACAAAACATGTCACAAAAATACATCTACAGGGACATTTGTACAATGACAGAAATATGCAGCTCTGAAAGAGGAGAGAGAGAGAAAAGACTGGCAAAATTTAAGCTACTGTCGTGTCTACATCATATTCAGTCATCAATTTTCTCCAAGCCCAGATAGTATTTATAGAAGCGAATGTTATGTTCTTTTCAGGGTTAATTGTTAAAGGGATCTACATCAGAGGTATTGGACCTTGAATGTTCAGAGCCTCTGTGTGTAATGGTGTGTGCAAGTGTCTTTTAGTGTGTGTTAGTGGACGGGAACGGGAACGGGGGTACATAGAGCATGAATTAGAGATTTAGAGAAAGAAGGAAGAAAGAACATAATATGAGAGTGTAACAAAAGAGAGAAGGATAGAGGAAAATGCAAGAGCATAGAAAAAAAGAATGCAAGACCTCCCATATTGCTCCCTTTTATAGACACACATACCGTACGTACGGTTACTCACAGTTCATGTTGATCTGCTGGCTCAGTTCTATCAGCTCCATCTCAGTAGGCATGTAGCCCATGGTTCTCATGCAGTTGCCTAGGTCTTTACAGCCAATGAAGCCATCTTTGTCTTTGTCAAACTCTTTAAAAGCCTCGCGCAACTCTGAGAGGAAAGCATAGATGGAGAAAGATCAATTGTGCTTTTTAATCACATTATAAAAACTATCAGTTGGCTTATTGTTTTACTACACTACAATGAGTGTGGTGTTATAATAAACATGACAGGGAGACTGAGAGGTAAGCTTGAAACAGTCCGCAGGCTGAAAATATTCCAAAGGCACTCAACACAAGAATGAGATTTTACCAAGGTCAGGCAGATCCTTTGTTTGTATATCTAAACTAGTGAGAACTGCTCAATGACTGTATATATGAATGGACAAAGCCATTGATCACGTGACACCATTCATTCCTATGTGAAGACTCAATAGCGCATTGAAGCCAAATGAAGTCGGTTAAGATGGCGTCTCATGGAGACACAACATGAGCAGTTTGCGCTACTCAAGGAAGTGACGTTGCAGGTTAGCTCAGTGCTGCCCCCTCTCATTGAGCAACGCAGTTGAAGGCTGACTGGGTTACTGCAGGCTGCCATTAGCAACTAAATTATCCTTATCACTTCCGTGTGCGATTTTAAAATAATTGATTCAAGGACCTACATCTGGTGTATTACACGAAGCTTGACCACGAAGATTGCCATTTCTCCATTCACAATAATGAGGGATCTAACCTTGCCTGCAGTACCGTGGTCAGCCTTGGACTTCGGTGGCTTCAATGAGAGGGGGCAGTTGTTCTCCCCTGGGAATGCTACAGTCCAATATGCAATATGAAAGCTCATTGTAATTCATACTGTTTGCTTCTGTATAATGAAACGTACCATCCATCTCCTCCGGCCTCAGCTCTCTATCCTGCAAAGAATCACAAGTCAGGGTTAGGATCCAGCAAGTGGCATTCTACAAGTGATGGCTCATGACACTACAAAACTCTTGTGTGAGATATCATCAACTTAACAATCGTAATACATCGTAGAGTACTTTTGTTACATGTGCAATCACAGWTTTTTTGTGTTAAATCATGTAATGATGAACCCAAATGCAACTTAGTTTAGAGCATTTGTTTGATGCTTGAGTAGCCCATCTACTTAGCTGAGAGGTGCATGCCAACTTTGAGGGTTGGTGGTGAGTTCTGGGGGAACATAGGATGAAGGAGTTCCATTTGTTCTCTCTTAAGATTAACGTCTAGCCTTTGAATTAGCTCGACCCCACCCCTGTATCCCCCAATAGCATCACAGAACAGAACACATCATCATGACAGGCTATGAACGGTGCCAGTCTACAAAGGAGAGGTCAGTGCACATCTTCCCTTCATGACAATGCCTTGCTACTGAGTCTACTGATCACAGTGAGACTGAGACAGACGAAGACAGATAACCCTGTTGCTGCTCCACAGACTTAGTAATCAGTCTAACATTCCGTCAAGGTAATACTACATGGAACACAACGACTTACATTCTATCAGAGTGGCACAAATGGCAGTGAGTGCTAACACTCACACACAGTCGCACGCGCTCATTTTCACACCAACTGACAAGCATTCTATATGTAGGTTAATGCGGATATTTGGAGTCCATTACCTTCTTCTTTGAGTCCATAAGGAGTGTATTGGTCAACGTGGGTGAAAAAGAAGCAGACAAAGACAAAATGTCTGTATGATTGTGTGTAAGTTTATATGAAAATGTTTGTTTTCTTACGTGTAGCTACAAACTGTAAACGTGTCTCTGCATGCATTATGGGCATGTGTCTGTTTGTGTCTGGACTTACGTACAGCCTGCCGGCTCTCAGCGAAGCCCTTGCGTAGAAAGATGCAGGCAGGCCCCAGTACGTTGTGCATGTTGCCTCCATTCTGAGCCATAGCCACTAGTGGCTCAAGATAGCCCCCCCCAGTCCCCTCCTCACAGGACTGCACTGCTCTGTAGTTCTTCTTCTGGTCCTGGGGTCACAGATATCCAGGGTGTGGGGCCAGGAGATAGAGGCACAGGGGCAGAGACAGGGATACAGACTGTGACTCAGCTTGTGGATGGACAACATGGAGTCAGTCAACAACAAGGGGCTAGATGGTATGAGGGTGGGTGGATGGAAGTGAGGTGGTGGTGGAGAGGCTGAGAACATGTCTGTTAGTCCCTGTGAGTGAGGTCAGAGGTCAGGATAGTAATGGGGCTAGTCAAGGTGTCAGTCATGTGGAAGGAACACAGTCAGGGATTGGGTTCAGTGAACGGGGCAATTAATGCCACCCATCCATCCCAAAGATGTCTCCGTACAGCTGAGGACACTGATATGACTCAGCACACTGCTAGGATTAGATAATCAAAGAGACACAACAGCTAACTAAGACAATCAGCACAATCCAAGAGAGGGCACGCAGGAAGACCCCAAAAAATATCTGCAAGCCATTCTGCTTTTGACATATGCACAGTGTAATAGTGGCACAATGATCCCTGTGTAAGGTACCCAGACAATGATCACACTCATTATTGGTTAAAAATGTAGAGTTCTCAATACATAATTTTGTCTAAATACCATTTAAATACAGGGTTTTATTCACGACAGGAAAGCCACACGCATATAAAAGAGACGGATGGCTTCGTGCTCATTCCAATTAACCATTGTCCCAATGATGGAAAGAATGAAATACATCCAGCCATTACATTATAATGACTAATTTGTCTGTGGACCCGTGGACAGTGACAGGCCACACAACGCACAGACCTAATTACAGACAGAGCCACAGGTTAATTAAATAGGAAGGGAACATCGGCCACCACAAGAAACCTTTAAAAGTAAAAAGAAACAAGGGCCAACCTTTCTGCAGTGTAATGACAGACAAAGAGAAAAGTGACATCAGTGGACAGAGAGGAGCTGTGGTAAGAGACTAGAATGCTGACTGGCTTATGACTGAAAGTGTCACTATACATGGAACACTGAGCAGTCAACTTAAAGTGGAACTGACAGCATTGTTGGCAGAATAGAGGGATGCAGTTTAATGTATGATTCATATCATTCACCGATACATTTCCTGGTAGTCTGAACAATATTGCTATCAGGTTGGTACAATGTTTGCTGCCTCCATTCGGGATGCATTTCAGTTTCAATGTCTCAATATTTTGGTAAAAACTAACAACTGTAACGAAGGCTGGGAATGTAATTTGGTTAGCTAGCAAGAATTTGAACAAATGTTATCCAGTTAGCATATCTCTTGCGTTCGCAAATTCCCTCTGGCTATCTACTCCAATTTCAGAGCACTCTCATCTGAGTGCCAGAGCCCAGAATAACTGATATATTTACATACGTGCAACACCTGTTGAATATGATCGGTGTCAGTAAACGTAGGCAAAAAAAGTAATAGTAAACGCTATAGATAACATGTTAACAGCCTAACCAACTCTGCTAGGGTGAGTAAAATGGTCAGAGTGAGGTGTTCTCTCATTTGTGTCTGTAAGTAGCTAGCTAGCAAGCTACATCTTTAGCCAGTAAGCTTGGGTGCTTGTTTGGGACAAGCATGCATTGGCAGAAAAGCTGCAGAAGGCTACAATTCCCCATCGTTTATGAGTGCAATTTTGAAGGCCAACTAGCTGAAAAGGTTTGATAAAGTGTTCCTTAGTTAGATTTTATCTCATCTTGCTCTGGCTAGCATTAGTTGTTCATCTTGTTGGTGCATAACTGAGGGAGAGATAGCCTACCTTTTCATGTTGTTTGATCAAAAGACCTGTAAAGTTCCCAAATGTAAGACGACTCCAGTGGTATTTAGATATATGCAGAAATCCATTCAGGTGTATTTTGTGGCATTYGGCGAATGTCTTCTAATGGTCTAAAGTCATGCTGTTGCAACTTCCTGTAAACACACTGTCCAGTTCAAAGTGAATGATGGCAGGCCTGTGTGACAAATGGCTTATTTGCCTACTGTAGCCCTGATTGGCTATGGCTCACCGGTCTGCGTAGACTYCAGTCCTGGACAAGACAAAGTTTTTATTAGGTTTTATTTACTGCAGTGTCTATTAATTGTCCAAACTTACGGCCGCTTTCCCACTCTATAATGCTATAGAATTTTCACAAACGCGGTATTTTACGTAATTCCCAAACATTCTAAGAATTTATGAARACGTGAAAATGGCCATATCTAAGTGCCTGCCTGTCAGAAAATGTAAAAAAAAAAWAAAGTGTCATATTCTTCCTGGGGGTGTATATGAACAGATTTTAATAAGATTTAATGTTGCTAAAATGCTGTCATTTGATCTTTGAGGACAAATGTGAAAAGAGATACATGCCAAGAGTGTGCAAAACTGTCATCAAGGCAAAGGGGAGCTACTTTGAATAATCAAAAATATATTTTGATGTGTTTGTAACGACTTTCCTCTTCTTCTGACGAGGAGTAAGAGATATCGGACCAATGTGCAGCGTGGTAAGTGTCCATTTTAATATATAAAACTGAACACAAAAAAAATACTAAATAACAAAGTGAAATGAACAAACGAAAATCGAAACAGTCCCGTATGGTGCAAACACAGACACAGGAAACAACCACCCACAAAACACAAAGGAAAACAGGCTACCTAAATATGGCTCCCAATCAGAGACAACGACTGACACCTGCCTCTGATTGAGAACCATACTAGGCCAAACACATAGAAATAGAACAGAACAAAACATAGAAAAAGAACATAGAATGCCCACCCCAACTCACGCTCTGACCAAACTAAAATAAAGACATAAAAAAGGAACTAAGGTCAGAACGTGACAGTACTCCCCCCAAAGGTGCGGACTCCGGCCGCAAAACCTGAACCTATAGGGGAGGGTCTGGGTGGGYATTCACCGCGGTGGCGGCTCTGGAGCGGGACGAGGACCCAACTCCACCATAGTCTCGGCCCACTTCTGTGACACCTTAGAGCGGCGACCCTCGCCACCAACCCCGGATCTGAGACCCTAGTAGAGGGCGCCTCTGGGACTCGGGCGCCTCTGGACTGGAGGGAGACTCTGGCAGATCCGGACTGGAGGGAGACTCTGGCGGATCCGGACTGGAGGGAGACTCTGGCGGATCCGGACTGGAGGAGACTCTGGCGGATCCGGACTGGAGGAGACTCTGGCGATCCGGACTGGAGGGAGACTCTGGCGGATCCGGACTGGAGGGAGACTCTGGCGGATCCGGACTGGAGGAGAGACTCTGGCGGATCCGGACTGGAGGGAGACTCTGGCGGATCCGGACTGGAGACGGGCGGCTCAGGACAGACGGGCGGCTCAGAGCAGACGCGGCGGCTCAGACAGACGGGCTCGGCGGCTCAGGACAGACGGGCGGCTCTGGCGGCTCAGGACAGACGGGCGGCGCTGCGGCTCAGGACAGACGGCGGCTCTGGCGGCTCAGGACAGACGCGCGGCTCTGGCGGCTCAGGACAGACGGGCGGCTCTGGCGCTCAGGACAGACGGGCGGCTCTGCGGCTCAGGACAGACGGGCGGCTCTGGCGGCTCAGGACAGACGGGCGGCTCAGCGGCTCAGGACAGACGGCGGCTCAGGCGCTCAGGACAGACGGGCGGCTCAGGACAGACGGGCCGCTCAGGCGGCTCAGGACAGATGGGCGGCTCAGGCGGCTCAGGACAGACGGGCGGCTCTGGAGGGCCGGACTGGAGGGAGGCTCTGGAGCATCCGGACTGGAGGAACACACAGGAGACTTGGTTCTTAGAACAGGCACAGTACTCACCAGCTGAGAGAATCTACTGGAGGCCTGGTCCTTGGAGCAGGCACAGGATAGACCGGTCCGTGGAGACGCACTGGAGGCTCGTACTAAGGGCCTGAACAACCCGTCCTGGCTGGATGTTGATTTTAGCCCGGCACTTGCGGGGCGCAGGCACAGGACGCACTGGGCTGTGCAGACCCACGGGAGACACATTGCGTAGGGCTGGTGCCATAAAACACAGACCGAGAGACGCACTGGAGACACTCTAGCCCGGCCGATACGAGGAGCTGCAATGTAGCGCACCGGGCTACGTATGCACACTGGGGACACCGTGCGCTTCACCGCGTAACACGGTGCCTGCCCGGTCACTCTCTCTCCACGGTAAGCACGGGGAGTTGGCTCAGGTCTCCTACCTGACTTAGCCACACACCCCGTGTGCCCCCCCAAGAAATGTTTGGGTCTGCGTCTCGTCCCAGCCGCGCTGCCGTGCTGCCTCGTCATACCACCGCCACTCAGCTTTCGCTGCCTCCAGCTCTGCCTTGGGACGGCGATATTCCCCAGCCTGTGCCCAGGGTCCTTCTCCGTCCAGAATCTCCTCCCATGTCCATGAGTCCAGAGATTTCTGCTGCTGCCCGATACCACGCTGCTTGGTCMTTTTTTGGTGGGTGGTTCTGTAACGACTTTCCTCTTCTTCTGACAAGGAGTAAGAGATATCGGACCAATGTGCAGCGTGGTAAGTGTCCATTTTAATATATAAAACTGAACACAAAAAAATTACTAAATAACAAAGTGAAATGAACAAACGAAAATCGAAACAGTCCCGTACGGTACAGACACAGGAAACAACCATCCACAAAACACAAAGGAAAACAGACTACCTAAATATGGCTCCCAATCAGAGACAACGACTGACACCTGCCTCTGATTGAGAACCATACTAGGCCAAACACATAGAAATAGAACAACAGAACAAAACATAGAAAAACAACATAGAATGCCCACCCCAACTCACGCTCTGACCAAACTAAAATAAAGACATAAAAAAGGAACTAAGGTCAGAACGTGACAGTTTAACATTTTTTGGGTTACTACATGATTCTATATGTGTTATTTCATAGTTTTGATATCTTGACAATTATTTTACAATGTAGAAAATAGTACAAATAAAGAAAAACCCTTGAATGAGTAGGTGTGTCCAAACTTTGGTAAATTGACTGGTAAATTACTGTATCTCTATATTCAGGAAACTAGGCGTATGAATTTGTTCTTAACTGACTTGCCTAGTTAAAAAATAGGTTCAATGAAGGCTTTTGTCTATTTCAGCTGGTCAGTCTGTGTTGGTAATCCTGTTGAACRCGGCTTTTTTAAATGTAGCTGCATAAGTGTTACTCTCCACTTTCTGGAGGATCGAGTTTTGAAATCAGTGGAAATAGAGTACGATAGCTAAAGAGATGGGAAAACACCTGGTTCCAGATTATGTCTTCAAACTAAGGACATTTGTGGCATGGATCGGTGACAGGGAGACGCGTCCATCATGCATGATGACGTATACGGGTAAGATAGTCTAGCTAGCTACATTTTCAGATATTACACGTTTCTAATTTTGACAGAAAGTGGTTTCATTTCAAGCTAAAGTGTACTGTTAGCTAGCGTTAGCTGCCTGGCTCCCTAGCTAACGTTAGGTGGCTGGCTCATAAGCTAACGTGATGTGATGTGTGTGATCTTACACGTTGTTTACCTAACTAGGTTCCTTGTTTACCTAGATAGCTAGCTACATGTCTTAAGATAAAGTGTCGAACACCCGTTGACTATGGCCAGTGTCAGTAAACGTCGGCAAAAAAACAATGAAATTGTTGTAAGCAGAGCTGGTTAGGCTGTTTTCATGTTATCCAGAGGTAAACAAATCATCGGCCAGAGCGTCAAGCGTGCGCATTGAATGCAACAAGATGGATGGGGCTAAAGCTGGGTGTGAACGATGCTGAATGGGTGTAGACGAAGAAGAGCTCTCTCACCGAAACACTAAAATGCCATTTTCTCAAAACTGAGTTTACAAGTTTATCAACTTTCAAAGCAGAATTATTTTCCCATTGTTCCTCAAATGCAGTGTATGATATACCATTTTGTAGCTCTGAGTCTCTACTTTTATCCAATGTAAAAATAAAAAATAAAGAAATTCAAATTTTGCTCCATATGACCGAATCCAGATGGTGAGTCACCTGTCTCCTTCCATTGTTTGTTTCCCCCCAAAATTGCCTTTCTCTTCAGCTAGAGAGCTCTTTATGGGAGGATCCTAATTGCACACTCAAAACCCATTGGAAGAGAAAGTGGAGTTTTGAGAATAAGGAGTGAGGACACGAGGAGTATGCATTTGAGATTCTCCCCATCTATCCCTGCCCATTTTCCAGACGACCCCCACACACACACTGCATTTGCTCTCCAATGTACATGACCTTCACACTCCATCTGTTACAGTGGCATTTCCAGCGCCAGCTCCTGCCCTGCTACAGTGCAGTGCACCACATCAGCAAGTGATGCACGAAGCAGTGCTGATTATCTGAAGGTCCAGTGTGTCACCAAAATCACTACTAATGTGGAGACGTGTTTTTTTTWATGTATTACATTGAAATGAGAGCTAAAACAATATTCTAATGTGAGAAGCAGTCAAGCAGTAACTTCCCTAGCTACCAGATGCCTTCAACAGTTGCTTGTCATATTGTACTGTACACGCTCAAGGATGTACAGCTGCTGAAGGGGATGAATCTCACTGATGCRTGGTGAAGCAATGCTCCCACTGAACATGAAATCATGTCTTTACTGTGCAGTTACTAGATAGCTAAAGAGCTATGGCTGTCATTGTTGATCCTTCTGTTAAATCACTGAATTATTCTTGTACATGGACTAATCATATACTACTGGCAGATAATGTAAAAATCCCTTCACGATAAGTCCAATATATCCATTCTATTGTCCATTTATAGTACAATGAACATCAACTGGTTGGAAACCCAACCTGCGTTGTGCGAACACAAGGCGTCTGTTAAGATCAGGCTAAAATCCATCATGCTCCTGCAGGCATGGTTCAAGACTATAGCGCCACCTGTTGGTTTGTCTGTGCCACTTAATCCCCTCTGAAGAGGTGAAGTGGTGATGCTTTGACTCGTGTGGTTGATCATGACAGGAGCCTGCTTATTGACACCACTCATCCTAGCTAGCGGGTTCAAGAACAACACAAGACACTGTCTACTACACTAAGGACTCCCACACAGTCACTCCAGCACAACTGTTATATTTACATCTATGACAAATAAATATGTAAAAACAGTCACAATATAGTCCTAATGCGTGGTAGAGTTCATATAGTCCATGTACAAATATACTGTCGTCTTCCTGTCCACAAAATATTTCAAGCTTCACAGTCAGTATTCTACACTGGTCAGCTGACTATTTTAGTCCTTGAGGTTCAGTGGGGTGGATGAGACCATAGCATGAGACACTAGGTTGTCCTGTCTCCTCTAATATTCACAACTAGTCTGTAACAGCGAGAGCACAGCTCCTCAGACCAGAAGACTGACAGAGATGCCCCACAGTCAATACAAACAAAATCCATGTCCAGTGTGGTCCAATAGCCTCCAGTCAAGTTAAGGACAGATAGTGAGACAGACATGCACCACAGACAGTCAGGGGTTCAGGTGGTCCACAGCCAGAACACAGTACACAAAACCTTACCTTCTTGGAGAAGTGAGATTTGACCGAGTTCCCCATGGTAAAGTCCCTCTCGGTGTGTGTTGTGTCTCTAACTGTGTCTGTGTTAGTATGTCTGTGTGGTGTGTGTGCATGTGTATGCGTGTGTGTTTGCATGTGCATGTGTTTCTATGCATGCATGGGATAAAGAGAAAGGGGGTTCAGTGGGTCACAAACTAAGACAAGAGGGAATTTAGGGGGAGAGAGAGACACAGAGAGAAAGAAAGAGCGGGAAAGTGAGGTTGCACAAGATCCACAGAAGACCTAGAGGGAAGGACACTGGGAGTCACGGTGAGAGAGGTAGAGAGGGAAGAGGGGAGGTAAACTGAAATGGAGGAAAGCAAAGAAATGCAACAAAGAATGAAAGGTCAGAGAGACAAAGACATGAGGGAGAGGATGCAGGCATGCGTGTCTTAGCGAGATGCAAGCGCTCAAAGTAGAAAATGCAAGATTGCTTATTCATTAGCTCACCATCCTCTCTCTCCCTCAGCCTCTCTCTATTTTTCTCCCTCCCTCTCTCATCTCTCCCTTACTCTGTTGCACAGTTTCAAACCATCTCTACAAAGAGAGAGAGTGACAAAGAAGCTTGTTTGGACAAGCATATTACCTTCCCCCGAGCAAGATACTGGAGACACTAATCCAAACACACACGCGCGCATACACTCGATTAAACACACTCACGGATGTGGGGCTGTGGAGCTAAAAATATAACACACCCTCTCTCTCTCTTCCTCCTCTCTTTTTCCCTCCCTCTCTCCCTCCTCTGTCTCCCCTCCTCTCTCCCCCTCTCTCGCTCTCTCCTCCTCTCTCCCCCCTCTCTCTCCGCTCCTCTCTCTCCCCCTCTCTCCTCCCTCCTCTCTCTTACACACGTATGCACATACACAGAAGAGTACGTTCCTCACAAAGTAATTTTAAGCTAGAAGGGACAGTATTGAGATCAAAGTCAAAGCTCTACAAAATATGCACGAAATGAACATAAAAGGCATGTGAATGATGGACCACACACACACACACATGCATACGTGTACAACACACACCACAAATCACTGCACACTAGTTATATATCTACAGGGTTCTGAGCATTTAGGCAATAAGCACCACATGTATGCTGATAGCAATCTCTGCAATCACCTGCAGTGGCTGCCACTGGTCAATCGTTTCCCATAGTTACACACACCAAGGTCGTTTCTCTCATCTATCCTCTACCTCTTTTATTCATTTATTCTCTGTCTGCCTCTCTGTTCTACTCCTGATGATTCATCCAGTCTCTCACCGGAGGCTCATTGTGAACATCAGAACACATCAGAACACATCAGAAATCAGACACAGGAGCCGTTGGCTCTCAAATGTCAGCCCAGTGTGTGCACAGGCATAACACACACACACACACACACAAACCTGTTTATGTGCCAATTCACATAAACAATAACGCTCACTGTGTTCACCTCCTGATATACACTCATCCATACAACATCCCTCTATATGTTCCTTTCATAACAAGGCACAGTCAGCACACAAAAGAAAGCATGCATTAGTATTTCCATACACACATTCACACACATGCAGACACATACAGTTTGCCAAGGGAGAGACATGCCACTAATTCTAAGAAGAAATTTGATGTTAATAATTGCTTTTGCAGTTTAATGAAGATTTGAGGTCAAAGATAATCGCATTTGATCGAGTGCCATCTAGTGAGCTAAATGAGTTGGGAGAGGAGACTGGACTGGTAGGGCTGGTAGCATCATCTTTCATGATTCTGCCATGGCATGTCTTTTTTCTCATTCCATGTATGTACTATACTACAGTACTGTATGTGAGTGTGGGTTCATTCTGTAACCTCCATATGATGATGAATATATCTGCCTTACAGTCCATTTTTTGTTCCTCATCCAATTGCCTATAATTATTACCGTATTATAATGCTACCTTAATATTCACATCAATATTCACAAATCAGATACAGATGTTCTTCAGAGATATTACATTAATAATATACTTTATACCTTATATTTTAGTTTCATCTGGGGTAGATATTGAAGAATGGATAACCCGTATGTCTGGCTCCTTATGGAGGAGAGCAGAGCCTGAGAAACAAGTTGATTTGGGATGATGACCTTATAGCATCTGTATGTGAAAATCACCCGAGGAGGATTCAGTCAGTGACCTGTAAACAGCCCAAGTACGGAGAGATTATGGTGACGACACACCATATCAACCCCTGAGTTGAAATAACAGCCTTTTTAATTAAAGTCTGAAAAATGTAGTAGGTTAAATAGGTTGTGATTTTTATGGCAATGAAAGTATAATCTTTCATTTGAAACTAATTTATTCCATGCTAGGAATAGTTACAGTGGAGCAAAAAAGTATTTAGTCAGCCACCAATTGTGCATGTTCTCCCACTTAAAAAGATGAGAGAGGCCTGTAATTTTCATCATAGGTACACTTCAACTATGACAGACAAAATGAGGAAAAAAAATCCAGACAATCACATTGTAGGATTTTTAATGAATTTATTTGCAAATTATGGTGGAAAATAAGTATTTGGTCACCTACAAACAAGCAAGATTTCTGGCTCTCACAGACCTGTAACTTCTTCTTTAAGAGGCTCCTCTGTCCTCCACTCGTTACCTGTATTAATGGCACCTGTTTGAACTTGTTATCAGTATAAAAGACACCTGTCCACAACCTCAAACAGTCACACTCCAAACTCCACTATGGCCAAGACCAAAGAGCTGTCAAAGGACACCAGAAACAAAATTGTAGACCTGAACCAGGCTGGGAAGACTGAATCTGCAATAGGTAAGCAGCTTGGTTTGAAGAAATCAACTGTGGGAGCAATTATTAGGAAATGGAAGACATACAAGACCACTGATAATCTCCCTCGATCTGGGGCTCCACGCAAGATCTCACCCAGTGGGGTCAAAATGATCACAAGAACGGTGAGCAAAAATCCCAGAACCACACGGGGGGACCTAGTGAATGACCYGCAGAGAGCTGGGACCAAAGTAACAAAGCCTACCATCAGTAACACACTACGCCGCCAGGGACTCAAATCCTGCAGTGCCAGACGTGTCCCCCTGCTTAAGCCAGTACATGTCCAGGCCCGTCTGAAGTTTGCTAGAGAGCATTTGGATGATCCAGAAGAAGATTGGGAGAATGTCATATGGTCAGATGAAACCAAAATATAACTTTTTGGTAAAAACTCAACTCGTCGTGTTTGGAGGACAAAGAATGCTGAGTTGCATCCARAGAACACCATACCTACTGTGAAGCATGGGGGTGGAAACATCATGCTTTGGGGCTGTTTTTCTGCAAAGGGACCAGGACGACTGATCCGTGTAAAGGAAAGAATGAATGGGGCCATGTATCGTGAGATTTTGAGTGAAAACCAGCAAGGGCATTGAAGATGAAACGTGGCTGGGTCTTTCAGCATGACAATGATCCCAAACACACCGCCCGGGCAATGAAGGAGTGGCTTCATAAGAAGCATTTCAAGGTCCTGGAGTGGCCTAGCCAGTCTCCAGATCTCAACCCCATAGAAAATCTTTGGAGGGAGTTGAAAGTCCGTGTTGCCCAGCAACAGCCCCAAAACATCACTGCTCTAGAGGAGATCTGCATGGAGGAATGGGCCAAAATACCAGCAACAGTGTGTGAAAACCTTGTGAAGACTTACAGAAAACGTTTGACCTCTGTCATTGTTTGTAATTGACCAAATACTTATTTTCCACCATAATTTGCAAATAAATTCATAAAAAATCCTACAATGTGATTTTCTGGACTTTTTTTCTCTCATTTTGTCTGTCATAGTTGAAGTGTACCTATGATGAAAATTACAGGCCTCTCTCATATTTTTAAGTGGGAGAACTTGCACAATTGGTGGCTGACTAATTACTTTTTTGCCCCACTGTAAGTGAGAAGCTCATGAAAAGATTTCTCCTTTTTTTAAAGGAGAATGGATGGGGAGTAGTTTGCTGTCAACATTTCAAATAGCATAGCACATAGTATCATGATACAACCTTAGCCAATATTACTATTCTCTTCTTTTGCCTCTTGCCTCTGTGTCCCCTTTCACTCTCTCTCCTTTCCCTGTCTCACTGTTTCCCTGTCTCCCTGATTTCCTCTTCCAGTGGCTACGGACAGCCTCAGGTTCCCATGAATATTCATCATTATCACTCACACACATAAACACACACTTGCACGCACATGCGCACATGTGCACAGACACACACRTCTTTACACAGTCTCCTGAATTTCACGGTCTAATCCTTCACATTTCAATGGAAATTTAACTGAATAGTGAAAATGTCTACCTCCTTCACAACCATCCATTAATGGACTGTATAAATACCCATCTGTGGCTATAAATAGTCTTTGGGCTATAAACATATTAAAGACTGAAATTACAGTTGATACGACAGTACTTATACATGTATCATGGCAGCTTATCCACACCTCCTTTTCCCTTCCCATTACCACCCAGTACTTTCATTTTTCTCTCTCTTTCCCGTCATCCATGCTCTCTTTCTTTCCCGTCATCCATGCTCTCTCTCCATTTTCTCTGCCCTCTCTTTCCCTTTCAGACCTCATCAAGGTCAGTATGACCTGGCAGGAGAGAGGGAGGGAGAGATGGAGAGGAAGACAGGGAATGATGGAGCGAGGGTCGGAGAACTAATAAAAAAGGGAAAGGAATGAGACTGACAAAGGAGAGGGACACACACAGAGAGAGAGAGATGACATTTGAAATGTCTCTATTCCTTTAGAACTTTGGGAGTGTAATGTTTACTGTTCTTATTTTTGAGAGAGAGAGAGAAAGTGGGGGGGGTCCATAGAGTGAAAGAGGAAATTATTCAGTGGAAGAGTGACAAGGGAAGGTAGGGAGGAGGGAGTATACCACCAGCAGGAAAAGGAGGCTTCAGCTGTGCTTTTACCGGAGAGGTTTCCTTGCATTATCTCCAGAGCTGTCAAATGCTCTGTGACCAGGGAGCTGAAGGGGAAAAATATAGTTCTGTGTTTTCCTTACATAACCTAGGTCTGTTAGCATGACTGCCTTCCCACATAGCTCAGATTCTTCCTCCTATTTATCCAATTCCTTCACTCTTTAAATCCCTGTCACCCCTGTGGCTGCTCGTATGACACACAGAGGTTGGGTTTGCGAACTGTGAATTTGCTAATGTGGGATTGGCAGGATCATTACCCTAACACACACACACACACACACATCATTATCACACACACACACACATCATTATCACACACACAGTTTATTAATGAGTGTAACTTATCTCAAGCTGGGTAAACTGGATAAGAACCGACACAGCCTGTTATCAAATACTGATGTACACATAAATTAAGAGTTTATTTCCAAAATGCTATAGCCACCTACTTTTCACTTGTTTTTTCATCAGAAATTATTGCTTATGGGTACCTTCATGTGTGTGTAAAATATTACTGTTCCCAGATTTTTTATTCATAGATTTCAGATGTTTATGAACATTTTTATTTTTTTGCAAAACCCTATACTGTATTTACATTGTTTCACTGGAATGGAATGTTCGAATCCTGTATATTTGACTGTAATATGTGGTTGTCTCACCTAGCTATCTTAAGATGAATGCACTAACTGTAAGTTGCTCTGGATAAGAGCATCTGCTAAATGACACAAATATCAAATGTAACTGTTTTACATACAGATCTCATATTCCTGTATTTAATTATTATTTTTGAACATTTTTGAAATATTGATTTCACAAATGATACGTTTGTATAGTTCTTTATTGAAAATGTAGCTATTTGTTACAATTGACTGTGTAAAACCTAGCAGTACTACTTATTTCTCTGAGAGTGAGGCAGATAAATAGCATCAAGTGATAGATTTTAAACAAATGCACTACATTACCAAAAGTATGTGGACACCTGGACATCTCATTCCAAAAGCATGGGCATTAATTGGCACCCCCCCTTTGCTGCTATAACAGCCTTCACTCTTCTGGGAAGGCTTTCCACTAGATGTTGGAACATTGCTGCGAGGACTTGCTTCCATTCAGCCACAAGAGCATTAGTGAAGTCGTGCACTGTCGGTGTTCCATTTCATCCCAAAGGTGTTTGATGGTGTTATGGCCAGGGCTCTGTGCAGGCCAGTCAAGTTCTTCCACACCAATCTCAACAAACAATTTCTGTATCGACCTAGCTTTGTGCATGGGGGCATTGTCATGCTGAAACAGGAAAGGGCCTTCCCCAAAATGTTGCCACAAAGTTGGAAGCACAAAATTGTCTAGAATGTCATTGTATGCTTTAGCGTTAAGATTCACTGGAACTAAGAGGCCTAGCCCGAACGATGAAAAACAGCCCCAGACCATTATTCCTCCTTCACCAAACTTTACAGTTGGCAGTATACATACGGGCAGGTAGCGTTCTCCTGGCATCTGCCAAACCCATATTTGTCTGTCAGACTGCCAGATGGTGAAGCATGAAGCATCACTCCAAAGAATGCGTTTCCACTACTCCAGAGTCCAATGGCGGCGAGCTTTACACTACTCCAGCCGACGCTTGGCATTGCATGTGGTGATCTTAGGCTTGTGTGTGGCTGCTCGGCCATGGAAACCCATTTCATGAAGCTCCTGACGAACAGTTCTTGTGCTGGACTTTGCTTCCAACGGATGTGACTAAAATAGCCGAATCCACTAATTTGAACGGGTGTCAACATACTTTTGTATATATAGTGGACATGTCTGTCATTGAAGAACGCCATGCCATGATTAGATAGTGTGTGTGTTTTTTACCAACATTTCTCTTTTATTTCATTTTATTCAGTTACCATACAACTGCAACAAAGATAGCTCAGATGTGCCAATGCCTTTTGAATTTTGTACCCAAATTTCTGAAAATGGGTGTATAGCGTTTTGGAATGAAACTCTTTAAAAATACCACTTTTAATACATTGAATAAGCTGTGTGTTTTAGGGTTTTGAGTTATAGTTTATAGTAATACAAATGCTTGACACACATTGAATCTTACAAACAGACACACACTCTCTGATTTACAGTACATATTGTGAGCAGCCACCATCATCTGGTGGTGTCATCTCAGAGGTGATTAGGCATTGGTGAAAAACAATCATCCATTTACTTCTCTGCCCAGACTTCCAAAGAATATTTTTCTTTCCTCAGAAGTGGTAGCTTAACTTCTTTGGGAACGGGGGGCAGTATTGAGTAGCTTAGATGAATAAGGTGCCCCGAGTAAACTGCCTGTTACTCAGGCCCAGAAGCTGGAATATGCATATAATTAGTAGATTTGGATAGAAAACACTCTAAAGTTTCCAAAACTGTTAAAATAATGTCTGTGAGTATAACCAAACTCATATGGCAGGCAAAAACCTGAGAAAAATGCAACCAGGAAGTGGGAAATCTGAGGTTTGTAGTTTTTCAAGTGATTGCCTATCCAAAATCCAGTATAAATTGGGTCAGATTGCACTTCCTAATGCTTCCAGTAGATGTCAACAGTCTTCAGAAAGTTGTTTCAGGCTTCTATTGTGAAAGGGGAGCGAATAAGAGCTGTTTCAACAAGTGGTCAGGCTGAAAGCCTTTAGTTTAGTCTCGCGCGTGGCCGTGAGCGCGAAGGTCGTTCCCTTTCCTTTCTATTGACAACGGAATTGTCCGGTTGGAATATTATTGATGATTTATGATAAAAACATCCTAAAGATTGATTATATACATCGTTTGACATGTTTCTACGAACTTTAATGGAACTTTTTTGACTTTTCGTCTGGACTTAGTGCCTGCGCTTTGTGCATTTGGATTAGTGAACTAAACGCGCGAACATAAAGGAGGTATTTGGACATAAAGATGGACTTTATCGAACAAAACAAAAATTTATTGTAGAACTGCGATTCCTGGGAGTGCATTCCGATGAAGATCATCAAAGGTAAGTGAATATTTATAATGCTATTTCTGACTTTTGTTGACTCCACAACTTGACTCAGATTATCGCATGGTGTGCTTTCGCCGTAAAGCATTTTTGAAATCTGACACAGCGGTTGCATTAAAGAGAAGTTTATCTTTAATCCTATGTATAACACGTGTATCTTTCATCAAAGTTTATGATGAGTATTTCTATAAATTGATGTGGCTCTCTGCAAATTCACTGGATGTTTTGGAGGCAAAACATTACTGAACATAACACGCCAATGTAAACTGAGATTTTTGGATATAAATATGAACTTTATCGAACAAAACATACATGTATTGTGTAACATAAAGTCATATGAGTGCCATCTGATGAAGATCATCAAAGGTTAGTGATTAATTTTATCTCTATTTCTGCTTTTTGTGACTCCTCTCTTTGGCTGGAAAATGGCTGTATGTTTTTTTGTGACTAGGCGCTGACCTAACATAATCGCATGGTATGCTTTCGCCGTAAAGCCTTTTTGAAATCGGACACTGTGGATTAACAAGAAGTTTATCTTTAAAATTGTGTATAATACTTGTATGTTTGAGAAATTTTAATTATGAGATTTCTGTTGATTGAATTTGGCGCCCTGCAATTTCACTGGCTGTTGTCAAATCGATCCCGTTAACGGGATTTGATCCCTATGAAGAAGTCAGGGTCGCAACTTTGGTTTTCGAAATGGAAGGAACATAATATATATGTATATATTTTTTAAACACTCCAAACAGCCTACCCGACTGCTCGGAGGTGTCCGCATGGTCCTTCAGCACACCGTTGCCTTGTTTTGTATCACATTCCAATGATAAAACTGGGGGGACAAAAATGCAATTTCAGAATTTGGAGGGGACATGTCCCCCCCGTCCCCAGTGAAGGTTGCGCCCCTAAATAAAGTACTCAATACAACAGTGAAAGCTGTGAATAGACTGCTGTAACCTGGATTGGTCTATAAATGGAAAGAGTTGGAAATTGTAGCCTACATACAATAATTAAAGTATGACTACATTGACAATGCGCAGACTGCTATGTATGACACAGATGAATAGAAAATATGAAAGCAGTTATGTTTGTGATAATTATGATCCCTGTGAATTGAGTGTATGACCCACTGGGCACAGACGTCAATTCAACGTCTATTCCACATAGGTTCATTGAAATTACGTGGAAACAACGTTGATTCAACCAGTGTGTGCCGAGTGGGGAGTGTAATGATGAGTATGGAGAGTATAGTGTAATGATGTTATCATTCATAACTGACCAAAATTAGTGTTGTTTTATTTATATCTATGCATGAATTCATACATCTAGACAGGGATATTGTATTTATATCAGGATTTTCCTTTATTGATAGCAATCATTCATTGTTAAACACTCATTATTTTCTTGTCCAATTCTCACAATGCCCCCTCCTCATCACTTTCCTCATAACGCCCCCTCCTCATCACTTTCCTCATAACGCACCCCTCCTCATCACTTTCCTCATAACGCACCCCTCCTCATCCCTTTACTCAAAACGCATCCCTCCTCATTCCTTTCCTCATAATGCCCCCCTCATCCCTTTCCTCATAACGCTCCCCTCCTCATCACTTTCCTCAATGCCCCCTCATCCATTTACTATTTTAAATTTTTTAATTTTAAATTTTATTTAACCGTTATTTAACTAGGCAAGTCAGTTAAGAACAAATTCTTATTTAGATGACAGCCTACCCCAGCCAAACCCGGACGACGCTGGGCCAATTGTGCGCCGCACTATGGGATTCCCAATCATGGCCGGTTGTGATACAGCCTGGAACGTGCCCCTCATCCCTTTCATCACAACGCCCTCCTCCTCATCACTTTCCTCATAACACCCCCCTCCTCATCCCTTTCCTCATAATGCCCCCTCATCCCTTTCCTCAAAACGCCCCCTCCTCATC
>NC_036860.1:54910880-54923944 GCF_002910315.2 Salvelinus sp. IW2-2015
CCCCCTCTCATCACTTTCCCATAACGTCCCCCTCCTCATCCCCTTCTCATAATGGCCCCTTCTTAAACTTTCCTCATAACACCCCCCCCCCCCCCCCCCACAGCCCTTTCCTCAACGCCCTCCTCCTCATCCCTTTCCTCATAACGCCCCCCTCCTCATCCCGTTCCTCAAAACGCCCCCTCCTCATCACTTTCTCATAATGCCCCCCTCATCACTTTACTCATAATCTGCCCCCCTCCTCATCCACCCTTTCTCATAATGCCCCCTCCTCATCCCTTTCCTCAAAACGCCCCCTCATCACTTTCTTCATAATGCCCCCTCATCATCACTATCCTCATAATGCCCCTCTCCTCATCCTTCTTCTCTTTTTTAATTTTATTTAAAAAATATATATTTAACCTTTATTTAACTAGGCAAGTTAGTTAAGAACAAATTGTTATTTAAATGACGGCCTACCTCGGCCAAACCCGGATGATGCTAGGCCAATTGTGCACCTTCCTATGGGACTCCCAATCATGGCCGGTTGTGATACAGCCTGGAACGCACCCCTCCTCATCACTTTCCTCACAACGCCCTCCTCCTCATCACTTTCCTCATGACACCCCCCTGCTCATCCCTTTCCTCATAATGCCCCCCTCATCCCTTTCCTCATAATGCCCCCTCCTCATAACGCCCTCCTCCTTATCCCTTTACTCATAGCCCTTCTATTTCAGCAATTCCTTCTGATGAAAATGAAAGTGAAAGTGTAGGCTCTGCCCTAATTTATGTGCTCTCTATCATCATAGCATGACAAATGGCCCAAGACGATGCCCAAGGACCAGTCAGCCCTTCCTCCATCAAGGGGCCAACATCTTTCCCTACAGTATCCAGAGGACTGACTATTAAATGTGTGATAGAATAATACTATAGTATCCATGTTTGGTATCTATCAATAGAACTCTGAAGCTAGCTACAGTATATGGATGTATGATCTCTGTGGTTCCTTATAATTGTTCAGAGTAAACTCTGACGACACTGTATGCAATTTTCCTACTCTGCCCACCCCCACAGGTCATCACACATAGATGTGACCCCCTTCCTAGAGGCTTCCTTGGCTGGTTTGATCTGATTGGATATCTTAGTTTTACTACCTTTTCGTTTGGTCTGTGGATTGGACAACAATTGATTTTGAATACAAACAAGTCATATCTGGTATAAATGGAATGAATGTCTGTTGTTCTCTCATCTTGATATTTTCTAATTTCCTAGGTTTCTATGCCTCTGGCCTAGTAGGCATCTCTTTGTTCATGCTTTGTCTTGTAACTTAACCTTAGGACCTATATGCCTAGAATTAGGTTTTGTTAATAATGTCAGTATTGCCTTGTATGTGAATCCGTTCAATTTAGAAAGTTATTAAATAATACTTGCATTTTGCCATCACTTCTCATGACCATTCCCTGATATTACTCAGCAAAACGCCAAAATTCTTGCTTGCATATTTTYCTCACGTGTGCTGCCTCTACGACCTGTAGGTCACCAGGCTGCTCGTTAGGGCGCACACCTGTCACCAGCGTTAGTCGCATAATGACACTCACCTAGACTCCATCACCTCCTCGTTTACCTGCCCTATATATGTCACTCCCTTTAGTTTCTTCCCCAGTCGTCATTGTTTCTTTTCCTGTTCCATGTCGGTGCGCTGTTCATGTTTCTTGTTTTGTTCTTTTATTTATTAAATGTATACACTCCCTGAACTTGCTTCCCGACTTTCAGCGTACATTACAATTTTAATTATCTTTATGGAGTCAGATATAGTTTTAATAGACTTTGTCCATTAATTGAATAGTCTTATTACAGGTCGCATGTAAGGTACATATACACATATCAAATATTACCCTGCTACAAAAGCATGCTATTTATATGGATGCTTGAGATAATGTTTTCTTATGCAGGAATCCCTGCTTTAGTCACCAATTTGCAAACTGGCTTTGTCAGGTAGCGCGTTAGCCAAAGGATTTTAATATTTTTACTACCACACGAAAGGCTGTTCTCCTCCACTCTCTCATAATCAGGTCTTGGGAGTGTTATATTTAGCTTCCACTGGCAGAGAATGAGTTCTGTAGGGAGACCTTGATGTTACATAAGAAAAATATGAAATATAGAATGTCAGTGGGTACATTCTCACTCCATATCAAAACATTTATTCAAAGTATACTTGTGCCAATAAAAATATATGATAAGATAGATATAAGATAGATATGATATGACATGTAAATGTCACCTAATAGATTATCACAACCAAAGATCCAAACACACGCATGCACCTATGTGCACACACAGGCAAGTGTACACACACACACACACACACACACACACACACACACACACACACACACACACACACACACACACACACACATCTTTGTATCAGACAAACAGAACATCTTGCAATATCTAGACACCACCACACAACTCTCAGTTGAATTGAAACTTTGCTATTACGTAATTGGACACAAAGACTGCATATCCAGTTATAGATCTGATACTACTGAAATAGTCTGAGAGCTTTCTGACAAGTCTCTGACTTACAGTAACTAGCATCAAGTGACACAGTCCCCTTGCATACTTTTCTGCTCAAAAATTCCTCCAGCTGAGCAATTTCACAGCCAAGTGAGCGAGAAATAGACAGATATTGTCATTAAAGGTCCTTCAATATTCCCATTTCAAAGCACAATGACTGGATAGAGTGATAGAGGGCTACTGCATCGTGTCTCACTGTGGAGCAGATTGAGATACTGTAGGCACTATAGAGCACAGCAGTGCTGCATAGATTGGGGTTTGCTGCCTAGAACTCCTGTGACTGATTGAAGCTCTGGCCTGGTTTGAGTGAAGTTATTTCTGGCACACATTAACACATGGGAAACATGTTGTCTCCTTCTGAGCTTTCTATCTCCCTAAGCACTGAAACTAATATCTCAGCGCCACAGGAAGAAAACAATGGATAGCCTACTGATGCAGAGCAACAGAGGCACTATAGGAACGGGGTTATTTGATGAGGACTTTGAGGAGGACCTTTGTATTAGTAGAGGGTAGAGGAGATGGGATGCAGGAATGAAGAGATGGAGAAGCACCCTTCTTTTACCATCGACCCTCACCTCTCCATCTGTAGGTTTACAGCCCCAAAGTATAGCGTAGATTTTACCTTTACCTTCCCCAATTTCTCACAGTGTTATCACTGTTCAATGTCACTTTCTTTTTTAAACACTTGATGTGAGTGTGACTTACCACAAATAGCTGTGTGTGTGTGTGTGTGTGTGTGTGTGTGTGTGTGTGTGTGTGTGTGTGTGTGTGTGGGCAGTCGGGTGTTCAGCACAGCTACAATTTCCACAGGATTGGAAAGTTTATCCACCTGACTGACATGATGAGAGTATCCTTATTCATACTGCTACGCATGGTAGTCTGCCAGCCCCGCCATGAAACGAATTATCAGATACATGGAAGTTCAATTTGGACTCAAAATGTACATACATTTTTAATATGGTCAGCAGGGGTGAATGGGTGTCCGGTCACATTTTGGCTTGGGTTGCTGCTCTACCTGTCTCTCACCTTTGACCCTACCAGACCAACCTGACACTGTGAAGCATTCTCATTTTGTCATGCTTGAGCTGTCTGAGCTATATAATCTGACCTATAGGCTACTACTCATATCTATCCAACGGTCTTGTTTCAAATACATTGGAATCTTTTAGGAAAAATCTTTGGGAAATGTTATAGTGCACTGTGCAGTTCGAAAAATCCATAATCCCAGCCTTCTGTTGTCACGCATCCTATAGCTTTTGCAACTACCTGCTCTGAACGAAAGGTTCATCCTTCATTTCTGTGTTATGAATTACTGTTTAATGGTGTTACACAACAAAACACCTACGCGTTTATTCGTGCATAATAGAGCCGTTAATGCCAAAATGCATGAAATGGTCAATTGTGTAAATTAAGTTGAATCTTTTTGCATTTAGAAATTATAATTCAAATCGACCCTTGAAATAAAAGTGAGTTTAGGTCTCGCGGCGTTTTTTGGCAAATGCACATAAATGAATTGCCTATTGTGACTAATAATCCCCAGTCTACTTGTTGAATCCTTGAGCTGACTTTGAATGTTTGTTCGAGAGTAGGCAGGCTAATCAATGTGTTGTAGTGCTGTCTAGACACGGATTTACCTACCTGCCCGAAGACTGATTTCACTATCGGATGCAGATTGGAGTCATGTTCAGGTGGAGCTGTGCTGAGTCTTTTGGCGGTGCGGCTGGTACGGGGACCGGGCACTGGCGTGGACGATACCGGTGGATCAGAGTTTAAACTCGTGGACGACCCAGCATTTATTCTGTCCTTTGATTCAAAAAAGTACGCAGTATCGTCGGATTGTTTTGTATGGGATGGAGTTGGCGAGGACCTCCGGTCCGGACGTGCGTTCCCGTGGTGATGCGCAGGCGGCAGGTCACATTTGGAGGTGTTGTGATGGTGGTGGTGTGGGTGGAGGTGTCTGGACGACTTACTGCGGTCTTTCCCACTGCGATCCATTCGCTCTCTCATTTCTTCCTGTCTGTAGCCGTCATCGTAGTGGTTGCTGTGTTGTTGGAAGTGGTGGGAATGTACCCGTTTATCACCTCCATTCCTGTCTGTCCTGCCACCGGCATGCCTCGGTTGACAAAGCGGTCTGCGCGCGCTTGCCTCGCACTCATCGCTCCAACACGGCTCGTCAGGTACACCGCTACCTCCGTCGGGTTGATGATGGTGACTGCGGTGGCTGCGCGACCCATGATGCTCAGAATGATGTGCGGATCTGCGACTCACCGGTACCGCTGAAGATCTCAACAGAGAGGTCGTAGATTCGCTCTTGGGAAGAGAGGAGCTCATTGCCGTGTGCGGTTCTTTTTACCTTAATGTATTCCTGTGTGCAGATACCAGGACAAGACTGAAGGTCGGGTGAAGACAGTTGCAGGTGCTGGGCATTTAGCCGGTATACTGTGTAGTCAGGGCAGTCTATTGGATCCCCTCTCAGTAGCCTATTCGCGCGTCTCTACAGCCTAGGCTACAGTGCAAACTAGGAACACCCACCCACTGTGAAATGCTAAAGTTCTGAATGCCACCTGCTCATTCTATTGTATAGATGCGAGGCTACGTGTCATACGAAGTGACGAATCAGTCGCTTCTATACACGCGCAGAACGCATCAGTGAATTTGGGTGGCTTTGGAAGGGGATTTTATAGTTGCCTGCTATGCGGCGTGCCGTACACTGTCCTCGCGCAAAGTTCGTTAGGTCCCGCGTCACCACAGAATATAATGAACCGTAAAAGAGCCGTATATCATTATAATTAGTCACTCCTCTACTCATTCATTCCCGGGGGTCGTGAGGTTGAGCATCACATGATTTGAAGCAAGATAATAGGTGAGAGGGGTACGACATTGTTTTTACTTCACTGCCTTGCCAGAACAATTGTCAATCAAAGTTTTTTGTTCAGTTATTGATTAATTAAAATACCTAACTAGAACTGCATCTCTTGGACAAATATTCCTATATTCATGTCAGAGTTAAGTACTTTAGTATCAGCATGATATTCTCAATTTCATCAATTAATCATATTGCAGGGAATGAACGATTTTACTCTTTTCCTCTCATCTTCTGTCTAGTAACTCTATGAGGACTATTAGGAATTGCCATTCTACCAGAGTAAAAAGCAACAGCCTGCATGGAATTCCAACCAAACTCCCCATCCCCAGACATATCTAACCATCTTCCAACTTTCCATCCATCCTATAGTCTACTCTAAACATTTTCAAAATATATATCCAGTGAAACCGTATTGCTCAATGCCATCAAAACAAAAATCTATATATATTTATTCTCCTCCACAATGTCTAAATAGGCTATTATCACTCCTGTTGGCAGTTGGCTCTTTCTCAAGTGGCCTCTGTCTTTCTCTGGCCTCTCTCTCTCCCACAGTGTTCTCCCTCCCTCCCTCCATCCCCCCTAACCCTAACTCTCTCTCTCCCACAGTGTTCTCCCTCCCTCCCTCCCTCCATCCTCCCTAACCCTAACTCTCTCTCTAGGGTAAACAGATGGTCTCAAGCTGAAAGTGGAGCTTATGTAACATTGTACCTTCACCTTTCAACACCATCTCCATACATTTGTAATGGTCAAATCACATGTACAATTACTTAGCACTTCACCTATTATAAAGGGTTTGTAAGGGATGTATCATTGGTTGTAATTGTGTGATTGTTTGTGCCTGCTAAATAATTGAGTTATATGTCTGTTATAATTCAATCAATTAGTTATTACTGTTTAATACCAATAACAAAAATGCTCTAGAAACAAACTGTTTTTACAACTTTTGCAAATCCTTTATAAAGGGCACTTAAATGTAAAGGGTATTTTGAACCGCACCATTTACTCATATGAGTGTGTCAAATGTATTTGTCTCAATGGAAATTGTAAAAAATAAAAAAAATAAAAATGGAATTCACTACATTCAATACATTCTTGACCATACATATTTGGGTTGTTCCACCAATTTGGTCAAAGAAAACGTTTGATTTCACCTCATTTTTACATTCTGTCATACACTGTAAACCCCAAGGCATGTTTAACTCAAATACTTCTAGTAATTTGTACTCAAAGTCAATGAAAAATCATTATTACATAAAATGTTTATGTGGTAACTTTTTTCCCCAGCATGCTCTACTGCAGGTTGATTTAAAAAAAAAAGTTTAATATCTGTGTTTTTGCATGGACATTGAGTGATTGATTGATTAAATGCTATGATACACAAAGATAAATAAAACAATTCTAACTAATCCAATTATTGAATTTGTACACCCATTACTAAAATGGTTGTTCCAGTTTAAATGGGTTAGGTCATTTCCTCCTACTATTTTTATCCCTGGCAGTCATTATGAATGCAGGTTGTGGATGAATACAAATTGCAACTGTTGGATAACCTAACGCTGGCTGGATTCCAATAGGAATTACATATCACACAAGACAGTATAATGCGATTATCAGTACATTTCAGGTACATTTCCCATGTTGCCCACAAATACTGGTTGGAAGATTACTGTGAACATTTTTTGGAAAGTTTGTCGAATTTTGCAACCCTACTTGCAGGCCTGATGTGGCCTGTAAATTATGTGTTTCAGGCCGCTGTATAAGGCCTGACGTATTAGGCCTGATGATATATGTAATGGTTAAATTATAATGATAATATTCACATAGGAACTCACTTGGTGAAGGCCACAGGACTGAAAATGAATGAATTCAACAACCATGTCTCTTTCACTAACAAATACAGTCATGGGTGGTTTACTCTACAATTCAGTTGAAAAGGCAAGGTACAATCGCAAGTTATTGGATGTGTGGCTTAGTGGGGGCGTTACATTTAAGTATACCTTACTCAAAAAACCTGCATTTGTATTACTCATATGAAGGTAATCGGTTTCCTCAAAATGTTTGAGTAGCCAGAACGTATCCGGTTTTACAGTGTAAGGAGTACACGTTCAACTTAATAAACAAAAAACATGTTTTCCCATCTCCTAGAGGTAAAAAAAAAAACTATATTAAGTAAGTACGTGACGGGGGTTGACGATTTCATCTTGTGACGGGGGAATGGAAGCTTTTTGTGTGCGACAGAGGGACAAGCTTCATTTTTTAAATTTCATTATCAATACATTTCTAGCCTATCTATGGGTAACAGGGGACGTGTTATTCTCGACCTGCTGTCACGACTTCKGCCGAAGTCGGTTCCTCTCCTTGTTCGGGCAGTGTTCGGCGGTCGACGTCACCGGTCTTCTAGCCATCGCTGATCCATTTTTCATTTTCCATTTGTTTTGTCTTGTTTTCCCACACACCTGGTTTTCATTCCCTCATTACGTGTTGTGTATTTAATCCTCTGTTCCCCCTATGTCTTTGTGTGGTATTGTTTGTTTGTAAGTGCTTGTGCACATGTTGACTGGTGCGCGTCGGGTTTTGTACCCAAGTTGTTCTTTTCTTGATGCCGTTGGTTTTGGAATTAAACTGCTCCGGCTATTAYCTAGTTCTGCTCTCCTGCGTCTGACTTCCCTGCCACCAGTTACGCACCCCTTACACCCGCTCAGTTTTCCAATGTGTCTATTGAAAATAAATATTGAAAAAGGAATAGTTTCACCATATTAAAACAAGAGTTCAGTTCACCTAACAGGCTGAACTTTAAACAGATGTAAATGGAAAGATGTAAATTAATCACTAATAACATTACATAAATAAATAATAATCTTCAGAAATGATTTTGTCAAAGCAACAAAATAACCAGGGCTTTACAATGATGGTGAAAACTTGGAGAAATGTTGGTTAAGTGGGTTAAAATTTTCCTAGAGAACTGAGACGGTACACAGATGGACATGTCAAAATGCAGAATTTTGGCACTTTAGCAAGTCTTTATTCATATTGAAAATGAGATTTTGTTGAATTATCTATGTGGTCTATATTAAAGGGCTCTTCATTTAATATAACAGGCTTTCAAAATTCAATATTGGTCCACAAATTATACTTAAAATATCAAAGGGATGCAAAAGGGACTCATTTCATGGAACGACCCATTAAATGATAGACCAGAAGATCTAACAGGTGGGGGACAGTAGATCTGAAGCTCTTTATCAATAGCAGATCTTCAGATAAAAACATAATAACCAATTTCTGTTATGATTATGTACCGCATGGGGATGTGTGAAACTTACTCCTCAGCCTGAAGTGTCCCCACTTGCACCATGAAATAGCTAGCTTTTCACGTGGCGCGACTGGTAACGCTTTGGCAGGGCGGTCACGTGTGTTAGTAAAGCAGTGCTGGGTTTGAGCCTCGGTGTGAGTCAAATCAGGAGTAAGTGGTATTTGCTAAGCAAGAGCGTGAAGTCCTTTACAATTGCATCATTAATGAAATAATAACTAAGTGAGTGCTGAAAATGTAGTCAGATAGCTGAAGTAAAATGTGACAGTATCTGTATGCCCATGGTCTTTACTCACACAACAGATGTCCAGGGATCCAGGCACATGTCAAATTCTGTTAATATATAGACACAATTAGACACACAACCTCTCCCTCCCTCCAAACTGTGCTTCAGTGTGCAAAGCTGAGAAGTGAGCCTCCTCTCCCCTGTCTCTTGGGAGTTTGTGTTTTCTGACATCTGTGTCTCTGTATCCCCTGCTCCAGGGATAGTCGGCAGAATATCTTGCTTCTCTTTTCATTTCTTTCCCATCCGTTCCCTGATTTCATCGCCTTCTTCTCCTGCTCTTGTTCTAGCTATTTCTAATTTTGTCATCCTCTCCCCTTCCCTGTCTTTCCTGTTTCTTCTCTGTCCTGCTTTTTTGACATGTCACTCTTATGTATGTAGGTCTGATATTTATGGGGAGGAGTAGTTATAGATATTAAAACTTAACATAATAACATATTTACACCAGTGACGGCCGGTACCATTTAAGATTAGGAAGAACAATTTTTATTAATGAGCATGATTTTATTTCTATTTCAGCCTATTGGATGACTGTCATTCATATTCCATTCACCTAGCTTAATGTAACATTGATAGGTTTAGGCTACAGTACGACATGATACAAAAATTTGCCCTATACCCATCATTAAGTTGCTGGAACCTAGCCTACATGAACATTTATAAAGTAAGTGCACAGGTCAAGGGACAAATTGGAGTAATCAAGGTGACAGCATAGCCGCGGGAAGTAGAGGTGCTAAGGGGGCTGCAGCACCAAAATTCACCAAAATAGTGCACTAGGCCTTTATTACTCCTGTATGAGCAAAGCAAAATATTTGTCAGAAGAGCGGGGAGAAATCTCTCTCTCTCTCTCTCTCTGCTGCTTCTCCTTAATTTTTGAAGAAATTAATTTGTTCAAAACTGTTCAACTGTTCAACATTTTATGCACTGCAGTGCTAGCTAGCTGTATCTTATGCTTTCAGTACTAGTTTCATTCTCTGATTCTTTGACTGGATTGACAAAATGTCAGTTGATGCTGCAAGAGCTCTGATAGGTTGGAGGACGTCCTCCTGAAGTCATCATAATTACTGTGTAAGTCTATGGAAGGGGGTGAGATCCAAGAGCCACCTAGGTTTTGTATTGAAGTCAATGTAGCCAGAGGAGGACAGAAAATAGCTGTCCTCTGACTACACCACGGTGCTACCCTACAGAATGCTGTTGAGGCTACTAGAGACCTTCATTGCACTGTGTGTTTTAATCAGTTATTTGGTAACGTGAATATATTTAGTAGTAGTTTTATCTAGTTTATCTAGTTTTATCTACAAAGGATAACTTTTTTAAATGTTTCACTATTTTTATTTTTATGAAATTCACTGAGTAGGATTGTCCTCCCCTTTCTCCTATGAGGATCCCCCACTGATTTTATCAAAGCTGCTCCCCTCTCTCTCGCTCTCTCTTAGCTCTCTATGCCTCTATAGGGTGACATGTCCAATGACACCAATAATCTCCTATGGTGTGACAATGTCCAATGAACACATATCTTCCCTATAGTGTGATCATGTCCAAGAACACACATATCTCCCTATAGGGTGACATGTCCAAGAACACACATATCTCCCTATAGGGTGACCTGTCCAGAACACACATATCTCCCTATAAGGGTGACATGTCCAAGAACACACATATCTCCCTATAGTGTGACATGTCCGAGAACACATATCTCCTATAGGGTGCATGTCAGAACACATATCTCCTATAGGGTGACATGTCCGAGAACACACATATCTCCCTATAGGGTGGACACGTCCAAGAACACACATATCTCCCTATAGGGTGACATGTCCGAGAACACACATAATCCCCTATAGGGTGACATGTCCGAGAACACACATATCTCCTATAAGGGTGAATGTCCGAGAACACCACATATCTCGCTATAGGGTGACCATGTCGAGAACACACATATCTCCCTATAGGGTGAATGTCCGAGAACACACATATCTCCCTATAGGGTGACATGTCCGAGAACACACATATCTCCTATAGGGTGACATGTCCGAGAACACACATATCCTCCTATAGGGTGACACGTCCAAGAGCACACAGGATCTCGCTATAGGGTGACATGTCCGAGAACACACATATCTCGCTATAGGGTGACATGTCCGAGAACACACAATCTCGCTATTAGGGTGACATGTTCCAGAACACACAATATCTCGCTATAGGGTGACATGTCGAGAAACACACATATCTCCCTATAGGGTGACATGTCAAGAGCACACATATTGCTATAAGGGTGACATGTCCAAGAACACACATATCTCCCTATAGGGTGACATGTCCGAGAACACACATATTCTCGCTATAGGGTGACATGTCCGAGAACACACATATCTCGCTATAGGGGTGACATGTCCGAGAACACACATATTCGCTATAGGTGACTGTCCGAGAACACCATATCTCGCTATAGGGTGACATGTCCGAGAAACACATATCTCGCTATAGGGTGACATGTCCGAGAACACACATATCTCCCTATAGGTGACATGTCCAGAGCCAACATATCTCGCTATAGGGTGACATGTCCGAGAACACACATATCTCCTAAGGCTGACATGTCCGAGAACACACATATCTCCCTATAGGGTGATGTCCGGAACACACAATATCTCCCTATAGGGTGACATGTCCGAGAACACACATACTCTCCCTATAGGGTGACATGTCCAAGAGCACACATATCTCCCTATAGGGTGACATGTCCGAGAACACACCATATCTCTATAGGGTGACATGTCCGAGAACACACAATATCTCTCCTATAGGGTGACACGTCCAAGAACACACATATCTCCCTATGGGTGACAATGTCCAAGAACACACATCTCCCTATAGGGTGACATGTCCGAGAACACACATATCTCCCTATAGTGTGGACATGTCCGAGAACACACATTCTCCCTATAGGGTGGAATGTCCCAAGAACCACATATCTCCCTATAGGGTGACATGTCCAAGAAGACACACATATCTCGCTCATAGGGTGACATGTCCCGAAAACACACATATCTCCTATAGGGTGACATGTCCAAGAACACACATATCTCCCTATAGGGTGACATGTCCAGACACACATTCTCCCTATAGGGTGACACGTCCAAGAACACACATACTCCCTATAGGGTGACATGTCCAAGAACACACATATCTCCCTATAGTGGTGACATGTCCGAGAACACACATATCTCCCTATAGGGTGACATGTCCAAGAACACACATATCTTCCCTATAGGGTGGACACGTCCAAGAACACACATATCTCCCTATAAGGGTGACACGTCCAAGAACACATCATCTCCCTATAGGGTGACACGTCCCAAGAACAACATATCTCCCTATAGGGTGACACGTCCAAGAACACACATATCTCCCTTAGGGTGACATGTCCAGAACACACATATCTCCCTATAGTGTGACATGTCGAGAACACACATATCTCCCTATAGGGTGACCATGTCAAGAACACACATATCTCCCTATAGGGTGACATGTCCAAGACACACATATCTCCTATAGGGTGACACGACAGTCCAAGAACACCATATCTCCCTTATAGGGGTGACATATCTCCTATAGGGTGACCGTCCAAGAACACACATATCTCCCTATAGGGTGACATGTCCAAGAACACACATATCTCCCTATAGTGTGACATGTCCGAGAACACACATATCTCCCTATAGGGTGACTGTCCAAGAACACACATATCTCCCTATAGGGTGACATGTCCAAGAACACACATATCTCCCTATAGGGTGACACGTCCGAGAACACACATATCTCCCTATAGGGTGACACGTCCAAGAACACACATACTCTCCTATAGGGTGACACGTCAAGAACACACATTTCCTATAGGGTGACACGTCCAGAACACACATATCTCCCTATAGGGTGACATGTCCAGAACACACATATTCTATATGGTGACATCCAAACACACATATCTCCCTATAGGGTGACAGTCCGGAACACACATATCTCCCTATAGGGTGACATGTCCGGAACAA
>NC_036860.1:54924339-54995180 GCF_002910315.2 Salvelinus sp. IW2-2015
GCACACATATCTCCCTTATAGGGTGACATGTCCAAGAACACACATATCTCCCTATAGGGTGACACGTCCGAGAACACACATATCTCCCTATAGGGTGACATGTCCAAGAACACACATATCTCCTATAGGGTGACACGTCGAGAACACACATATCTCCCTATAGGGTGACATGTCCAAGAACACACATTCTCCCTATAGGTGACACGTCCAAGAACACACATATCTCCCTATAGGGTGACACGTCCGAGAACACACATATCTCCCTTTTTATGTTTTATTTTGCATGTAACTTGAGAAAGAGATGTCCACCAAGTATGAAATAGGAGACTGTGCAGAAAGAGAGAGCGAGAAAGAGGAGAGAGAGACCCTTGAGACGTAATTTAACCATTTCATTGGTGTAAACTGATCGTGAGGGTGAGAGAAAGGTGACTTCAAGTGTTACAGAATAACTGTTACATGGCTTACTAGAGGTACTTTGTCTTGAATTCACACATCATGTTGAGTTGGTGTATTTAGACCAACAGTGTATATTACCAATATTGTTGTCAAATTACTAAAATGACTTAATTAACACACACATTGATGTAGATGTGCTTTTTTGGTTGTTTACTGAGCTGGAATGTTTCACATTGTTTAGTTTCCGTGTGTGTGACTGTAAATGGCCATATTGAAGCCTGAGGCTCATGTTCCCCCGCTGCTGGAGCCCAACATTTTCTAAAGAGATAGAAAGGGGGGGGGGGGCTGGACATCAGATATGTGTGTTATTGAATGGTGTGTGTTGTTGTCCATGCTGCCCTCTCCCTGCTGTCGGTCTCTTATCTCTGACCACATCTTGCACCCCCATTAACCCGGTCCCCTGGCACAGTTTGGTAACCCTGAAAAATTAATCGATTGCTTTAATAATTAACCACACAGCAGGTTGTGGCATACAGGTTTTTAGTTGCTATTAGTTGCTGTAGTTTCTGTAGAATATCATGATTTATATCTTAATGAACCATTCACTTTTACTTCTACTCACAATAATTATTTGTTCTCCATTAGTTTTGTGTACTGTGTTTCTCCACTACCCCATGTTCTAAACTTGCCCCCTCGCTCTCTTTCTTTCCAGGAGTGACTCAGTTGGACGAATATTCTTTTGGAACTATATTTCCGCCTCAATGGAATAAAGGCAGATTTTTGCTCATTCATCTGTTTGGCTGTCTATCAGCTTCCAAGTATACTATACAGTAATGGTTGTTGGCATCTCGTTACAAAAATAACCAAATTGCACAGAAAAACAAAAGAGTAAAGAACCGTTTTAACTGTTGAAGAGAGGATAAAGTAGTATATTATTTGGGTTTAATGATTTATGGAAGAAAAGAAAGGAAACAGAAATTGCAAAAATGACTTGAGTGAGAGCTTCATAGCCCCAAAAACTAAAGGAGGGGAGGTGGGTGTGGAAGAGGGGATTTGGTGGGGTGTTGGAATGGCGCAAAGAGTGCAGAATGATAACTAGCTAATGCTATTTATAGAATTATAAAGACCTTTGTCTCTCTGCTTCAACACATACGCCTACCCCGTCTCTGGGTGTTCTCCTTTTCAATTACACAATTTGTATAACAACAGTCATTATATCATCAACATACAATTATACAGTAAGTAGTTACTGATTCAGGTTATGATAATGATAAGACGACTATACTAAGCTGCACAATAGGATATTTAAAATCCCATTCAAATGAGGTGCTTTCTTTCATGCACCTACTGTATTTGGATGAATTGATCCTTGCTTTCAAACACAATTCATCATTAGAATAGAAACCCTTACAGTATGCCAACAATTCAGGTCATATTACTGCAGGATGTGAAATATAGCACATGACCCTAGATTAATTACTTGATAAGTATGTTTGTGCATATTTCTAGCCCAGTGTTTTGCCTGAAGCAAGACGCCATATGAAAAGGTTACCAGGACTTCCTGTACGAACTGGCTCTATTCAGCTAATTAACATGAGAATGGGATCTTCTACAGACTGGACATACAAAGACCTCTATCCTATCATATTTTGTTGATGAGATGCTGTGTATGCATAGTCTGTGATGGTGTGGAATGGGGCTTGCAGATGTAGCTGGTGTTAGTGATACTGGGTTAACACTGGGGCAATTAAAGGATGGTGCACTTTGTAATTACAGTGCATTCAGGAAAGTATTCAGACCCCTTGACTTTTTCCACATTTTGTTATGTTACAGCCTTATTCTAAAATGGATTAAATAAATAAAATCCTCATCAATCTACACACAATACCCCATAACGACAAAGTGAAAACAGAAATGCCTTATTTACATAAGTGTTCAGACCCTTTGCTATGAGACTCGAAATTGAGCTCAGGTGCATCCTGTTTCCATTGATCATCCTTGAGATGTTTCTACAACTTGATTGGAGTCCACCTGTGGTAAATTCAATTGATTGGACATGTTTTGGAAAGACACATACAGTACCTTTCTATATAAGGTCCAACAGTTGACAGTGCATGTCAGAGCAAAAGGTTGAAGCTATTGTCCGTAGAGCTCAGAGACAGGATTGTGTCGAGGCACAGATCTGGGGTAGGGTACCAAAACATTTCTGCAGCATTGAAGGTCCCAAAGAACACAGTGGCCTCCATCATTCTTAAATGGAAGCAGTTTGGAACCACCAAGACTCTTCCTTGAGCTGGCTGCCTGGCCAAACTGAGCAATCGAGGGAGAAGAAACAAGATTCTCTGGTCTGATGAAACTAAGATTGAACTCTTTGGCCWGAAGGCCAAGCATCACATCTGTAGGAAACCTGGCACCATCCCTACGCTGAAGCCTGGTGGTGGCAGCATCATGCTGTGGGGATGTTTTTCAGCGGCAGGGACTGGCAGACTAGTCAGGATCAAGGGAAAGATGAACGGAGCAAGCAAAGTACAGAGAGATCATTGATGAAAACCTGCTCCAGAGCGCTCAGGACCTCAGACTGTGGCGAAGGTTCACCTTCTAACACAACAACGACGCAATAGTGGCTTTGGGACAAGTCTCTGAATGTCCTTGAGTGGCCCAGCCAGAGCCCGAACTTGAACCCAATCAAACTTCTCTGGAGAGACCTGAAAATAGCTGTGCAGCGACACTCCCCATCCAACCTGACAGAGCTTGAGAGGATCTTCAGAGAAGAATGGGAGAAACTCCCCAAATACAGGTGTGCCAAGCTTGTAGCGTCATACCCATGAAGACACAAGGCTGTAATCACTGCCAAAGTTGCTTCAACTAAGTACTGAGTAAAAGGTCTGAATAGTTATGTAAATGTTATATTTCTGGTTTTATTTTTTATACATTTGCAAATATTTCTAAAAACCTATTTTTGCTTTGTCATTATTGGTTATTGTTTGTAGATTTAATCAATTTTAGAATAAGGCTGTAACATAACAAAATGTGGAAAATGTAAAGTGGTCTGAATACTTTCCGAATGCACTGTATACTATTAAATGGGGATTAATTCAACTATTTAGTTCAATTGAGGGATGTTTGTTTCATTGAATCTCACGATCACTCTGTAAAATGTTCAGCCTTAAATCTTGAGGTGTAGTTCAAGTTCACCCAAATGACAAATTTACACAATTTTGCAGAAATCTAGAAAGAAGTTATTGGGCACTGATTTAGGTTAGCTATTTAAAGCATGCTAACAGGGGTCTGCTCTGTTAAATTCGGGGACTTCCGGATTCCTTCGGAGGTGAGCAGGCAGCAGCGGATGAACAAATGTTCCTGAGACCCAACCTCCTCTCACTCCGGTGTTCTCGTAGACGCCCATCAATCCTAACCGTGAGGGCGATGAGGGAGTCGAGGTCCAATGGTAACTCCCGCGCTGTGAGCTCGTCTTTTACTTCCTCCGACAGCCCGTGAAGGAAGGAATCGAATAGAGCCTCCGGATTCCACGCACTCTCGGCGGCCAATGTGCGAAACTCTACTGCGTATTCTGCCACAGTACGGGAGTTCTGATGTCCCTTCAGTAGTTTTCGGGCTGCCTCTCTCCCGGGCACCAGAGAATCGAACCTTCCTCACCTCCGCCATGAAATCTTCCAGGTTATGGCAAACGGCGGATTGTTGCTCCCAAACGGCCGTCGCCCAGGAGAGCGCCCTTCTGGACATTAGCGTAATTAGATACGCTATCTTTGATCGATCCGAAGGGAACAAAGATGGCTGTAGCTCAAAAATGAGGGAGCACTGGGAAAGAAATTCCCGGCAGGTTCCAGGATCGCCAGCATGTCGCTCCGGAGGAGGTAAGCGGGGTTCTCGGGGAGCCGGATGTGGCGTGCTGCTTGCGAGCTAATTCACGGAATTGCTCCATCAACGCCATGAACCCCAGGTCGTGGCGTTCCGTCAGATATCAGAACCCCTCCATCAGGTTCTAAAGTAGCTTCTCCTGTCTCTTAATGGTAGCTCCCTGCTGGGAGACAGTGTGACGGAGCTGGTCCAAGTCTGCTGGATCAGTCAGGGCCAGTTCGTACTATCACGACACAAGGCGAGACCCAGATGCAGACACAGAAGGCAGATGGTTTGAGCTCTGGTATTTATTATAATCCAAGGGATAGACAAAAGGCAGGTCGGGGACAGGCAAGCATTCATAGCCAGGGCAGAGTCCAAAACGGTACAGGGCTCGAGGTGAGGGGCAGGCAGAGTGGTCAGGCAGGCGGGCTCAGAGTCAGGACAGGCAAGGGTCATAACCAGGAGAACGAGAAAAGAGAGATTGGGAAAAACAGGAGCTGAGAGAAAAACGCTGGTTGACTTGGCAAACAAGACGAACTGGCACAGACAGAAAACACAGGTATAAATACCCAGAGGATAAGTGGGGAAGATAGGAGACACCTGGAGGGGGATGGAGACAAGAACAAGGACAGGTGAAACAGATCAGGGTGTGACAAGTTCTCCAAAGAAAAGAGGGAGAAAGAGGCAGAATGGTTCAAGTATGACTCCCCAATTTCCACATATTGTTATTGTGGCTTTTGTGAGAGGCACCAAATTTCACACACAGCTAAGACATGCCTAAACAATTATTTCTGGCTATCGTGTCATAGCAGATTTTGTCCATTAGCCCCTGGCAGCCAGTTTGGAGAGGCGTCATGCCCCCTCAGATTTGTCTTGTTTTAAAAAAWATATATATAATTATATATATATATATATTAATACTACTAGCCACTTAGCAATTTTATGAAGTTGTCTTTAGCTAGCCCAGATAGGTTCTCAATCTCCCAACCTCATAACTAGCTACCAAGATGCCATTTCCGGCTATCAATCAAGTTAGAGTAGCTAGCTTGTCCAACTATCTTAGCTGGCATGCCTGCTGACAAGTTTGGTAGACTTTAGAAAAGCAAGCAATTACTAAATGTACTGAATAAGACTCACATTCTTTTCAATCTTTTACCCAGATTTTAGCAGAGATGCAGATAAGTATATTTTGTTTCTTTTCAAAATGAACCTCCAGTCAGGAGGATACAGACAGATATGTTGAAAAATGTAAATCATTTTTTACATGGAATTAAGCATAATGATTATGGCTCTAGAAAAGGCAATTTCAGTTGTAGTTTTTTTCAGAATTCTCCAACTTCCACATGGGGAGGCCTAGTCGCGCTCCAGACCACCCCCCAGCCACCCCCCCCTTCTTTGTGCCCCTCAGAGTCACATGGTCAGTGTGCTAAATTAAAACATTTAAAATTAAATCATGTCTAGTTCCAATATGAACTGAGCTGATTACAATGATAGATAATATGATATGACATTAAGAACACCTTCCTAACGCTTGTCAATTTCAAAACATATCCAGTGGAGCATGCCAATGAGTCATGATGAAAACCATTTTGTCATAATATTTTGGGCTCTGCTTAGTCACAGGATGTAGGGGTGCTGAGCATTCTGTAGCACCCCCTGATAAATCAGAATGAAAAATATTTTTTTGCACTGGCACTGGACAAAAATAATCCTCAGAGGTAAGAGGAGAACAAATTATCTTGGCCAGTAACCAAAAGGTTGCTGGTTTCGAATCCCTGAGCAAACTAGGTGAAAAATCTGCTGATGTGCCCCTTGATCAAGACACTTAACCCTAATTGCTCCTGTAAGTCGCTCTGGATAACAGTGTCTGCTAAATGACTAAAATGTAAGTGGATACACAGGTCATGCTACAGTACATGTTGAGGATGCAATGAAACAGGAGTAGTTCAAGTGTGCTGATCAGGACTGTCAACACAGATGTGGTTGTCTCAAAATAACCATCTAAATTACCCTGATCTTTGGGTTGCGTATGGGACAGGAAGGAACTTTTGCCACGTTGCTGCACTTAACATTGACAGAAAGCTGGGGACAGAACAGAGTGCTCCTTTTTATACGTAGTATACTGCTGATAGAACAAAATAGCCAACAGAGGTGCAATGTTCTGAGAAGCACCTGGATATCCTCAACATAAAGACTCCTCTGTGTCATTGACATCCAGTTCACATACTGTACTCTGTCAAAGATAATAATAACTGTTGTTTATGCATACTGTGCATTTGACATTACTGTAACAAATGACAGGATAAGGGCATCAAGGGTCAGCATAAGAGTGACATTAAAGTGATTAAAGTGACAGAATTAAAGTGACAGGAGTGGCACTATGTGTGTACACATTACACACACGGACACAGTATTCACTATTTCCTGTAGTTGAAAACAAAAAAAGTGTATTAGCTGATTAGAAATAGTGGACCTAAGCATAATACACATGTAGCCAGCAAATGGAGAGCACAATGATTTTATTTTTTTCACCTTTATTTAACCAGGTAGGCTAGTTGAGAACAAGTTCTCATTTGCAACTGCGACCTGGCCAAGATAAAGCATATCAGTGTGAACAGACAACAACTGTCACACCCTGGCCTTAGTTATCTTTGTTTTCATTATTATTTTAGTTAGGTCAGGGTGTGACATGGGGAAGTATGTGTTTTGGGTTGTCTAGGGGTTTGTAGGTTTAATGGGGAAATGTCTTGTCTAGGTGTTTGTATGTCGATGGCTGCCTGGATTGGTTCTCAATTAGAGACAGCTGTGGTTTATTGTCTCTAATTGGGAGCCATATTTAAGGCAGCCATGGGCATCATGTGTTTGTGGGTAATTGTCTATGTTGAACGTTTGTTGCTTGTCTGTGCACTTACGTTATTTAGCTTCACGGTCGTTTGTTGTTTTTGTTAGTTTGTGTATAGTGTTCGTTTTCGTGTTTTTCTCTCTTCCACAATAAAGAGATGTATTTTGCACACGCTGCGCCTTGGTCCAATCTCTCACAAGAAGACGATCGTGACAACAACACAGAGTTACACATGGAGTAAACAATAAACAAGTCAATAACATGGTAGAAAAAAATAATAAGTTGAAAAAGATTTGTTCTTTCTTTAAAAAAAATAATTCTAAAATGATTTCAAGTAGGCCTAGTTCAACATGTTTAAAACATGGTTGATAACCCTATTACATGTATAATATGCACAGACTGTTCGTATGAAGATAATATGCCACATTCCCTGCCAATGTCATCTAATATACACTGAACAAAAATATAAACGCAACATGCAACAATTTCAAAGATTTTACAGTTCATATAAGGAAATCAGTCAATTGAAATGAATTCATTACGCCCTAATTTATATATTTCACATGAGGCCGAGACAATAAGAAGACAGTGGCAGAATAAATTCAACAACACCTTTGTTTCATCACAAAACCGGAGAGCAACCTCTGTCGGGTGAAGTCCACAAAGCATATTATTGCATGTAACAAACAGTTACATGACCTACAGCATGGTCAAGCAAGTTAATGTTTCTGACATTTTCAGACTACTAAACAACTATTGATTCAGAACCATGGAGAGTTACCGGAAGTCACAAAGAAAACAGGAGCCACCATTCCAGCACTATTCGACTTCAACATTTCAACATCATCAAATCACATATGCTTTCTTAGTCTAATACAGTGACAACTAAACAATTCAGTCCAATCAACGTAATTTAAATATGATGTGGTTGTCCATGGTTCTGATTTCTGTGTGTGTGTGTGCGTTCTTGCAAATAGAAAAAGCATGTTGACTCACCCTACTTGTAGGGAAACGCCAATACCATCTTCCTCTCTTTCATGTTGACGAAACAGTCTTTAACTCTGTCATACAGTACAGGTTTTATATTTTGTTATCCTAGGCTACCTGGCTAAAATACTTGCTCGCTAGCCCAACTTCCTTTCATGGGCAATGTAAGCTACACTGCCGTTCAAAAGTTTGGGGTCACTTAGAAATGTCCTTGTTTTTGAAAGAAAAGCAAAATAAATTGTCCATTAAAATAACATCAAATTGATCAGAAATACAGTGTAGACATTGTTAATGTTGTAAATGACTATTGTAGCTGGAAATTGCAGATTTTTTATGGAATATCTACATAGGTGTACATAGGCCCATTATCAGCAACCATCACACCTGTGTTCCAATTGAACGTTGTGTTAGCTAAACTAGTTTATCATTTTAAAAGGCTAATTGGTCATTAGAAAACCCTTTGAAATTATGTTAGCACAGCTGAAAACTGTTGTTCTGATTAATAAAGAAGCAATAAAACTGGCCTTCTTTAGACTAGGTGAGTATCTAGATCATCAGCATTTGTGTGTTCGATTACAGGCTCAAAATGGCCAGAAACAAAGAGCTTTCTTCTGAAACTCGTCAGTCTATTCTTGTTCTGAGAAATGAAGGCTATTCCATGCAAGAAATTGCCAAGAAACTGAGATCTCATACAACGCAGTGTACTGCTCCCTTCACAGAACAGCGCAAACTGGCTGTAACCAGAATAGAAAGAGGAGTGGGAGGCCCCGGTGCAGGTCGTTGTCCTGTTGCTTCAATTGGCGGACAGATAGCCTTACATTCTCCTGCAAAATGTCTTGATAAACTTGGGAATTCATTTTTCCGTTGATGACATCAAGCTGTCCAGGCCTTGAGGCAGCAAAGCAGCCCCAAACCACGATGCTCCCTCCACCATGAGGTTTTGATGTTGGTGTGCTGTGCCTTTTTTCTCCACACATAGTGTTGAGTGTTCCTTCTAGAGGTCGACCGATTAATCGGAGTGGCCGATTGAAAATAAGAATGTGTTCTTAACTGACTTGCCTAGTTAAACATTATATATATTTTTTTATCGGTGTCCAAAATTACCGATTTCCGATTGTTATGAAAACTTGAAATCGGCCCTAATTAATGACGGCCTAGGAACGGTGGGTTAACTGCCTTGTTCAGGGGCAGAACGACAGATTTTTAACTTGTCAGCTCAGGGATTCAATCTTGCAACCTTACGGTTAACTAGTCCAACGCTCTAACCACCTGCCTCACGAGGAGCCCGTCTGTTAAGGGAATGCAGTAAGAAGCCAAGGTAAGTTGCTAGCTAGCATTAAACTTATCTTATAAAAAACAATCAATCAATCATAATCACTAGTTATAACTACACATGGTTGATGATATTACTAGTTTATCTAGCGTGTCCTGCGTTGCATATAATCGATGCAGTGCGCATTCACGAAAAAGGACTGTCGTTGCTCCAACGTGTACCTAACCATAAACATCAATGACTTTCTTAAAATCAATACACAGAAGTATATATTTTTAAACCTGCATATTTAGCTAAAAGAAATCCAGGTTAGCAGGCAATATTAACCAGGTGAAATTGTGTCACTTCTCTTGCGTTCATTGCACGCAGAGTCAGGGTATATGCAACAGTTTGGGCCGCCTGGCTCATTGCGAACTAATTTGCCAGACTTTTACGTAATTATGACATAACATTGAAGGTTGTGCAATGCAACAGGAATATTTAGACTGATGGATGCCACCCGTTAGATAAAATACGGAACGTTTCCGTATTTCACTGAAAGAATAAATGTTTTGTTTTCGAGATGATAGTTTCCGGATTCGACCATATTAATGACCATATTAAAGGCTCGTATTTCTGTGTGTTATTATGTTATAATTAAGTCTATGATTTGATAGAGCAGCCTGACTGAGCGATGGTGGGCACCAGCAGGATCGTAAGCATTCATTCAAAYGTGCATTTTGCCAGCAGCTCTGCTGTTTAGGAATTCAAGCCTATCAACTCCCGAGATTAGGCTGGTGTAACCGATGTGAAATTGCTAGCTAGTTAGCGGGGTGTGCGCCAATAGCGTTTCAAACGTCACTCGCTCTGAGACTTGGAGTAGTTGTTCCCCTTGCTCTGCATGGGTAACGCTGCTTCGAGGGTGGGTGTTGTCGATGCGTTCCTGGTTCGAGCCCAGGTAGCGGCGAGGAGAGGGATGGAAGCTATACTGTTACACTGGCAATACTAAAGTGCCTATAAGAACATCCAATAGTCAAAGGTATATGAAATACAAATCGTATAGAGAGAAATAGTCCTATAATTCCCATAATAACTACAACCTAAAACTTCTTACCTGGGAATATTGAAGACTCATGTTAAAAGGAACCACCAGCTTTCATATGTTCTCATGNAAGGAACTTAAACGTTAGCTTTCTTACATGGCACATATTGCACTTTTACTTTCTTCTCCAACACTTTGTTTTTGCATTATTTAAACCAAATTGAACATGTTTCATTATTTATTTGAGGCTAAATAGATTTTATTGATGTATTATATTAAGTTAAAATAAGTGTTAATTCAGTATTGTTGTAATTGTCATTATTACAAATAAATGTAAAAAATCGTCCGATTAATCGGTATCGGCTTTTTTTGGTCCTCCAATAATCGGTATCGGTATCGGCGTTGAAAAATCATAATCGGTCGACCTCTAGTTTCTTCCAAACAACTAAACTGTAGTTTCATCTGTCCAGAGAATATTTTCCCAGTAGTGCTGTGGAACATCCAGGTGCACTTTTGCAAACTTCAGATGTGCAGCAATGTTTTTTTTGGACAGCAGTTGCTTCTTCCGTGGTGTCCTCCATGAACACCATTCTTGTTTAGTGTTTTACATATTGTAGACTCGTCAACAGAGTTGTTAGCATCTTCCAGAGATTTCTGTAAGTCTTTAGCTGACACTCTAGGATTCTTCTTAACCTCATTGAGCATTCTGCGCTGTGCTCTTGCAGTCATCTTTGCAGGACGGCCACTCCTAGGGAGAGTAGCAACAGTACTGAACTTTTTCCATTTATAGACAATTTGTCTTTCCGTGGACTGACGAACGTCAAGGCTTTTAGAGATACTTTTGTAAACATTTCCAGCTTTATGCAAGTCAACAATTCTTAATCTTAGGTATTCTGAGATCTTTTTTGTTCGAGGCATGGTTCACATCAGGCAATGCTTCTTGTGAATACAAACTCAACATTTGTGAGTGTTTTTTATAGGCTCTAACCAACATCTCCAATCTCGTCTCATTGATTGGACAGGTTAGCTGACTCCTAACTCCAATTAGCTTTTGGAGAAATCATTAGCCTAGGGGTTCACATACTTTTTCCAACCTACACTATGAATGTTTAAATGATGTATTCACTATAGACAAGAAAAATACAATACTTTGTGTTTAAGCACACTATGTTTGTCTATTGCTGTGACTTAGATGAAGGTCAGATCAAATTTGATGACCAATTTATGCAGAAATCCAGGTAATTCCAAAGTGTTCACATACTTTTTCTTGCCGCTGTATATACTGTGTATATATATATAAATATATATATATATAAAAATATATATWTTTTTTTAATTCAGATTTTTCGTGAGATGCTGCAGTACCCCTACTTCCCGTTTCTATGATGGCTGCGCGAAGATGCTGGATATTGGCGGGAACTGGAACACACTGTCGTACACGTCAATCCAGAACATCCAAACATGCTCAATGGGTGACATGTCTGGTGAGTATGCAGGCCATGCAGTGGCAAATTTAGCATGTAAATCTTGGTGGGGCAAACTCAACAAAACTGTTTTTAGATGCATGACAGCAAAGCCACTACACAACACAACACCAAACAATACATTAATTGCACTATAACGGTGACAAACATTGCCCGCAAACTGTTAGGGCCTACATAAAGCTGTCCCAACAGCAGAGCGTTCTTTTCAACACCATGGAGTGAATCTTTACCATTGCTACACCTGGCTATCGGCGGAGCCTTGTCTTGCAATGAAACAGTTCATTCAGCCTAATTTACTGCCTTTAAAAAAAACATAGCTGATATGGCTGACTTTCTTAAACAAATGTGGTTTCTACTGACAATTGAGATGTACAAATGATAGCAAACGGGATGTTGAGCGGATAAGAGGCAATCTGTTATTTTGATTAAGACATTAATGAGCGAGCTAGGAGGGATGAAATGTACAGCGACAGAATTCAGAGCATGGGCCATTCTTACAGTATTCTCCCTGTACACCAAGCCAGAACCGTAGGATAAATAAAGGGGGCATATAAGCAGACGATGAAAGCTCTTACAATATTAAATGATTACATTTCTCCAAAACAGGCTATAGGCTATATGTGCACCACCACGTCAGAACAGTAGGCTAAGTTATGAGGGGGAAAGGGACCAAATGATTAGGGTGAGGCACATGAGCTACTAACAGCTTACTACACAACATACACTTAATATTACTTTCTTAGCTACAGTATACATACCTCCCTGGCATATCACATTATTTATGTAGCAGCATACAATACATTTTTGGACTCACCTTGTTGTGCTGTGCTCACTTGAACAGGAAGGTGGCGCAGCGGTCCTTCATGTGGGAAAATGTTGTCATCAAACTTTGTCATCAAAGTCTGGCATTCTCTGGATTTATGGTGCTTTCAAGACAATTGGGAACTCAGGAAAAAAACAAGGTTGAATCATGAAGTCATGCTGGATTGACAGCATGGCCAATGTATTCAACATTTTCTGGCCCATGGTGTTGAATGTTTATCCTTTTAAGCTTGGAAAAAATACCCTTAAACCCTGACTTGGACCACACACGCGCTCCATTGAATAGCAGGCTAGTGATTGCTTTGCAACGTTTGCAGTTAGCCACTGATTCCTTCCAAACCACTCATTGTTGAATTTGCGATTTCCAACTTGTTGTGAAATGTTTATGTCCAATGGCCAATATGTTATATCTATAATTTCTGTTTGCTAAAATAATTTATATGTTGAAAGATAATGATTAAATAATTCCACTCTGAAACCATATAATTGTATGAAATTGATTAGAATYATAAAACTATAATCTGATGATGTGTGTAGTTTTAGTCAGAATTAGAACAAGGACCTTTTGTTCCTTTTTAGTACGTAAGCAGGGTGCAAGTGTGAAACAAATGATAAGAGGAGCTATCGACAGACAAGATGGACTACTGTGTTCTTTACAGGACATTCTGTCTCCACCCGTGGAGGGGAGAAACTGTTAGGCTTACAGAAAATTATGAAACATGTTGCAGATTAAACAATGTATCTATGTAGTGGAAAAACACAGACTGTCTAAGCAAGGCGTAGCTTAAGATTTGAACTTGTTTGTGCGTGTTATAAAGACTGGGTTTGCATTTTTGATGTTAGAAAATTTTCGGAATAAACGGTACTAATCTTTTGCATAAGCTGACTCTTTGCCTAATTATTATTATACCCATGGTCTTACAAACCTCGGGGATTGGTCAAAGTAATTGATTGACAGTTATTATCATTGGGATTGAAAATTCTCGTGACACTGTTCATCATTTCTCTTCATATGACCAGGTTTGAAAAGGATTTGCCAGTAGATTGTCGACTTGATTCATGATGATGACTGCTTGTCTAGTTTGCTAGCTAAGATTTTGAAAGTATGATGTTGACATGATCAGTCCAATCAAAGCTATGGTACATACAACGTGATTTGACGTCATTTTATCTGTGGCCAATGACCTTGTTGGATGGGCACTGCTAATGTAACTCTATGGCAGCACCCAATGGGTTTGAATTTTTGAGCTCTCCCTGTAGATTTTGCGGTGGCGTAGTGTCCCCAACATCGTCTGCGGTTGTGAGGCCGGTTGGACGTACTGCCAAATTCTCTAAAATTACATTGGAGGCGGCTTATGGTAGAGAAATTAACATTACATTATCTGGTAACAGCTCTGGTGGACATTCCTGCAATCAGCATGCCACCTGCAAGCTCCCTCATAACTTGACACATCTGTGGCATTGTGTTGTGTGACAAAACTGCACATTTTAGAGTGGCCTTTTACTGTCCCCAGCACAAGGTGTACCTGTGTAATGATCAGGTTGTTTAATCAGCTTCTTCATATGCCACACCTTTCAGGAGGATGGATTATCTGTCCAAAGGAGAAAAAAATCAATAACAGGGATGCAAAGAATTTGTGCACAGCATTTGAGAGAAATAAGCTTTTTGTGCATATGGAACATTTCTGGGATCCTTTATTTCAGCTCATGAAACATGGGACCAACACTTTACATGTTGCGTTTATATTTTTGTTCAGTATATATCTGGCATGGCTCAAGGGGAAACAACGTTCACTTTTACTTCAGAAATGCAACAATTTGATCGAGTGGGGTGGAGGCGGAGTATGAAGGCTCATTGACTACTAAGCCGTGAGCTCTTGGGACGGGACAACACTTTCTGCCCAGCGGAGAATAGTATTCTTGGAAAAGTTTTTCTCTTGAAAGCATGTCCAAATATAAGCCATGGCAGGTTGGTTGCTGTCTCTGTATCGGTTTATTTGGTGCTATAATATCCATCTGTCTCTGCATACTAGCCTTCGGCGTATTTATCCACCAAGGATGCCCCGAGGACACGTACAAGCACGCGGCGGTTTCTGCGGACTCTAAACTTTGCTCGGACATTGGCAGGTAAAGTCAAATACGGTCGCCTAGATCGTACAGCTAGTTATAATAAATGATAATTTATTTAAAACATGTTATCTAAAGTTTCACTGCTCTAATGGGCTACCTATGATACATGGATTTGGTAGTCTGGTTGAACAGGTGTTGTTTGGTGTTATTTTACCAAAATGGCCAAGTTCAACTGGTCTCTCTAGGTTCAAGCTGCGTGCCTTATCATGGACAATATAATTGTCATTTTAACAGGGAAAGAACACTCTTTACTGCAGTGATTTAGACTGTGTGGGCTATTCATTTTCAATTTGTAGCCAACGTGCAGATAGATTAAAAACTGTAGGTAGCATAGACTACCAAATAGTAAGCAGTTTAGGAGATTTGATTGGCTATCATAGCGATTATACAGAACTATTAATTGTATTGAACCCAAGTTACTTGATTCAACTGTGACTGATCAGATCTATAGCTTTCCTTTTATTACTTGATAATAAATATTGATATAACCCCTAGCAAGCATGGCCAATAGTCAGCTCCCCCAGCAAAAACATGTACCTCAACAGAAAATCTTCAGCTTTGTTAGCGGAACCGGTAGCGCGCACAGATCAGCTTGCTTCTCTGTGTTATAGGTCATCTATTTCCCCTATCTTCTGCCAAGAGTTGTCACTCATCAGCAATGCACTTACTTGTTCAGTCGTGTGAAGTTATGTGAAAATCTCTTATTTTTCGCAATAAATGAGGCATGAAGACACTTCACTTCTTCAGCTGTCCCCATTCGAGAAACTTTTATGGTTCCAGGCAGGACCCTCTGTGGAAAGGGTTCCACATGGAACCAAAAAGGGTTCTCCTATGGTGACAGCCGAAGAACCCTTTTAGGTTCTAGATAGCACCTTTTCTTCTAAGAGTGTAGAGGTCCAGATGACCCAACATGCCTACATCACCTGACTGGAGGAGAAAGGATGTAAGCACAATTAAAGTTGGACCTACTTTTATGTGATGGGACATTTCTGCAGGGTGTACAAACGAAGCAAGCTTTGTGTTGACACCATGGCCTCTTAGATCCCCCTACTGTCTCTGTTGTTGTTTAACAAAGAGACTAAAGGAGAAAGGACACAAGGCTTTTAATACCTGTGTCATAATATTTTAATAATTTTTTTTTTGACCCTATCCTTTGAAAGCCCTTTATTAGCACTTGGGAAGTTATTCTTTTAGGATTGTGTATAGTAGGCAGAGTCTACCGCACATCGAGAGCTGATTGGTGAAGGTGCTGGAGGCAAAAGGCTAAACTGGAGAAATAGGAAAAAGTCTCTGCTCACTTTCATTCAGATACACATTTCTTTAGTTGTAGCTGAGCTTTTGCTTTTCTACACAGATGATCATACACAATTATTGCCTGATGATCTTCTGAACTTCCCAATACCTTTCTGGTGCATTTTAGTCACTTCAAACCATACTTCCTTCAGATTTGAAAGTACTGTCAGACTGATTTGTAATAGACTGTTAAGGACCAAAATAAAAAAGTGAACATTGGCTGTTGATTACATCAAGTTTTTCATTTACATGGTGGGGTCGCAAAACATTTTTTAAATCCAAATGGGGTCAATTGCCAACAAAAAMGTTTGGGAACCTCTGCTGTAATGTGGGCTGTTTCCAGAGATATACTGCAACAAGGAGGATCGGCAGKAGATGGCGCCATTGCAGCTCTGTTGTGCACCTCACTGGTCAACCCTCAGAGCATGGGCCTGGGAGGAGGGTCCATATTCACTGTTAGGGACGAAACTGGTGAGTCTGTTTTTTTATAGTCTTTGCTTTTGTGGTACTTTACTGTGGGGTTTAGCCAATAAGGTTTGTGGTGGAATTGTATAACCTATGCATCTCTTTATCTATCCTCAGGCACGGTGAAAACCTTCAATTCGAGAGAGACTGTTCCACAGTCATTCAAAGCTGATCTGCTGAAGGGCTGTCCCACATCTGTCACATTTATCACAGGTAGTTAGACCTGACAATAAATGGATGGATGGATGGATGGATGGATCCATATACAGTATGAATGTGTGTACATTGTATGACAACAATTAACATGTTTTTTTTATTCAAATAACTCAGACAGCTAAAAGAGTAATGCCTTTTAGCCGTTCCAACATCAAATGTCAGCAAACTACAACACCAAACACTACCCCTTTCATGTCTAGTCTTCCTTTCTGTCCTGGAATGTGGCATGATGTCACATCTCTCTTTTTGCTTGTGTGTTAGGGCCCATACAGTCCAGTAGTGTTTGCTTACCGGGAGTACTTAGCACCTCTGAGCAGAGTGCCAGCGCTAATTTGTTTACCGAGTGTGCATGATTTTACATGTATCATTGCGTGAAAATGTTGGCAGTCGGACGTTTACAGCAGGTGGTCCCTAAAACACAGCACGCTGAATGATCGGCAGACACACGCTAAATCCACATTCAGTACRGTGTGTGCAAGCTTTAACATCTCTTTTTGCTTGTGTGGACCCTGGCAGGTAGTCAGTGGATTGGCGTTCCTGGAGAGTTGCGTGGGTATGAGGTGGTTCACAGAATGTATGGGAAGCTGCCCTGGGCCAAGCTGTTTGAGCCCACCATTAGACTGGCCAGAGAAGGATTTCCTCTGCCACCCTTCCTGGGATACCTCCTTAACATCACACTCATAGGAAACCTGGTGAAAGCAACATCACTCTGGTAGTAAGAGATCTCACTCACACTTACAGGCCGGAACTCAAATGTGTACATTCGTTTTCATACTCTAAGGACTCGGGTGTTAAATTAAGTCATTGAGGATTGCACTTGTTTCGATTGATTGTAGTGGTTTATTTGTAATTGTACCTTGTAGTTTTTTTCTTGTTTAATTTTTTATGTAAATTGTATTGATTGTGAAAATGTTTGTACTTAGGACACCATTATGAATGAGACTTTGGTCTCAATTGGGCTCCCCTGAATAAATACAAGTAAGAATAATATATATAAAGAAAGACGCTAAAACTGCATTTGTCCAAATGTCAGGTCAGCAAAGTTGTTAATAGTGCATGAAGTACATGTATCTGAGGACTTTTCAGTCAGAAAGTCCAGATATCCAGTCCTATTATCCTAGCATGAAGCTAATAAACTCGTTTAGACACCTCCACTGTAGTCTGTGGGCTCAGACCAAGTTCTCATCCGTATGGATGTGCGGTATTATACACAGACAGACTGCAGAGGCTTTCCTGAGTACAGACTGTGAGGGGAGGACGGCTCATAATAATGGCTGGAAACCATGTGTTTGATGTATTTGATACCATTCTACTTATTCCACTCTAGCCATTACCACAAGCCCATCCTCCTCAATTAAGGTGCCACTGACATCCTGTGCGGCAGACACAGACTGCAGAGGCTTTCCTGAATACAGACTGCAGACACAGACTGCAGAGGCTTTCCTGAATACAGACTGCAGACACAGACTGCAGAGGCTTTCCTGAATACAGACTGCAGACACAGACTGCAGATGCGTTTCCTCGTCTCGGCTCCTCTCCTCCGCTCTCTCCTCTTCCTCCTCTTACAGAACAGAAGTGTGAGCAGTAGCACAGGAGATGTGTGGGGAATGTGCACTTGGCACCCCAGCAGATGGAGAGGGGGATTCACATATACTCAGGGATCATTTGAGAATGGAGATATTAATGAAATTACAGAGATCTAATGTTTGACAGTTGCAAATGTTCTGTTCTATCACTAATCCAATAAAAAATCAAATCACATTTTATTTCTCACATGCGCCGAATACAACAGGCGTAGTAGACCTTACCGTGCGTGACATGCTTACTTAAAAGCCCTTAACCAACAATGCAGTTCAAGAAATATAGTTAAGAAAATATTTACTAACTAAAGTAAAAAATAAAATAAGTCACATAACATCCAGATACCACTGTATGATAAATGCATTTTTATGTTTGTTCTCTGGTCTTTTTTCTGTTTATGGTTGGTATGGTATATTAAAGACATGCCCCTCTTCCAGTGAGGTGTTCTGCCACAAGAACAAGACGGTGCTGGGCATAGGAGACACATTGAAGTTCCCTAAACTGGCGGAAACCATGGAAACCATTGCAGAACAAGGTGTAGATGCCTTTTACACTGGCCAAATTGGACTTGACTTGATTCAAGACGTAAAAGCAGCAGGTGGGAGCAATATTTATTTGTGTAAATGAGAGAGAGGGTGGGAGAGAAAGATTGGGAGAAATGTAGAGGGAAAACGATTATTTAAAAAAACWAAATTTTAATGAAAACTCCAGATTGTTATATTTTCTTGTCCGTGTAAGGATTGCTAACATGGATGGACATACTTTGCTCCCCATTTTAGGTGGGACCCTTACCATGGAGGATCTGAAGTCATTCAGAGTCAGAGTAGAGGATGCCTGGACTGTTCCTCTTGGAGATTACCAGATGCACATCCCTCCACCTCCTGCAGGGGGAGTCATGCTCGCCTTCATCCTCAACCTTGTTAAAGGTACCTAATGTGTTAACACTTTCTCCAAATCAAGTCAGGCAACAGCTACAGCTATATCTACAATTTAGAACTATTGCTTTGTAACCATTATGTTCAAAGTGTGTTGATGGTGTGTCATCATGGTAGCGCACAATCATTGGAAAGTTCCAAAATGTACCTTCTCCAGGTTGTGGAGATTTGACTGGCTGTTTGTGACCTTTCCCAGGGTTCCATTTCACCCCCAGGTCCATGGAGGAGGACCAGAAGGTCCTGACCTATCACTGCTACATAGAGGCAGCTAAATTTGCTAACGGACAGAGGAGGAGCAGTCACGATCCTGTTTTCAACACTAAAAAAGTAAGGATCGAAGAGAACTGCCTCTCTAAATCAAATCACATTTATTTATATAGCCCTTCTTACATCAGCTGATATATCAAAGTGCTGTACAGAAACCCAGCCTAAAACCCCAAACAGCAAGCAATGCAGGTGTAGAAGCTCGGTGGCTAGGAAAAACTCCCTAGAAAGGCCAAAACCTAGGAAGAAACCTAGAGAGGAACCAGGCTATGAGGGGTGGCCAGTCCTCCTCTGGCTGTGCCGGGTGGAGATTATAACAGAACATGGCCAAGATGTTAAAATTATTCATAAATGACCAGCATAGTCAAATAATAATAATCACAGAAGTTGTCGAGGGTGCAACAAGTCAGCACCTCAGGAGTAAATGTCAGTTGGCTTTTCATAGCCGATCATTGAGAGTATCTCTACTGCTCCTGCTGTCTCTAGAGAGTTGAAAACAGCAGGTCTGGGACAGGTAGCACATCCGGTGAACAGGTCAGGGTTCCATAGCCGCAGGCAGAACAGTTGAAACTGGAGCAGCAGCACGGCCAGGTGGACTGGGGACAGCAAGGAGTCATCATGCCAGGTAGTCCCGAGGCATGGTCCTAGGGCTCAGGTCCTCCGAGAGAGAGAAAGAGAGAATTAGAGAGAGCATACTTAAATTCACACAGGACACCGGATAAGACAGGAGAAATACTCCAGATATAACAGACTGACCCTAGCCCCCCGACACATAAACTACTGCAGCATAAATACTGGAGGCTGAGACAGGAGGGGTCAGGAGACACTGTGGCCCCATCTGATGATACCCCCGGACAGGGCCAAACAGGCAGGATATAACCCCACCCACTTTGCCAAAGCACAGCCCCCACACCACTAGAGGGATATCTTCAACCACCAACTTACCATCCTGAGACAAGGCCGAGTATAGCCCAAAAAGATCTAAAAGTATAGCCACGGCACAACCCAAGGGGGGGCGACAACCCAGACAGGAAGACCACATCAGCGACTCAACCCACTCAAGTGACGCACCCCTCCTAGGGACGGCATGGAAGAGCACCAGTAAGCCAGTGACTCAGCCCCTGTAATAGGGTTAGAGGCAGAGAATCCCAGTGGAGAGAGGGGAACCGGCCAGGCAGAGACAGCAAGGGCGGTTCGTTGCTCCAGAGCCTTTCCATTCACCTTCACACTCCTGGGCCAGACTACACTCAATTATATGACCTACTGAAGAGATGAGTCTTCAGTAAAGACTTAAAGGTTGAGACCGAGTCTGCGTCTCACATGGGTAGGCAGACCATTCCATAACAATGGAGCTCTTTAGGAGAAAGCCCTGCCTCCAGCTGTTTGCTTAGAAATTCTAGGGACAATTAGGAGGCCTGCGTCTTGTGACCGTAGAGTACGTGTAGGTATGTACGGCAGGACCAAATCGGAAAGATAGGTAGGAGCAAGCCCATGTAATGCTTTGTAGGTTAGCAGTAAAACCTTGAAATCAGCCCTTGCTTTAACAGGAAGCCAGTGTAGGGAGGCTAGCACTGGAGTAATATRATTTWAAAAAGTTTATACGTGTATTCTGTACTTTTACACACTAATATGTGAAATCATACTTTTTTTAAATGTAGGATGCATCGTATATGGTGGACTCTGACTTTGCTGATCGGATCAGGCAATTGATCAGTGAAGACCGTACCTATAATGACTCCTACTACAACATAACACCTTCCCCTGACCGCTTTGGGACCACACACGTGTCAGTCCTGGCTGAAGATGGATCTGCAGTCTCTGTCACAAGTACCATCAACCAAATGTGAGCCTCTACCCTCACTGAGATGCGGAATAGTACATCCCTCTCAATAGAACACTGTCTAATGTATTAACACACAGTCTCCTTCTAAATAGTAATATGACCGATGTCTCAACAGCAAACAAACCAGCTAAAACTGCAGGTTTTGGAGTTGTGTACTCTTTTCTCTAGGCTAAGAGTCTTTTTTCTCTCCAGTTTTGGTGCAGGGATTTACTCCAGTAGAACAGGCATCATCCTCAACAATGAGCTGGCTGACTTCTGTTTTAGAGCAGAGAGATTGAGTGCAGGTATATAGAAACTTTTCAATTTAGAAACCGTTTTAAATTAATGTATCACTTAGGACTACTTGTCTAACCTTTAACTGGTCTTCATGGGGTGATATCTTATATAAGTCTATGGGTGATATCTGTGTAAATTACATTGTCTCATTCCTCACAGGTGAACAGCCTCCCTCTTCAATGGCTCCAGCTATACTGAGCTCCAGCTCTGGGAAAAAGACCCTTGTAATTGGGGGATCAGGGGGTAGCATGATCACGACCGCCATGGCCCTGGTGAGTGTTCATTCAGGTGTCTTAACCAATTTCTACCACATGTCTCACCGTTCCTTCTCAACCCAGCAAAAAAATTTTTTTTTAGAAAAGGATACATAGAGCCTCATCAAATCTCTCTCCTTTCAGTCCATAATGAACCACCTTTGGTTGGGGATGAGTTTGAAAGATGCCATTGCTGCTCCTATAGTGTTCGTCGATGGCAACAACAATGTGAAGTTTGAGCATGGCTTTGATAAGGTAATTCCTCTGTTCTTATCCTTTCAGTAAATCAATGACAGCCAAGGTCACTGCAATTGGCTGTTGAGTGATGACAAAGTGATGTGTATATATATATATATATATATATATATTTTTTTTTTATAGCTAATATTGGTTTGATTGTAATGGCTGCCTGAGAGCAGTGACCATTTTGAGAGACATACAGTCAAATCATGATTTTAAAGTGGAATGAGTAAGGGACGGTGAGTGGTGCTTTTTTTTAGCCTGACTGTCTGTCTGCTCTCAGTCTGTGATAGAGGCCCTGAAGGTCATTGGACACAGAGTGACAGACTACCCATACTTCTTCAACGTGGTCAATGCTGTGGCCAAGGAGGACGGATGCATCGCAGCCGTGTCAGATGCCAGGAAGCAGGGCAAATCTGCTGGCTACTGACCAATGGGACACCAGGACACTAAGAGTATACCAAGACCAGGTGTGTCCTTACTAAGGTGTACAGCCAATTAGTTGGCTTTAGAACACTGTACAGTAGGTCCAAGAGGACAGTAATTTTAGTGAGATTTCTTTTTTGTAATTCTATTATCTTCATATATGAACATTTTATCTAAACCAACAGTCCAGAGCCTTAATAAGCAGAATCGAATGGCCCTCTTGACAAAATACTTAGGCACTGAAATGGATGGAGTTTCTAATTTTACCAAGTACATAAAATGACATGCTTGTTCTTCATGACTAACTGTACAGTACACATAGATTATAGCACAAGGAGGTCCCGAAGGAACTCAAATGGGAAGAGAAGGTCAGTACAGCCTGTCAGCCTGTACTAACATGGGACTCATACTGTGACCACAAGGACTTGTCAGATTCAGGACAGGACATGGTACAACATGTTACAACTCAATCCTCCAAGTTCATTTATTAGTCCCTCTCTGGAGTGTTGCAGCAATACTCTGAGACTCACACTTTGAGATAAAACAGGCTTTTTGCAGCCCCCTTCAGTGTCAGAAAGGAGTTCCACTACCTAAAAATACTAAAGCACCCCTTGCTGACTAACAGCTACCCAATCAGTTTGCTGCCTGATCTTAGTAAACTGGTGGAGAGAATTGTGTTTGACCAAATACAATGCTATTTTTCAGAGAACAAATTAACTACTGACTTTCAGCATGTATATAGAGAAAAGCACTCAACTTGTACTGCACTGACTCCGATGACAGATGATTGGTTAAAATAAATGGATAATAAGATGATAGTTGAAGCTGTATTGTTAGATTTCAGTGCAGCCTTTGATGTTATTGATCATAAATTRTTATTGAAGAAACTCACTTTGGCTTTACATCACTTGCCATCACATGGTTGGACAGTTAGTTATCCATTATAACCCAGAGAGTGTTCTTCAATGGAAGCTTCATTAACATCATATATGTACAATGCGGTGTCCGTCAGGACAATTCCACACTCTACATGTCAGCACCCAAAGCCGGTGAGCTCACAAAAAAGGRAAAAAAAGGAATGTCAGTTTTAGAATGAGTGAATAATAATAAACTGGTCTTAAATACATCTCAAACTAAAAGCATTGTATTTGGTTCAAAACATTCTCTAAGCCCTAAAACTCAACTGGAGTTGTGTGACCATTGAGCAAGTTGAGGAAGCTAAACTCCTACGCACAGTACGTATAACACTGGATGGTCAATTATCATGGGCAAGTCATATTGACAAAGTTGTTGTGAAGATGGGGAGGGGTATGTATTTTATAAAAAGAGGTTATGTGTTTGAGACAAATCAACTTGGCATGTATAACAAGGCAATTAGAAATTCCAGACACGCTCGTTTTCTAACTTGATCACTAATAATCAGAATATTTAGAGAGTGATCTTCTCAACCATTGATGGCCTGATTTAATCCTACCCCCGCAAGCAAACCTGTGAACTTCCTTCCACATCTAAATGTGATGAGTTTGCGGCATATTTCAGAGATAAGATACCCAGCCTAATGTTTGTTATCGTCAAGCAAGACCTGATGAGAAGTTTGACATGTGCCCTAGCCTACCACACAAAGGCACTATGGATTTATTTTCCCTGGTTGACACAGACATGCTCAGGAAAGTGATATCACAATTTAAGCCTTCTACCTGCCTTCTCGATCCTATCCCCACCACCTTTTTCAAAACAGTTTTTTACATTTCATATCTAAAGAAGTGCAAGCTATTGTTACTCACTCCCTGTTCACAGGTACTTTCCCCACTGCACTAAAAACTGCTATGGTGAAACCCCTTCTGAAGAAGAGTAATCTAGATTCTTCAGCTCTTAGCAATTTTCAGCCAGTCTCCAACCTTCCATTCTTAAGCAAAATTCTGGAGGAATTGGTTTTCAAACCGCTAAAAGCTAAAATAACACCTAGCTTTTTATCTGGTGTTTTATCTTTATTCCACGTTAATTAAAATATGCGGCCAGATTCTCTCTGTGGTTTGGCGCCAACAATAAGTACTTTGGCCTTGTCTTGATTTAGCTGGAGGAAGTTGTGAGAAATACAAGTATTTAAATCCAGTCTAATAATTCAGTCTAATAATTCAGTCTAATAATTTATCCGTGTAGCTAAAATCCTCTGGTGACACAAATGTGTGTATCGTCAAGTGCCAACCGTATTTTAGAAAAATTCCAATCTGGTTTTCGTGCCCACTACAGCACAGAGACAGCCTTAGTTAAGGTGGTAAATGATCTTAGCACTAACACATATGCCAAACAGCTCTCCGTCCTTGTACTCTTGGATTTAGGTGCTGCATTCAACACTGTTGACCATGATGTCCTCTGGACAGACTGGAGAGGTGGGTTGGCCTCTCCGGTCCAATTATAAATTGGTTCAGGACATATTTGACAGGTTGAGAGTTTTTTTGTGACCCATGGTGAACATAACTCAGAGAAAATACTACCACCTGAGGAACATTGCCAAGGCGCGACCATTTCTCTCTCAGGCTGATACAGAGAGACTCCTCCATGCTTTTATTATAAGCAGGCTTGACTACTGTAGTGCTCTCCTGTCTGGTCTACCTAAGAAAGCCATTGGTCAACTGCAAAACATACAGAATGCTGCAGCACTGGTACTGACCAAGACCAGACAGAGAGCACACATAACACCGGTTTTAAGGTCTCTGCACTGGCTGCCTGTGAGTTTTAGAAATACATTTTAAGATTCTTCTATTGGTTTTTAAGAGGAAGCCTTTAGTTACTATGCCCCCATCCTCTGGAACAGCCTGCCAGAGATCCTCGGTGGGCTGAAACTGTGGACATATTTAAAAGAGATCTTAAAACACACATTTTTAGCTTTGCTTTTCCTTAGAGTGCTTTTTAGTCATTCAGTTTTTGTTATTTTTTTACTTTTTATCCTCTTATTGTGTAGTAAATATTTCAGTTTTTATGTTTTACCTGTGAAGCACATTGCGTTGCATTCCATGTCTGAAATGTGCAATGTGCTGTATAAATAAAGTTTGATTTGTACTAGTCGTTCAGGCTCTGGTCTTGTYCCATCTTGATTACTGTCCGGTAATATGACCATAAACAATGACCTAGCAAAGCTGCAGCTGGCTCAAAATAGAGCACACGCCTTGCCCTTAACTGCACATATAGAGCTAACATCATCAACATGTATGCCAGTCTTTACTGGTTGAAGGTTGATGAGAGATTAACTGATTCTCTTTTAGTTATGAGAAATATTACTGTGAAGAAAATTGCAGATTGTCTGCATAATCAAATAACATTCAGCTCAGACATCCATACATACCCTACAAGACATACCACCAACGGTCTCTTCACAGTCCCGAAGTTCAAAACGAATTCACGGCAATGCACTGTATTATACAGAGCCATGATCGCATGGAACTCCCTTCCATCTCCAATTACTCAAGCAAACAGCAAAATTGCCTTTAAAAAACGGCTAAACAACATCTCATGGAACAGTGGGGAACTCTGAAGGGACACAAACACACACAAACAAACACACTTTTCTTTGTAATATTGTTTGTTTATCGTTGTATATTAAATTTCTGTGACTGTCCATCAGTGTTTTGTAACTTGTCATATTTTGTTTTTTGTGGACCCCAGGAAGAGTAGCTGCTGCTTCTGCCAACGCTAAATGGGGATCCAAAGAAAAAATGGTACATATAATAAAATCAATGTCCGAAATAACAAGTAAATTGGTAAGAGTTCTGAATGCCATTGTGCAATCTTACAGAAGCTATAATAACACGTGTGACCAGAATGTGAAAAATAATGTACACACAGTGAGAGTACTGTATTAGCTTTTGATGTATTGCATTGACATCACCAGGGCTTGTTGTCACATGTACAGGTTTATATTGATCCCCCTCCAGGTCTATTAAATTCTTCAACCAGTGTTAACTTTCAGCATTTAGCTCCGTCATGTCTGCAATGAATACTAATTACTTCGACTTATTCTGTTTGCCCTAAAGGAAGTGAGAATAGCTTTTTTTTAAACAAATGCAGTAATAGTAATGTGATGTGTTTCAATAGTAGAGCTTGTGAATGAGTAATGATCTCTAAATTGGATCCTCCCAGGCACTAGATGTGAATTATGAAAACATGCAAATATATTACCCAGTGTTGGTGTCTGGTGTTCATGTGGGATCATTTGGAGTAAAGGAGCTCAGTCTTTGGTATAGATGTAGGATCTTAATTTGAGCCAGTTTGCTACAACAGGAAAATAATCCTGTAGCAACAGGAAATGTGAATTAKAATTAATGGACATTTTTGTAGGGGTTGATACCTTTTCCATAAGGGAAAATCAAGTCTGAAATACACCTTTTGTTTTAAATTTCCTGCATTGCAGGATGTTTTTCCTGCAACAGGGTGAACAAATTAAGATCTTACATCTATATGTGCCCGAGTGTTTCATCAGGTTTAGCTAAATGATATTAAGGCTCTCGGTGACACTCAGGAAAATGCTTGAATAAAGCCTTAGTTAATCAACTTTCCAACACAGAATGTTCTCTGTCCAGGGCATTTCAAAGCTGTAAAATTGTTGCGGTAAAATAGTTGTTAAAAGCTTTGCCTCTGATTTTTAGTCTCTGTTTTGTATCCTGCTTTCCAAACTTTAAGTACTTTGTGCCTTTCTAACTATACAGTAAGAGATGTGGTATGACCCTGTCAGAAGTTACAGTATTAATGAGGTCATTTTTACATTTACATTTAAGTCATTTAGCAGACGCTCTTATCCAGAGCGACTTACAAGTTGGTGCATTCACCTTATGATGTCCAGTGGAACAACCACTTTACAATAGTGCATCTAACTCTAAGGGGGGGGGGGGGTTAGAAGGATTACTTTATCCTATCCTAGGTATTCCTTAAAGAGGTGGGGTTTCAGGTGTCTCCGGAAGGTGGTGATTGATTCCGCTGACCTGGCGTCGTGGGGGAGTTTGTTCCACCATTGGGGTGCCAGAGCAGCGAACAGTTTTGACTGGGCTGAGCGGGAGCTGTACTTCCTCAGAGGTAGGGAGGCGAGCAGGCCAGAGGTGGATGAACGCAGTGCCCTTGTTTGGGTGTAGGGCCTGATCAGAGCCTGAAGGTACGGAGGTGCCGTTCCCCTCACAGCTCCATAGGCAAGCACCATGGTCTTGTAGCGGATGCGAGCTTCAACTGGAAGCCAGTGGAGAGAGCGGAGGAGCGGGGTGACGTGAGAGAACTTGRGAAGGTTGAACACCAGACGGGCTGCGGCGTTCTGGATGAGTTGTAGGGGTTTAATCGCACAGGCAGGGAGCCCAGCCAACAGCGAGTTGCAGTAATCCAGACGGGAGATGACAAGTGCCTGGATTAGGACCTGCGCCGCTTCCTGTGTGAGGCAGGGTCGTACTCTGCGAATGTTGTAGAGCATGAACCTACAGGAACGGGTCACCGCCTTGATGTTGGTTGAGAACGACAGGGTGTTGTCCAGGATCACGCCAAGGTTCTTAGCGCTCTGGGAGGAGGACACAATGGAGTTGTCAACCGTGATGGCGAGATCATGGAACGGGCAGTCCTTCCCCGGGAGGAAGAGCAGCTCCGTCTTGCCGAGGTTCAGCTTGAGGTGGTGATCCGTCATCCACACTGATATGTCTGCCAGACATGCAGAGATGCGATTCGCCACCTGGTTATCAGAAGGGGGAAAGGAGAAGATTAATTGTGTGTCGTCTGCATAGCAATGATAGGAGAGACCATGTGAGGATATGACAGAGCCAAGTGACTTGGTGTATAGCGAGAATAGGAGAGGGCCTAGAACAGAGCCCTGGGGGACACCAGTGGTGAGAGCACGTGGTGCGGAGACAGATTCTCGCCACGCCACCTGGTAGGAGCGACCTGTCAGGTAGGACGCAATCCAAGCGTGGGCCGCGCCGGAGATGCCCARCTCGGAGAGGGTGGAGAGGAGGATCTGATGGTTCACAGTATCAAAGGCAGCCGATAGGTCTAGAAGGATGAGAGCAGAGGAGAGAGAGTTAGCTTTAGCAGTCATGTCATGAGCTGTTGTTGAAATCTGTTGATGGGAAATTGTTAGTCATATAGTATAGCTCGCTACCACATGCTTTTCTTGYTGTGACATTTAGCCTTTTACAGTAGGTTAATTCATCCCCACATACACTTTGCCCATTAACCATAGTACATGTACTATGTCCAAAATGTGATGCCAAGACAATAGACAGGTTAAATATTTTCTAACAGACATTGTCCCTTTTTGCTATATTTGGTTAAAGTGTATGGTCTGTTACACATTCACTATACCCCTGAGTGGCACTGAGAATAGTTGCTTTACATATGTTTTCATGTTATGACATAWTTTTTTTACATATTTTGTAGAATATAAATCAAGGTTTCATGTTTACTGTCCAAAAAAATGGATCAAGTAAATACATTTTTGTGGAAAAAATGTTATGGAACACCTTACGAGATGATCATCAATAAATATGTTTACATGTTCACTCGTGAGAACAATTAAACCCTGAAGTAAGCCCTCTTTTACTCTTTGAAACTGTCTGATTACCTGTGTTTTCATTGTTGGTCAACGCTGATCAAATTGTTGTAGTCTTRTGAACATTACATCCTTAAACTGTTCTATGGATATATATTGTAAATGATTGATCTTGAACCAATACCAAGTCTTCTCAAAAGCAACACACATGATATATATATTAGGCAAAATGTGATGATGATGATGATCTCAAAATAAAAGCACYAGTCATTACCTTTCCTATTCTGACCGATGAAAGACATACATGAATATAGAGATGGTACAGACAGTAGCGAATAACAATCAAATTAAAGCGAAGTGGAGAACTGTGGATAATGAATTACTCCATTTCTGTATATCAGRCTGAGGTATACTTGGTCATCAAATACAGGATAAGAGAGGAGACATGGAGGGTAGTTTCTCTCCACTTTGTGATACCAATGAGCATAGAAAGGTGGACCTGGTTTACCAGAAAGGACTAAGGTTATAGGTTGTAGGTCATTACCGAGATGAGGGGAGGGATGTGTGTATGTTTCTGTTGGTTTGTAATATAGTCTGTGGAGGTGGTTTTCATCTGAATCGGATGCCTAATCAGCCTGTCTGTGGAAGCAGGGGTGTATGGGTCTCAGTTAGAGGGAGCAGGTAATAATGGTGGAAAAAATCTGTACAGTTATATATCGCTATTGTTTTGGACGATGTTATATTGATACTTTGACTCCAAGTATTGATTTGTAAAAAATTAGGTAGCTTTAGATAGAGCTAGTCGGCTGTACCTGTGACAAAACTCTGGTATTTTTAATCTTATAGGCTGTTCATCTTTTTAAATAGTGAGCTGACATGTTTTCAGCACTTTTTATTTCCATGACTGATTAAAACTCATTTTCTCATGGTGTCTTTTGTCTCTGCAGCAGACATATTGTGAGCAATATGTTTGGAACATCAAATCGCAATAAAATCACAGTATCGAATCACAATAAATATATAATTGTGGGAATCGCATACATATATCGGCACCTAAGTATCGTGATATCGTATTGTGAGGTCCCTGGCAATTCCCAGCCATAGTAGCGGGCTCATGTGGTTGGTCTCAGTACCCAGCGGCATAGCCCCACTTCCTGGGGTCAGATTCAGCATGAAGCCGGTCCCCCTGGCGCACCACCGCCTGAACCACAGCACCTGTGGCTGTCAGGAACTCTGTCTCGTGGTTCTTCAAGGCCAGACCAGCCATCACCCTCTGTAAGGAAAGCATATAGAACACTGTGAAACTCCTATTCAAATAGACACCCTGAATCACTAGCATGATAACCAGCCATGATCTTGACACAATAGACGCATGTCTATTGACTATCGTCAGCCATTTAACCCACCTCGTCAAACCCGGGCTCTCCCTGTGTGGTGTTGGGACTCAGCTGGTTGTGGATTCTGGGATCTGCCACAGCTTTCTTCAGGTCATWGTTGAAGAACAGCGCATTGAAAATCACCTGCAGAACGAACAGCCAACTATTCAGTCACAGACGACTACTTKGTAGAATGCAAAGAAAGTATTAAGAGTATTTTCACACAGCAATGAAAGGGCATGGTAGCCTGGCTCACCGTGGCAGTTGCGTGGTGATCTTTGTTCCTCCTGAGCCCCCCACCACCATCTTGACTTCCTTGCTCCCCTTGTCAAAGAGAATGGCTGGACACATAGAGGACAAGGGCCTCTTACCTGGAGAGAGACAACTAGGGAGTTTGGTACTTGATGGTGGATCTGGATGGACCTATGTCTGGTTATCCGAGTCGGCTGATGCACTGRAAACTTTGGTGTCTGTAGTCAGATKAACCCTTTACCTGGTCTGATGAAGTTGTTTGGTGAAGGAGGCACTCCATAGCCATTCGTGATGAGGGGGGAGCTGAAGTCATCCATCTCATTGTTGAGGAGGATTCCTGTAGAATGCGACATGACTTTGGAGCCAAACCTAGGGAGGAAGTAGAACAGAAAGATAATGAAGACAGGTGAGTAATGAGGACTACTTCCAGTAAAGTAAATCAAAACTGGGAATCAAAACTGGTAAAGTAAATCAAAACTGGGACTTGATTCTTACAAATGGTTGATGGTGCTGGTGGCTGCCACTGCACTCCCGTCCTCTGCCACCACAGACAGATGTGCTGTCCCGTGGTTCTCGGGGACAAAGTACTCCGGCTCATTGTAGTTCATGTGATGGGTGGTATCATCTGTAATCTTCTGACGGAGGGCATCGGCAAAGTAATCTGAGGTCATGTTGTGGATGAGCTGAAGAGGTGAGGGGACAGGAGAATGAGGCTCTGCCATTCAAATGAATGCCCATTCATAGAAACCACCATACAGAACAGTGTATAACATTGAAGATGGACTGGTTTGCATTTACTGACATTTCAACATAGCAGCTTTACAAATAGTGTCTCTGGGCCGACTGATGTCCATTTCAATCAATAGTCTAATCAACTCTCTTATATGAGCATATCCATATTTACTCTGTCTCCAACAAACATGAACATGACGTTTCAACACATACTAGGACCCGTTGATTGAATATGATTAGTAAGTGACTGATTGGAGTAAATTCTTGAAAGTAGAGACATCCTATTAGAGAACTATTCAATATAAGCTCTGGGAAAGATGGGGATGAGAGTTACATCAGAGATACGGAGGAATTGTGGATCTCCCAGCATGCTTCGCTTGGCATAGGCGAAACGGAAGGCCTCGACCATGCGGTGGTACGTGAGGATCTTCTTCTCAGTGTTGGAGACACTGTCTGAGKTGAAGTTGTATCCTGCATGGGAGCAAACCTGGTAATCAACCATAGCCACCATCCCTACATTTATTAAACAATAATACAGTACATTTAATGTGATCACGTCAATATACACTTTGACTCTGAAGTGGACATTGAAAAGGTTTTACCCGTATACAGTAAATATAAAAGTACTGTTCATTCTGTGTCCCAGTCCCAGTCTATCAGTGTTATAACTGTTTCAGTTCACAGCCGTAGAGGAGGAGAGGATGGGAAAAAGGAAAGAATGCTAAAACCAAATGGAAATATTTGATGAATTTCAGCTGACAAGCAGAAGTCATGGTGAACCGTCAGGATGAAGGGCTTGATCAGGCCCTGACATGCCAGTGGCAGAAGTCATGATGAACCGTCAGGATGAAGGGCTTGATCAGGCCCTGACATGCCAGTGGCAGAAGTCATGATGAACCGTCAGGATGAAGGGCTTGAGCGGGCCCTGACATGCCAGTGTTATATGATTCCCCCGCCACTCATCTGTGTCCAATTAGAGGTAAATTGGAAAGATTAGAGTTTGCGGTAGAGGCAGGGGGCCACGGTGAGTGGGTGGCCAGGCAAAGGAGCCACAGGAAGAGTAGGTTCAGGCAGTTTAATTACTCTGGAATAAGGTTTTCATCTAATCCTCTGAGACAAACACTGTCACATTATATAGCCATTGTACTGGATGCCAGCAGAGAGAGGAAGTCTGGAGGAGGACATCTATGGACTATATATCCAATAGACCCTGCATGAATGTGGAGCTGAAACAGAGCTTGGAAGAGGAGATTTATTTCTACACCCCAATAACTGGTCAGTCAGCAGCACCACCACGAACAAAAGGTGATTATCTATCTTAATTTGCATGGTCAAGAGAGCAATACATGTATGGTGCACACAGTAATAGGATGAGATACAGTGCCTTGCAAAAGWATTCATCCCCCTTGGCGTTTTTCCTATTTTGTTGCATTACAACCTGTAATTTAAATGGATTTTTATTTGGATTTCATGTAATGGTCATACACAAAATAGTCCAAATTGGTGAAGTGAAATGAAAAAAATAACATGTATCAAACAATTCTAAAAAATTCACGGAAAACTGGTGCGTGCATATGTATTCACCCCCTTTGCTCTGAAGCCACTAAATAAGATCTGGTGCAACCAATTACCTTCAGAAGTGACATAATTAGTTAAATAAAGTCCACATAGGGGGGATTCTAAATGTCACATGATCTCAGTATGTATACACCTGTTCTGAAAGGCCCCAGAGTCTGCAACAGCACTAAGCAAGAGGCTCCACCAAGCAAGCAACACCATGAAGACACTAAGGAGCTCTCCAAACAGGTCAGGGACAATGTTGTGAAGAACTACAGATCAGGGTTGGGTTATAAAAAAATATCAGAAACTTTGAACATCCCACGGAGCACCATTAAATCCATTATTAAAAAATGGAAAGAATATGGCACCACAACAAAGCTGCCAAGAGAGGGCCGCCCACCAAACCTCACAGACCTGGCAAGGAGGGCATTAATCAGAGAGGCAACAAAGAGACCAAAGATAACCCTGAAGGAGCTGCAAAGCTCCACAGCGGAGATTGCAGTATCTGTCCATAGGACCACTTTAAGCCATACACTCCACTGAGCTGGGCTTTACAGAAGAGTGGCCAGAAAAAAAGCCATTGCTTAAAGAAAAAAGAAGTAAACACGTTTGGTGTTCGCCAAAAGGCATGTGGGAGAACCGCCAAACATATGGAAGAAGGTACTCTTGTCAGATGAGTCTGAAACGTAGCTTTTTGGCCATCAAGGAAAATGCTATGTCTGGCGCAAACCCAACACCTCTCATCACCCCGAGAACACCATCCCCACAGTAAAGCATGGTGGTGGCAGCATCATGTTATGGGGATGTTTTTCCATCGGCAGGGACTGGGAAACTGGTCAGAATTGAAGGAATGATGGATGGCGCTAAATACAGGGAAATTCTTGAGGGTAACCTGTTTCAGTCTTCCAGAGATTGGAGACTGGGACAGAGGTTCACCTTCCAGCAGGACAATGACCCTAAACATACGGCTAATCAACACTCGAGTGGTTTAAGGGGAAACATTTAAATGTCTTGGAATGGCCTAGTCCAAGCCCAGACCTCAATCCAATTGAGAATCTGTGGTATGACTTAAAGATTGCTGTACACCAGCGGAACCAATCCAACTTGAAGTAGCTGGAGCAGTTTTGCCTTGAAGAATGGGCAACAATCCCAGTGGCTAGATGTGCCAAGCTTATAGAGGCATACCCGAAGAGACTTGCAGCTGTAATTGCTGCAAAAGGTGGCTCTACAAAGTATTGACTTTGGGAAGGGTGAATAGTTATGCAAGCTCAAGTTCTGTTTTTTTGTCTTATTTGTTTGTGTCACAATAAAATATTAGCATCTTCAAAGTGGTAGGCATGTTGTGTAAATCAAATGATACAAACCCCCCAAAAATCTATTTTAATTCCAGGTTGTAAGGCAACAAAATAGGAAAAATGCCAACGGGGTGAATACTTTCATAAGCCACTGTAAACCAGGGCTGCTATAATGTAAATTAACAGCATAATTTTCTTATGTGAACAGTGCTTACCCAGCATCAGGCCTGCAAAGCAGAGCGCCTCAGGTGTGATGGCTCGGAAAACAATTATCTTTGGTCCTTATACACTTATAATGTAGCATAGGCTGTCCAAATGTGACCCACAGTTTGATATTGAATACAACTCTGTGTCATCAGTGGGAAGGCTTACCATCCAGGATGTTGAGTATGAGGGAAAGGACAGGGCCACTGGCGGGGTGTTGGGTACAAACATGGTGTACTCCCCCACAGTAGCATTGAGAGGATTCTCTTCCAAAAAAGGCTTGTATTTCTTTAGGTCATCCAGTGTGATGATACCATCTGAAACACATACCAGGAAACAGTCAATAAGATACTGTTTCTGTAACACGTACAGCCAGCAGACCCTGAATGAAATTCTATCAAAATTGCAGTTTGTTCATATTTGGTAGATATAAGGGAGAAACCAACTTGAAGCCTGAATGTCCTTCACAAGGTTCTCTGCCAGCGGCCCTTCGTAAAAAGCATTAGGTCCCTCATTTGCTATTATTTCATAGGTGTCAGCGAGTTTAGTAAAGGTGATGATGTCATTTTCCTTAAGGATGCCACCATTTTTGTCACAAAACACCTCACTGAAAGAGACAAAAAACAGAGATGTCATGTCAGAGACAACATACGAGACACTGAGCTCTCATGTTTGCGTATAAGGGCATAAACCATCAACAGGGGATATACAGTATCTTCTCATGTGAAAACGTGACCCTCTGAACAGTAACTCAGATTGTCACTCCATATTACGTCTCCCTTGTAGGCATGCTCACCATAAAGCTGTGTCACAGATGATGGTTTCCCTGTTCTTGGAAACAGCGGTGGCCAATGCCCTGCCCAAAGGAAAGCCTTTCCGTGCCAACTGGATTGCAGGCTGGAAAAGTTCTCTCCATGGCAATTTTCCATGGCGTTCGTGTGCCATCTCATACCCACGGATCTCCCCTGGTATGGCGATGGACAACCCTCCTGTCAAACGTTACACGTAATGTAATGTAACAGATTGTGAAAGGATATATTGGAAGAGGATAGGTTGGAGTGCAGCTTTTGATCTTCTCTAATGTACTACTCTTCATTCCTGTTCCCAAGAACTCTAAGGGTACCTGCCACAATGACTATCGCCTTGTAGCACATCTGTAATCATGAAGGGCTTTGAAAGGCTGGTTATGGCACACATCAACTCCATCATCCCAGACACCCTAGACCCACTCCAATTTGCATACCACCCCAACAGATCCATAGACTATGCAATCTAAATTGCACTCCACACTGCCCTCACCCACCTACAGTAGATAAAAGGAATACCTATGTGAGAATGCTGTTCATTGACTACAGCTCCGTGTTCAGCACCATAGTCCCCGCTAAGCTCATCACCAAGCTCGGGACCCCGGGACCCTGGTACTGAACACCTCCCACTGCAACTGGATCCTGGACTTCCTGAGTGTAAGAAACAAAACCTCCGCCATGCTGACCCTCAACACGAGAGCCCCACAGGGGTGTGCTTAGACCCCTCCTGTACTCCCTGTTCACCCACGACTGCGTAGCCACACATGAATCCAACACAATCATCGAGTTTCCTGACGACACGGCAGTGGTTGGCCTGATCACCGGCGACGATGAGACAGCCTACAGGAAGGTGGTCAGTGACCTGGCAGCGTGGTGCCAAGACAACAACCTCTCTCTCAACATCAGCAAGACCAAGGAGCTTATTGTGGACTACAGGAAACAGGGGGCCAACACACACCCATCCACATCGACAGGGCTGTAGTGGAGCGGGTCAAGAGCCTCAAGTTCTTTGGTGTCCAAATCACTAAGAACTGAAAATGGTCCATACACACGCACACAGTCATTAAGAGGACACGGCAGCGCCTCCTCAGGAGGATGAAAAGATTTGGCATAGGACCTCAAATCCTCAAAACGTTCTACAAAAAGTTCTAGAGCAGCACCATTGAGGGCATCTTGACTGCATCACTGCCTGCTATGGACTCTATGCACACTCACAGGCCTCTACACACTCACTCACACTCCAACACACATACACACTTCATTGGCTCACACACATAACACGCATTCATACTGACACTACACACACAAACACACAATCATTATATAAGTCGCTGCTACTCCATTTATCATATCCTGATGCCTAGTCACCTTACCCCTATACATACAGTATCTACCCCTACCACTCCAGTATCCCTGCACATTGTTAATATGCTATTGGCACTGAACCTGTCAATATCGCTTACTTACTTTCTTGTGTTCTTCTTATTTCTATTTCTTGTGTGTTTTTATTCTACACTGAACAAAAATGTAAAGTGTTGGTCCCATGTTTCATGAGCGGAAATAAACAATCCTAGAAATGTTACATACACACAAAAAGCTTATTTCTCTCAAATTTTGTGCACAAATTTGTTTATGTCTGTGCTAGTGAGCATTTCTCCTTTACCAAGATAATCCAGCCACCTGACAGGTGTGGCATATCAAGACGCTGATTAAACAGTGTGATCATTACACATGTGCATCTTGTGCTGGGGACAATAAAAGGCCCCTATAAAATGTGCAGTTGTCACACAACACAACGCCACAGATGTCTCAAGTTTTGAGGGAGCATGCAATTTGCTTGCGGATTGCAGGAATGTCCACCAGAGCTGTTGCCAGAGAATTGAATGTTTATTTCTCTACCATAAGCTGCATCCAATGTCGTTTTAGAGAATTTGGCAGTACATTCAAGCGGCCTCACAACCGCAGATCATGTGTAACCACGCCAGCCCAGGACCTCCACATCTGGCTTCTTCACCTGTGGGATCTTCTGAGGGGGGATGGGGGCGGGCTGAGGATAAAGCCCTTTGGTGGAGAAAAAWCTCATTCTGATTGGCTGAGCCTATGCCCTCCCAGGCCCACCCATGGCTGCAACCCTGACCAGTCATGTGAAATCCATATATTAGGGCCTAATTAATTGATTTCAATTGAATGATTTTCATATATGAACTGGACCTCAGTAAAATCTTTGAAATTGTTGCATGTTGCATTTTTTGTTTTGTTCAGTATAGTACTTTACTTTATTTAATAGTACTACTGATATTGATTACTGCATTGTTGGGAAAGAGTTAGCAAGAAAGGCATTTTACTGTACTAGTGGATGTGACAATAAAACTTAAAGCACTTATCTCAGTGTCTTGACTCTATTRCAAGGCCATCTTTCATTGTAAATGTGCATCTTTCATCTTTTTGTTAGGTAACTGATAAAATATTACCCTTCTTGGCTAACTGGGTGCTATTCCCAAACATGTCCTCTGTTGCGTTGGCGGGAGCCGTCTCTCTGGAATCAATGGTCTCTACCTTTCCTGTGAAGGAAGACAGAATCATCATTACATCACACCAAGTTACAATGGAGTGAGCTATTACATTTCCTGTTTTCAGTTCAGTTGTGCCAGTCAATGTTGGATTTGTTGACATCATTAAAGATACAGTTGGTATAGGTTTAAGTCAAGGATTAGGGCTCAGACTCTACCAGTTGTGGCATTATAGATGGTGAAGAAGAGACCTCCTCCAATGCCCATGCTGTGGGCATTCACCAGCCCAACACACAGCAAGGCAGCAATAGATGCATCCACTGCAGAACCCCCTTTCTGCAACGTGTCACTGAGATTTATAGTGGACACACAAACACACACACACAGACAAAAGTTTATATTCAGTGGCCCTGATTTGCATACACAAGCGCTAGTTTGTGAWGAAACAGCAGGCAGTTTACACAGACAGAATGAATTATGATGACAAAATCATAAGGATTTGAGATGATAAACATAAACTCAGAAGAAGGAGCATATTTTTATGTTCAGACAAAGAAACATTTGAGCCTGGTATCTGCTATTTAAAGGCTTGCTTGAGACAGCGTGCTTTGAAACAGGGATCTTTGTATTGTATCTGAATGTCTACAACAACATTTCAATTAGTAATTTCACCAGTGTGCAAACATTTGAGACTAGTACTGTATGTACATGTACAGTGTGTTTGTGTTTGTGTGTGAGAGAGAGAGAGAGAGAGAATTCTAACCTGCCGATTTCTGAGCATGGGCMAGCATCGGCTGCCACGGCAGCCCTTGAGTAGGAATGGCCATTCGAGGACGTCCTGCTCCCCAAACCAAAGAAAACTCCCACAAAAGTGCTTACGGCTGCCACCAGCAGCATCACCAGACCCACCACAATGGACTTATGGACCATCTTTCTGTCAGGGAAACACAGGACATCATAGTAGAGTCAATCTCAATTGAAGAGAGTTAGACAAGTGTAAACACACAGAAACACCCCCACACAAATGTACCCTCAAAATAGAAAAACAGCAAAGACTATTTTTTTCAAACGTGTATCACAATTATGAAATGTGAGTTGTCGCTAAGTTCTCTAACATTCTGTTCAGATATAAAACCAGGCCATTACAACTCACCTCACTCAACAGTGTGTCCTCCTAACCTTATCTAGAGAGTAAACTTGATAGTAATCATTTCGRTACTTCAACCCAATAAGATACACTTTCCTCCTAACTAGTTTATTTTGTTGAAATCTGGGACTGTGTTTACACAAGCAGCCCAACTCTGATTTCTGTGCCCATTTATTGGCAAAAGATCTGATCTGGGTCAGAAGACCAATTACTGGTGAAAGATTTTTGTCTGCCATTGTAAACGTACCCYTAGAGGTCAACCTACTAAAACATGTAACATGCCTTTTGATTATTGATACAAGTCAGCAAAACATTTCATAATAACACTTTGATTCTTACCTTGGAGTAATGCTAATAGCAAGCTTTGACATGTTGCGATAACAAAGTGTATAGTCACACAGATGTGTCATTGATGAGAGGGTAGTGTCCACATTTTGAAAAGGGGATCTGCATGCTGTTGTTTTTTAAATCTAATCTAGCCGGTTGGCGATTTMAATTCAGATAAGAGCCTTTTGATGTCCTTCATGAGAATGTTCCCGAGCTTGCACTGTACACTCTTAGAAAAAGGGTTACAAAAGGGTTCTTCAGCTGTCCGTTTTTGGTTCCAGGTAGAATTAATTTTTGGTTCAAGGTAGAACACTTTTGGGTTCTATGTAGAACCCTCTGTGGAAAGGGTTCTACATGGAACCCAAAATGGTTCTACATGGAACCAAAAGTGTTCTACCTGGAAGCAAAAGGGATTCTTCAAAGGGTTCTCCTATGGGGACAGCGGAAGAACTCTTTAGGTTCTAGATAACACCATCTTTTTCTAAGAGTGTACTGTACAGATATTGGACAGAGTACAGTAACTACAACAGTCACAGTAGCGACAACTGTATCGAGCTGCAACAACTTCTTGACAGCAGCAACTTCTTGATTTTAGCAATCTTTACTTTAGTATCTGAAACCAACTCCAAATGAATTTCCTAATATTCCATAAGTCTAAATCTACAAAGGGCCAGCTCCTGCTTATCCCAGCCAAGGCTCTTCTCTGTCCTGGCACCCCAATGGTGGAACGAGCTTCCCCCTGACATCAGGACAGCAGCCCTGATCTTTGAAATCAAATCAAATCAAATTGATTTATAAAGCCCTTCATACATCAGCTGATATCTCAAAGTGCTGTACAGAAACCCAGCCTAAAACCCCAAACAGCAAGCAATGCAGGTGTAGAAGCACGGTGGCTAGGAAAAACTCCATAGAAAGGCCAGAACCTAGGAAGAAACCTAGAGAGGAACCAGGCTATGAGGTGTGGCCAGTCCTCTTCTGGCTGTGCCGGGTGGAGATTATAACAGAACATGGCCAAGATGTTCAAATGTTAATAGATGACCAGCATAGTCAAATAATAATAAATAATCTGAAAACCTCTTCAAAATTAGTATGTCCACGTCCTAGTTCATGTTAATTGGTTTTGATAGTCCCTGTCACACAAAACTTGATTACTCACCATCACTGGGTGTGGTGACACCTCCAAATGAAAAAGTTTGGAGAAGGCATCACCACACCCAGTAATGTTGAGGAATCTACAACATCAGTAGCACTGTTTGGACTTATTCCATAAGTCTAAATATTAAAGCTATGCGTAGAGATATGCATAGGCCTATGAATAATACAATGGYGATTAAAATTGTGTTGTGTGACAGAACTGCACATTTTAGAGTTGACTTTTATTGTCCCAAGCACAAGGTGCACCTGTATAAAGATAATGCTGTTTAATCAGCTTCTTGATATGCCACACCTGTCAAATGGATGGATTATCTTGGCAAAGGAGAAATGCTCACCAACAGGGATGTAAACAAATTTGTGCACAAAATTAGAGAGAAACAAGCTTTTTGTGCATATGTAAATTTTCAGGGATCTTTTATTTCAGCTCATGAAACATAGAACCAACATTTATATTTCTGTTCAGTGTTGATAAAAAGAAAGAATGGTTTTGTCCTTTGSCCATTCCCAAGGTATTTCATTTTGTTTCTCTATGTGTTTAAAGAACATTGGTCCGCAGCACTTTTGAATTGAGATTGTGTGTCACATTCATCGCTAGATCCCAGCACCAGGTATAGGCGAGTTAGTGTTGAAGGTATGATACATTCACATACAGACACATCTCACTTCTGGTCCTACTAGCCAATTTAGGGGGCAGCTACCCATTCTAGCTGAACATAACTGTCTCGCCATTGCACATGCTTACAACTCACATACACAACCCCCATAGTTAAAGATTGCCATCTACTGTACAATGCCTTACATAATAGAATTATGTTTTCACACACATTATTTTACAAATGTCATATCATAAGCTACTATTTACCCATCATTACAAGGAGATGATGATGAACCATTATCCACTTTGATTTGCAGAATTTTGACAAGCCCTGACTGGCACTATTAGCTATTCTGTTAACTAAGGGGCCTAGCCCGAACCATGAAAAACAACTCCAGACCATTATTCATCCTCCACCAAAGTTTACTGTTGGCACTATGCATTGGGGCAGGTAGCGTTCTCCTGGCATCCGCCAAACCCAGATTCGTCCGTCGGACTGCCAGATGGTGAAGTGTGACTCATCACCCCAGAGAACATGTTTCCACTGCTCCAGAGTCCAAGGGCGGCGAGCTTTACACCACTCCAGCCGACTTTTGGCATTGCATGGTGATCGTAGGCCTGTGTGCGGCTGCTCAGCCATGGAAACCCATTTCATGAAGTTCCCGAAGAACAGTTATTGTGCTGACGTTGCTTCCAGAGGCAGGTTGGAACTTGGTAGTGAGTGTTGYAACTGAGAACAACTGAGAATTTTTTAGACGCTATGAGCTTCAGCGGTTGTCAYGATCGTTATAAGACGAATGATTGGACCAAGGCGCAGCGTGAAAGAAAGCCATCTTCTTTTAATGAAGAAAAAACAAACACTTACTAAATGAACAAAAAACAAACGATCGTGACGCTAAAACGAACTAAGTGCACACATGCAACATAGAACATAGACAATTACCCACAATCACCTAAAGCCTATGGCTGCCTTAAATATGGCTCCCAATCAGAGACAACAAKAAACAGCTGTCTCTGATTGAGAACCTAACCAGGCAACCATAGACTTTCCTAAACYTCTCTACTGAACACAACCCCATACACTCAACAAAAAMMCCCTATACAATACAACCACCCAAGACGAGACAAAACACAAACATCCCCCCTGTCACACCCTGACCTAACAAAAAATAATACAGAAAACAAAGAATACTAGGGCCAGGGCGTGACAGCGGTCCTGTTCTGTGAACTTGTGCGGCCTACCACTTTGCAGCTGAGCCATTGTTGCTCCTAGACGTTTCCACTTCACAATAACATCACTTACAGTTGACCAGGACAGCTCTAGCAGGGCAGAAATTTGACGAACTGACTTGTTGGAAAGGTGGTATCCTATGACGGTGCCACGTTGAAAGTGACTGAGCTCTTCAGTAAGGCCATTCTGYCAATGTTTGTCTATGGAGATTGCATGGCTGTGTGCTCGATTTTATACACCTGTCAGCAACGGGTGTGGCTGAAATAGCCGTATCCACTCATTTATATACTTTTTATATATAGTGTATACTGACAAGGAGTCATTTATTGACTAGACTGTTCCCTTAATAACAGAGATACCTGTTATGCAGGCAGCACTGTTGTGTTGCCTGCATCAAACCCTACCTCACTGCAGAAATGTAGCTACAGTATATGTGAGCACACTGTAATCAGAATCAGAATCACCTTTATTCTCCAAGAACATTTACACATACCCAGAATTTTCCGTAGTGAGAAGGTGCTGCCAGCAATAGACAACATACAAACAGAATACAGACACAAGTTCACATAGACATCATACAGAATGTACAATATCAGAACAGTAAGCATAAAACATAAAACTCTAATGCAGCAAGTCCCCCTCTGTGAAGCAGGTTGAAATGTATTGTCATGAGTCTTGTTCTGGAGACAGAACTGAGCGATTTCCCCTTTTTGGTCTTAATTTAAGTTTAGCCTTCGGCATTAGGGTTGGCAGTGTGGTTAAAGTTAGGGTAAGGGTTCGGTTTGAAATCAGATTTGATGACTTTGTGGCTGTGCCAGCTAGTGGCCACTCTCCAGAGATGCCTCCAGAACAAGATTCATGACAAAAAACAATAACCTTCCTCTGTGAAGCTCATCCTGCCTGATGCCAACAAAATTAAACCAACAACACAAAAGACTGGAATCAGATAATACCTCCTCCCTTCAGTGCTATGCACTGCCATGCAAATTCCTTAGCCTGTCAAAACAGTGTTCAATGCATGTAACATCTCTGGACACTTCATTTACTTATGCAGCACAGGTACAGTTGATGAAAATACACAAACCATTCAGACTGAWTTATTCCCTGTCCTCACACTTAATTGCATTCTTTTTTTTGCTATCCATCACCTAACTGGTAAAAGATCAGACCTCCTCTTACCTTGGTGTCTGTCAGGCCTCTGGAACAGACTGGTTGGCAGTGGGTTTGTCACGGTCCTCTCAGTAAGTTGAGCAGTACATAGCACCATCTAGGCAATAGCTCTCAATGTGTAACTATTACAATGATGTTCAACTTTAACCTACACCTCCATAAAAGCACCTGATTGGTGTTACTGTGGAAAAAGCAGACAGGTACAGAAGTAGGTAGCCTAGCGGTTAAGAGCGTTGGCCCAGAAACTGAAAAGTCGCTGGTTTGAATTCCTGAGTCGACTAGGTGAAAAATCTGTCGCTGTGCCCTTCAGCAAGGCACTTAATTAACTATAACTGCTCCTGTAAGTATCTCTGGATAAGAGTGTCTACAAAAATGTAGGAACAGAGGAGCACATTCCGAAAACATTAACATAAAACTCACCTCTCTTATGAGGGAAATAATTGACAAACTAAGACCAACATAAAACCTTCTATGATGTTATTTTGTTGCACCAGAGACTGGATGTCTAAACAATGGAATAAATGATCTCTTTATTAACAAATAGACTGCTATTGTAGTATTAACCACATCAAACAACATGGTTGTTGGAGATTATTTCAAAGAGGTGAACACATGACTCCAGGGTAGAAAACCACAGGGGCGTAACTTTGGTTTCAGAAGTTGGGAAGACATCAATTTTTTAGGAGTGTGCAAAGCTGTCATCAAGGCAAAGGGTGGCTATTTGAAGAATCTCAAATATAAAATATAGTTTGATTTGTTTAACACTTCTTTGGTTACAACATGATTCCATATGTGTTATTTCATAGTTTTGATGTCTTCACTATTATTCTACAATGTAGAAAATAGTAAAAATAAAGAAAAACCCTTGAATGAGTAGGTGTTCTAAAACATTTGACCGGTAGTGTATATTATTTAAGTATAGAATACTCTGTAATACTCTGATAGCTAAAGGTGAGAGAAAAAGAGAGTACGAAAAATACATTTATCAAATTAAAGCATTAATGAATCCATATTTTATACATCGATTGTGATATGATCAAATCAATGCGCTGAATACAACAGGTGTAGACCTTACAGTGAAATACTTACTTACAAGCCCTTAACCAACAATGCAGTAAAAAAAAAGAAGAAGTGGTAAGTAAAAAATTGAAACTAAAAGTTTAAAATAATTAAATAGCAGCAGTAAAATAACAATACCGAGGCAATATACAGCGGGTACAGGTATAGAGTCAATGTGCGGGACACCGATTAGTCAAGGTAATTGAGGTAATATGTGACTCCATCTGGATTTGGTCTTATGTAGCAAAAATTTTAATTGGGTTTTTTACATTGGTAAAACAGAGACTACCAAATGGTATATCATACACTGCATTTTTGAGGAACAATGGGAAAGTAATTCTGCTTTGAAAGTTGATACACTTGTACACTCACTTTTGAGTAAATGTCATTTTAGTGTTTCATTGAGAGAGCTCTTCTTTGTCTACACCCATTCAGCATCGTTCACACCCTCTTAAGCTTTAACCCCACCCATCTCGTTGCATTCAGAGCACACGCTTGACGCTCTGGCGGATGATTTACCTCTGGATAACAAAAAATAGCCTAACCAGCTCTGCTGGCAACAATTTCATTATGCTTTTTTGCCGACGTTTACTGACACCGACCATATTCAACGGGTGTTGTACACTTTCGCTTAAGACATGTAGCTAGCTACCTAGGTAAACAATTAACCTAGCTAGGTAAACAACATGTAAGATCACACACATCATGTCACGCCACCTAACGTTAGGTAGTTAAACAACAATGAACAGTGCCAAATCATGTCATTACTACCCCTGCATGAATAATAATGACAATAATAATAATAATCATGTCATACACGCATACACGTTCGCTAGGGAGCCAGCCAGCTAACAGTACACTTTAGCTTAAGACATGTACCTAGCTAGCTAGGTAAACAATTAACCTAGCTGGGTAAACAACATGTAAGATCACACACATCACGTCACAACGTTAGCTAACGAGCCAGCCACCTAACTAACAGTACACTTTAGCTTGAAATTAAACAACTTTCTGTCAAAATTAGAAACGTGTAATATCTGAAAATGTAGCTAGCTAGACTATCTTACCCGTATACATCATCATGCATGGTGGACGTGTCTCCCTGTCACGGATCCATGCCACAAATGTCCTTAGTTTGAAAGCGTAATCCGGAAACAGTTGTTTTCCCATCTCTTTAGCTATCGTACTCTATTTCCACTGATTTCAAAACTCGATCCTCCAGAAAGTGGAGAGCAACACTTACGCAGCTACATTTAAAAATATGCGTTTGACAGGAGGATTACCAACACAGACTGACCAGCTGAAATAAACAAAAGCCCTCTATATGGCAGACCAATCCGAACTCATCTCTCGGCATGTCCAGCCCACTCATTATCTCAGCCAATCATAGCTAGTGGGAAGATTGCTGTCTTTTTAGGTGGTTTAAACAAGGCTCGTAATTTTTCTTCGTATATTTACAGATGGCATACAAGTTTGTTATTAAGCCACATGAAAGTTTACATGTTCAAGAAGACATTTCTGCCAAAAAAAACACATTTAATTTTTTTTTAAATTAAATGACGTTCAAACTGCTCTCCTGTGATGTCGTGACTTGCGACATACACCTAGTTTCCTGAATCGAGTCACATATGTACAGGTAGGTACAGTTAAAGTGACTATGCATAGATAATAAACAGAGAGTAGCAGCAGCATAAAAAAAAGGGTCTGGGTAGCCCTTTGATTAGCTGTTCAGGAGTCTTAAGGCTTGAGGGTAGAAGCTGTTAAGCCTTTTGGACCTAGACTTGGCGCTCCGTTACCGCTTGCCGTGCGGTAGCGGAGAGAACAGTTTATGACTAGGGTGGCTGGAGTCTTTGACAATTTTCAGGGCCTTCCTCTGACACCGCCTGGTATAGAGGTCCTGGATGGCAGGAAGCTTGGCCCCAGTGATGTACTGGGCCGTACGCACTACCCTCTGTATTGCCTTGCGGTCGGAGGMCGAACAGTTGCCGTACCAGGCAGTGATGCAACCAGTCAGGATGCTCTCGATGGTGCAGCTGTAGGATCTTTTGAGGATTTGAGGACCCATGCCAAATATTTTCACTGTCTTCGTATGTTTGGACCATGATAGTTTGTAGGTGATGTGGACACCAAGGAACTTGAAGCTCTCAACCTGTTCCACTACAACCCCGTCGATGAGAATGGGGGCGTGCTCGGTCCTCCTTTTCCTGTAGTCCGCAATCATCTCCTTTGTCTTGATCACGTTGAGGGAGAGGTTGTCCTGCACCACACAACCAGGTCTCTGACCTCCTCCCTACAGGCTGTCTCATCGTTGTCGGTGATCAGGCCTACCACTGTTGTGTCGTCGGCAAACTTGATGATGGTGTTGGAGTCGTACCTGGCCATGCAGTCATGAATGAACAGGGAGTACAGGAGGGGACTGTGGGTGTACCCCTGAGGGGCCCACGTGTTGAGGTGCAGCGTGGCGGATGTGGATCAGGAAGTCCAGGATCCAGTTACAGAGGGAGGTGTTTAGTCCCAGGGTCCTTAGCTTAGTGATGAGCTTTGAGGGCACTATGGTGTTGAATGCTGAGCTGTAGTCAATGAATAGCATTCTCACATAGCTGTCCCCTTTGTCCAGGTGGGAAAGGGCAGAGTTGAGCGCAATAGAGATTGCATCATCTGTGGATCTGTTGGGGGCGGTATGCAAATTGGAGTGGGTCTAGGGTTCCGGGATAATGGTGTTGATGTGAGCCATGACCAGCCTTTCAAAGCACTTCATGGCTACAGACGTGAGCACTACGGGTCGGTAGTCATTTAGGCAGGTTACCTTAGTGTTCTTGGGCACAGGGACTATGGTGGTCTGCTTGAAACATGTTGGTATTACAGACTCAGTCAGGGACAGATTAAAAATGTCAGTGAAGACACTTGCCAGTTGGTCAGCGCATGCTCGGAGTACACGTCCTGGAAATCCATCTGGCCATGCGGCCTTGTGAATGTTGACCTGTTTAAAGGTCTTACTCACATCGGCAACAGCGTGATCACAAAGTCGTCCGGAACAGCTGATGCTCTCATGCACATTTTAGTGGTACTTGCCTTGAATCGAACATAGAAGTAATTTAGCTCGTCTAGGTTTGTGTCACTGGGCAGCTCGATGCTGTGCTTCTCTTTGTAGTCTGTAGTAGTTTGCAAGCCCTGCCACATCCGACGAGCGTCGGAACCGGTGTAGTACGATTCAATCTTAGTCCTGTATTGACACGTTGCCTGTTTGATGGTTTGTCGTAGGGCATAGCGAGATTTCTTATAAGCTTCCGGGTTAGAGTCCCGCTCCTTGAAAGCGGCAGCTCTAGCATTTAGCTCAGTGTGGATGCTACCTGTAATCCATGGCTTCTGGTTGGGGTATGTACGTACGGTCACTGTGGAGATGATGTCATCGATGCACTTATTGATGAAGCCAATGACAGATGTGGTGTACTCCTCAATGCCATCAGAAGAATCCCAGAACATATTCCAGTCTGTGCTAGCAAAACAGTCCTGTAGCATCTGCTTCATCTGTACACTTTTTTATTGACCGAGTCACTGGTGCTTCCAGCTTTAGTTTTTGTTTGTTAGCAGCAATCAATGGGATAGAATGATGGTCAGATTTGCTAAATGGAGGGCGAAGGAGAGTAAAGGTGGTCTAGAGTTTTTTTCCCCTCTGGTTGCACATTTAACAGGCTGGTAGAAATGAGGTAAAATGGATTTAAGTTTCCCTGCATTAAAGTCCCCGGACACAAGGAGCGCCACCTCTGGGTGAGCGTTTTCCTGTTTTCTTATGGCCGCATACAGCTCATTGAGTGCGATCTTAGTGCCAGCATCGGTTTGTGATGGTAAATAGACAGCTACGAAGAATATAGATGAAAACTCTTGGTAAATAGTGTGGTCTACAGCTTATCAGGCGAGCAAAACCTCAAGACTTCCTTAGATTTCGTGCACCAGCTGTTGTTTACAAATATACATAGACCGTCACCCCTTGTTTTACCAGAGGCCGCTGTTCTATCCTGCCGAAAAAGCGTAAAACTCGCCAGCTGTATGTTATTCATGTCGTTCAGCCACGACTTGGTGAAACATAAGATATTACAGTTTTTAAATGTCCCGTTGGTAGGATATACGTGATCATAGTTTGTCTATTTTATTATTCATCGGAATGTACGTTGGCTAATAGGACCGATGGTAAAGGGAGATTACCCACTCATCGTCAGATCCTTACAAGGCACCCAGACCTTTGTCCCGATATCTCCGTCTCTTTCTACTGCGAATGACAGGGATGAGGATCTTGTCTGGCATCTGAAGTAAATCCTTCCATTCCGACTTGTTAAAGAAAAAGTATTCATCCAGTATGGGGTGAGTAATCGCTGTCCTGATATCTAGAAGCTATTTTTGGTTATAAGACATGGTGGCAGAAACATTATGTACAAAATAAGTTACAAATAACGCAAAAAAACACACAATAGCACAATTAGTTAGGGGATCGTAAAACGGCAGCCATCTCCTCTTGCGTCATTATTCAGACTGATAGTATGTGATATGATAATTACTATGATAATTGACAAACTGTGTACAAAATGTATTAGCATTAAATCATCCCTCTCAAATAGAAAGCTAAACCATCATGAGCTGCTAAACAACATAACTGGTCTTGGTCAGTCGGCGACACCGAGAGAGTAATCGCATGACTGATCTAGGCAGCGCGGATTCTTATTGGAAGCAAAGACCACGATCTCCACGTGATGTTGTAGTAGGCTACACTGACTACTCGAGCTCTGTTGTGGCAGTGCATGGTTTAAACGGCAAGACGGTGGAAATTATTTGAATATGAATAGAAAGCTATGCAATACTGCTGGTGTAATGCTCTAAATGTAATCTAATAGAGAATATAGTAATTTATCAACCTCCGCTCATATTTTCTCTCTTTGTTTTCATACTGTTCAGATAAAAAAATACGTGCGTGCGTTACTCAATATCCAAGTTTAGGCTACTGTGTAACTGTTATGGCTACATTCTGTCAGGTACATGTATATAGCGTCTAGGAACCGTTGTTCAACAGAAATATTCTGTGAAGTAATGGGTTCTAAATTGACCAGGCAAAGTAGTCTGGACCAAATAGAAACCACATTTTCCAAGAGGAGACGCCAGCAGCATGACAGCTCCGGAGAAGCTGAGCGGAGTAGTGGCAGGGGAGGCGGGGAATTCTTGTTTACATCCCTGATGCTGAAGTCAGACAAGCTCCCAGGGATGCTGCGGAAAACCAACCACAGCCCCTATGTGAGACGGGTGGCATGGATCCGGGAAATACAGAAACTTCTTCGAGAACAGAAACAAGAACAAGCAGTCGAGGTGCTCAAATTGCTAAGAAAGGTAACACATTTCTGTCCCGGAGAATGTTTAACATTGAATAATAGTTTACTTCTCCTAAACTTCATAAGATGTGTCCGTCCGTAAGTTATCTGGTGCACCGGCAGAATGTGATGCTGTTAGATCAGCAGTATCCACAGGTTGTCACTCAAGTCAGCCTGATCAAAAATGCGAAATGTACTGGTAAAATGCTGTATCTATTATTCGTATTAGATTATTATGCATGTGTAAGCGACTGTAGGTTTGTTTGTAAATTAGGCGTGTTACTTCATATTTTGGAGTTTCCCCTTTAAAATTATTTACGGTATGTGACAGTCTCTTTATTTTCTGCGTGAACTTGCTTCCATTCAGCCACAAGAGCATTAGTGAGGTTGGGCACTGATGTTGGGTGATTAGGCCTGTCTCGCAGTCGGTGTTCCAATTCATGCCAAAGGTGTTCGATGGGGTTGAGGTCAGGGCTCTGTGCAGGCCAGTCAAGTTCTTCCACACCATTCTCAACAAACCATTTCTGTATGGACCTTGCTTTGTGCAAGGGGGCATTGTCATGCTGAAACAGGAAAGGGCCTTCCCCAAACTGTTGCCACAAAGTTGAAAGCACAGAATCATCTAGAATGTCACTGTATCCTGTAGCATTACGATTTCCCTTCACTGGATCTAAGGGGCCTAGTCCGAACCATGAAAAACAGCCCCAGACCATTATTCCTCCACCAAACTTTACAGTTGGCACTATGCATTGGGGGCATGTAGTGTTCTCCTGGCATCCACCAAATCCAGATTTGTCCGTCGGACTGCCAGATGGTGAAGCGTAATTCATCCCTGCAGAGAATGCATTTCCACTGCTCCAGAATCCAATGGCAGCGAGGTTTACACCACTCCAGCAGACACTTGGCATTGCTTCCAAAGGCAGTTTGGAACTCGGTAGTGAGTGTTGCAACCGAGGACAGACAATTTTAACACGCTACGCGCTTCAGCACTCGGTTGTACCGTTCTGTGAGCTTGTGTGACCTACCACTTCACGGCTGACCCGTTGTTGCTCCTAGACGTTTCCACTTCACAATAACAGCACTTACAGTTGACCGGGCAGCTCGTGCAGGGCAGAAATGCGATGAACTGACTAGTTTGAAAGGTGGCATCCTATGACGTGACACATTGAATGTCACTGAGCTCTTCAGTAAGGCCATTCTACTGTCAATGTTTGTCTATGGAGATTGCATGGCTGTGTGCTCGATTTTATACACCTTTAAGCAACAGGTGTGTCTGAAATAGCAGAATCCACTCATTTGAAGGGGTGTCCACATACTTTTGTATATATAGTGTAATTTAGTTCAGGGTACAATTATTCAGTGGCTTGCCCCTTACATAATCACAGATCAAAATTGTAACTGCTGTGTCAGATTGTCTGCCTTGTCTGGCTTAGGTATGTATGGTAACACCTTCACTGCTGTTGAGGTGTAGGTCTTCAGGCTCTTCCTGGAATATCACATTTCAAACAGGTGACAAACGGAGACTGAAATAGAGTATATAGAGGGCAACCACTGAATATGTTAAACTAAAGGCCAATTTTCTATTACTTAGATATTATTCTCAGGGTTTTCCTACATTCCACAGTTCTACATAGTGTACATTAAATGTCTCCACATATTTATCCTGTCATGCTGGATGGTGCTTGTGAATTACACACAAATTTGTGAATTATCTGAGCCACGTGCCAATCATCAAATTTAAACAGCAGCAAAAGGCGTAACCTTGCACTGCTCTGCTTCCCTGTAGCCCTGAAGTTACATTAATGAAAACGTGCTCAGCTCCACCTTCTCTTGTCCATGGCTGGATTACCGACCGGGTACGCAGGGCATGTGCCCTGGGACCCTGACCTCCAGGGGACCCCCAACCCCTCAAAAAATACAGATAGCATATGAACACGTTGGTTGTGGCCCCCCTGGAGGTCGGGGCCCCGACAGATAGCATATGAACAAGTCGGTTGCGGTCCCCCTGGAGGTCGGACCCCCCCAGATAGCATATGAACACGTTGGTTGCGGTCCCCCTGGAGGTCGATCCCCCCCAGATAGCATATGAACACATCGGTTGCGGTCCCCCTGGAGGTCGAACCCCCCCAGATAGCATATGAACACATCAGGTTTGCGGTCCCCTGGAGGTCGGACCCCCCAGATAGCATATGAACACATCGGTTGCGGTCCCCCTGGAGGTCGAACCCCCCAGATAGCATAATGACAAGTCGGTTGCGGTCCCCGGAGGTCGAACCCCCCAGATGATGCATTGAACACATCGGTTGTGGTCCACCTGGAGGTCGGAACAACCCAGATACCATATGTACAAGTTGGCTGCCCCCCCCCAGATAGCATATGAACACGTCATAAGCCATGGAAAAATGTGTAGAATTGCAGAAAACTTGTTTAAACATTTTCTCTCAGCCTCATGACAAGATGTGTGACAAGATAGCACGAACATCTTACGGTTCCAACCAAACTTTGCTTTATAGTGATTTATAGTGTTTATCCTTACCTTTTTTGTACAGAAAGTTAATACTATTATCATCATTGACCACCAAGCACTTCTAGACATCAGATCGACAGTTACTAACCTCGATTTCGACTTCAAATACGTCTTCAACTCTGACTCAGCTGTTCACTGTTCATGCTGGACCCTATTCCTTTGTCCATTGGCTACCCAAACACTGCAGGCGGAGACATGGTAGACGAGGTGATGTCCTGGTGAAATTGAGGCGAAGACAAAACCGAACGGGCTCCCCTCCGTTCTATTGGCAATTTCCCATCACTCGAGAATAAGATGGATGAGCTTTGTTTGAGCGTTTCCTATCAGAGAGACTTGAAAAGTTGCCATATTGTGTTTTACTGAAAGTTGGCTAGATGATGACGCTATGCACGTGGTACTCAGTGGATTCTCCATGCAGCGCAGGTCGTACAGCGACTTCGGAGAAGTCAAAAGCGGTGGGGTATTTTTTCATAAATAACAACTGTGTGCTGCTTCAAGTGTGAAGGAAATCTCAAGCTTTTGTTCACCTGATCAAATCAAATCAAATCTTATTTGTCACATACACATGGTTAGCAGATGTTAATGCGAGTGTAGCGAAATGCTTGTGCTTCTAGTTCCGACAATGCAGTAATAACCAACAGTAATCTAACCTAACAATTCCACAACTACTACCTTATACACACAAGTGTAAAGGGATAAAGAATATGTACATAAAGATATATGAATGATTGATGGTACAGAACGGCATAGGCAAGATGCAGTAGATGGTATAGAGTACAGTATATACATATACATATGAGATGAGTAATGTAGGGTATAGTAAAATTATATTAAGTGGACTTGTTTAAAGTGGCTAGTGGTACATTTTTACATAATTTCCATCAATTCCCATTATTAAAGTGGCTGGAGTTGAGTCAGTATGTTGGCAGCGGCCACTAAATGTTAGTGGTGGCTGTTTAACAGTCTGATGGCCTTGAGATAGAAGCTGTTTTTCAGTCTCTCGGTCCCTGCTTTATGCACCTGTACTGACCTCGCCTTCTGGATGATAGCGGGGTGAACAGGCAGTGGCTTGGGTGGTTGTTGTCCTTGATGATCTTTATGCCTTCCTGTGACATCGGGTGGTGTAGGTGTCCTGGAGGGCAGGTAGTTTGCCCCGGTGATGCGTTGTGCAGACCTCACTACCCTCTGGAGAGCCTTACCCTTGTGGCCGGAGCAGTTGCCGTACCAGGCGTGATACAGCCCGACAAGGTGCTCTCGATTGTGATCTGTAGAAGTTTTGTGAGTGCTTTTGGTGACAAGCCAAATTTCTTCAGCCTCCTGAGGTTGAAGAGGCGCTGCTGCGCCTTCTTCACAACGCTGTCTGTGTGGGTGGACCAATTCAGTTTGTCCGTGATGTGTACACCGAGGAACTTAAAACTTTCACCTTCTCCACTACTGTCCCGTCGATGTGGATAGGGGTGCTGCTCCTCTGCTGTTTCCTGAAGTCCACAATCATCTCCTTTGTTTTGTTGACGTTGAGTGTGAGGTTATTTTCCTGACACCACACTCCGAGGGCCCCACCCTCCTCCTGTAGGCCGTCTCGTCGTTGTTGGTAATCAAGCCTACCACTGTTGTGTCGTCCGCAAACTGATGATTGGTTGGAGGCGTGCATGGCCACGCAGTCGTGGGTGAACAGGGAGTACGAGAGGGCTCAGAACGCACCCTTGTGGGCCCGGTGTTGAGGATTAGCGGGGTGAAGATGTTGTTACCTACCCTCACCACCTGGGGGCGGCCCGTCAGGAAGTCCAGGACCCAGTTGCACAGGCGGGGTCGAGACCCAGGGTCTCGAGCTTGATGACGAGTTTGGAGGGTACTATGGTGTTAAATGCTGAGCTGTAGTCGATGAACAGCATTCTCACATAGGTATTCCTCTTGTCCAGATGGGTTAGGCGAGTGTGCAGTGTGGTTGCGATTGCGTCGTCTGTGGACCTATTTGGTCGGTAAGCAATTGGAGTGGGCTAGGGTGTCAGGTAGGGTGGAGGTGATATGGCTCTTGACTAGTCTCTCAAAGCACTTCATGATGACGGAAGTGAGTGCTACGGGGCGGTAGTCGTTTAGCTCCAGTTACTTAGCTTTCTTGGGAACAGGAACAATGGTGGCCCTCTTGAAGCATGTGGGAACAGCAGACTGGGATAAGGATTGATTGAATATGTCCTTAAACACACCAGCCAGCTGGTCTGCGCATGCTCTGAGGATGTGGCTGGGAATGCCGTCTGGGCCTGCAGCCTTGCGAGGGTTAACACGTTTAAATGTTTTACTCACCTCGGCTGCAGTGAAGGAGAGCCCGCAGGTTTTGGTAGCGGGCCGTGTCAGTGGCACTGTATTGTCCTCAAAGCGAGCAAAAAATTATTTAGCCTGTCTGGGAGCAAGACATCCTGGTCCGCGACGGGGCTGGTTTTCTTTTTGTAATCCGTGATTACAAGTCGCTATCTAGCCTGGGCCGAATACGCACAGATTCCTCCGAATATGCACAGAACTCCCTGGTGCATTCCTCACTCCATCTCACTCCTTTTCAGTGTGTCCTCGGATACCAACCCCCCGTGTTCCCATGGTAGACAGAACCCGGGAACTGTGCCTGCCGTCGATGAGTGTTTTCGACAGAGTGAGCCGGTTTGGGCAACGTGTGTGGGACATCCGGCTTCGTGACCCATGCAAAAAGTTCAGTCCACAGTTCATTGGTCTCTTCAAAATAACACACTGCATCAATCCTGTCACCTACCATCTCCTCATCCTTCCATGTGTCCCTTCTCAAGCCTGTGAGGTACAGCCCTCTCCATCCTCCTGTGGCGCACCTCGACGCACCCCCTCTGTTTGACGTCGGCGGTGCACCGGCTTATTACTTCCAAGCCCTCCTTGATTCCAAGCGCCTGGGTGGTCGCATCCACTACCTGGTGGATTGGGAGGGGTACGGACCAGAAGAATGGTCCTGGGTCCCCGCCCAGGACATCCTCGACCCAGCCATGATCCTGGCTTTCCACTGTAACCGTCCTGACCGCCCAGCTCCACGTCCATGGGGGAGGCCCCCTGCTCAGCTTCCGAGGCCGTCAAGAGCGGGGTTACTGTAACATCTGCTTCCAACTCACACCCTCTAACACCTAGATCCCCTGAACGCAGCTCACTCTCCAGATCCCAATCACCTGAATTCTAATCACCTGTTCACACACCTGTATGTCGTCATCACACACTATTTAGTTCAGTTCTGCACCCCATCACTGTGAGGTATTGTTTGTTTTGTGACACACGGCTTACGGAGTGCTGTTTCCTGCGATTTCCTTCTCCCGTGTATGATAGTTTTTGCCTGCCTCACTAACGACGCCTTTTGACTTTTCCCTGCCTGTACTTTAGCCTAGCGGATTTCCTGTTATCTACCTTTTGCCTGATCTCCCAGACTACATTACTAGCCTTTTTCCTGCCTGTACTGTTGCCCTTTTGGACCCCGTTTATGACCTTCTGCCTGCCCCTGGACCCAGCTACCTGCCTCCTGAGGTGGTCCTTTGCAATAAACACCTGCTGCACCCTGTGCTTGAAACCAGCTCTCTGTCTCCCCTCATGTTCATTACACTACCATCTTCACATTGCATGGAGTCCAGCAAGTAAACATACTTACAGCAGCTTTGCTCGTACTGTAAAACAGAAATGGAGAAAATCATATTTTGTATGATTGCATATAGCCCCCATTTGACTTAGAACCCGTTAGTAAACCAAGTCCTGAAACAAATGACTTATAAGAGGGGGAGAAATGTTTTCCTGAATTTAGTTTTGTCCTCCTCTGCTCTGCTCCGCCTTAACCTTTCATTGTGGTGGATGTTTTGTTTTCGAGCCTTTCTGTCATGGCATACCTGCGGTTTCAGCTCATTTGTTTCAGGGATTTCTGTGTGTGTTTGGTTGAACTCATCCTCCTCGATATGGGAGGTTGGTGAGGGCTGCATCGAAGGCCTTTTGATGTGTATCAAAGCGTTACATCTCAAACTCGGGCTCACGATGACATCAATCCCTCCTCACCAGCAGCAGCCCTCAGAGCAGCCCTCAGAGCATTACCTGCCGTTGCAGCTTCCTTTGCCTCACTCTATTTACACTGTCACTGCAAATAGCAGCAGCCCTGCAGATGATACAAGTAAGAACAACCTCTGGGGAGGTTCTCATTCCTCGTTTTTATTAACCCCATCTGCACATCACACACGCCTGCCATTTGAATTCCATAGAAGATGGTGGGGAGCGGGAGTGCTGTAGACTTGAACCATTTCTCTAAGTGCCTGCGTGGTGTTTTTAGAGGTCTTTTTTGGATAGCTCTGGAGTATGTTCAGTGTGATGTGTGTAAAAACCCAAGGCTTTTAGGGATGGAAGTGTTCTAAGGCACATTGCAGACCCCATGCAGAGCACAGCAGTAAAGTCACTGTCCCTAGAGTGCATGTTTATGCAATAGAACGTCATTTTACTGTTAGGGGTGACTGAGGGCACAGCACATCACTTTAGTTGTTGTGTGTTTGAAATGTCATTTTGGGAGAAATTGCCCTGCTTTAAACCCCCATCCCACACCCCTGCCTATCCTGTGCCTTGTCCCATGTGGCACTCTTAGTGTAAAATCCTCTCAGCTTGATAAATGAACATAACGAGGGAAGTGGCTGATGAAAGTATTATGTAAATACATTGATAATCTGTTACCATTAAGCAGTCCACATCATGTCACTTGAATAATTAATGATGCATGACTTGCACTTAAAAATATTGTAATTCACCCCTTGTTGGATCTTGGAATGATTGAAAAGAAACACCAATGGTAGATTATTCTCTCTTACTCTGTGTTCCCACAGGACTTGGGACTCCAGGGAACATCCCTCAATGATATCCTTTATAAGAACGCAGCCTTTCTCAACCTGGTGGATCCAATCTCCCATGAACTCTTGCTCAGCCTGGCCAAAGACATGCAGTGTCCAAAGAGGGTAAGCCCATCGTAATGTCTGACTGTTGAGCTGTCTGTTTGTCCATCTGTCTGTTGTCAGGGAACATCAAATGAGATCAGGCACAGAAAATAGAATGTTTAGGAATCCACGGCTGCAAGGGTCAATTCAAGAGCTGTCACGTTCCTGACCTTATTTCCTTTGTTTAGTCTTTATTTAGTTGGTCAGGACGTGAGCTGGGTGGGTATATTCTATGTTCTGTGTTTCTATGTTTAGGTTTGTCATTTGGCCTGATATGGTTCTCAATCAGAGGCAGGTGTTTTTCATTGTCTCTGATTGGGAACCATATTTAGGTAGCCTGTTTTCACTATTGGGTTGTGGGTGATTGTTTCCTGTGTCAGTGTTTGTGCCACACGGGACTGTTTTGGTTAGATTTACTTTTGTTATTTTGTATTGTGTCTTGTTCAGTTTATTATATTAAAACCATGGACACTTACTACGCTGCGTCTTGGTCCGATCCCTGCTACACGGAAATCTGCCGTTACAAGAGCAGTTCTTTGTCAACTCTCTCTTGTCCTCTCTTCTCCAGACCATTTCCGGAGACCTTCTCCCTTACCTCACCTCGCTCATCAACTCATCCTTGACCGCTGGCTACGTCCCTTCCGTCTTCAAGAGAGCGAGAGTTGCACCCCTTCTGAAAAAACCTACACTCGATCCCTCTGATGTCAATAACTACAGACCAGTATCCCTTCTTTCTTTTCTCTCCAAACTCTTGAACGTGCCGTCCTTGGCCAGCTCTCCTGCTATCTCTCTCAGAATGACCTTCTTGATCCAAATCAGTCAGGTTTCAAGACTAGTCATTCAACTGAGACTGCTCTTCTCTGTGTCACGGAGGCGCTCCGCACTGCTAAAGCTAACTCTTCTTCCTCTGCTCTCATCCTTCTAGACCTATCGGCTGACCTTTGATACTGTGAACCATCAGATCCTCCTCTCCACCCTCTCCGAGCTGGGCATCTCCGGCAAGGTCCACGCTTGATTGCGTCCTACCTGACAGGTCGCTCCTACCAGGTGGCGTGGCGAGAATCTGTCTCCGCACCACGTGCTCTCACCACTGGTGTCCCCCAGGGCTCTGTTCTAGGCCTCTCCTATTCTCGCTATACACCAAGTCACTTGGCTCTGTCATATCCTCACATGGTCTCTCCTATCATTGCTATGACAGACGACACACAATTAATCTTCTCCTTTCCCCCTCTGATAACCAGGTGGTGAATCGCATCTCTGCATGTCTGGCGACATATCAGTGTGGATGACGGATCACCACCTCAAGCTGAACCTCGGCAAGACGGAGCTGCTCTTCCTCCCGGGGAAGGACTGCCCGTTCCATGATCTCGCCATCACGGTTGACAACTCCATTGTGTCCTCCTCCCAGAGTGCTAAGAACCTTGGCGTGATCCTGGACAACACCCTGTCGTTCTCAACTAACATCAAGGCGGTGACCCCGTTCCTGGGTTCATGCTCTACACATTCGCAGAGTACGACCCTGCCTCACGCAGGAAGCGGCGCAGGTCCTAATCCAGGCACTTGTCATCTCCCGTCTGGATTACTGCAACTCGCTGTTGGCTGGGCTCCCTGCCTGTGCCATTAAACCCCTACAACTCATCCAGAACGCCGCAGCCCGTCTGGTGTTCAACTTTCCCAAGTTCTCTCACGTCACCCGTCCCCGCTCCTCCGCTCTCTCCACTGGCTTCCAGTTGAAGCTCGCATCGCTACAAGACCATGGTGCTTGCCTACGGAGCTGTGAGGGGAACGGCACTCCGTCCTTCAGGCTCTGATCAGGCCCTACACCCAAACAAGGGCAAAAAAAAACAAAACAAACGCAAACAAAAACTAAAATAACAAGAAAATCCAAAAAAAAAAAAAAAGGAAAAAAAAAAAAATTAAACAAAAAAAAAAAACTGTGAAGAAAAAAAAAAAAAAAAAGAAACAAAAAAAGAAAAAAAAAACAAAAAAAAAAAATAAAAAAAAAAAAGAAAAAAAACAAGAAAAAAAAAAAAGAAAAAATAAAAGAACAAAAAAAACTAAAAAAAAGTAAAAGAAAACAAAAAAAAAAAAAAACTAAAAAAAAAAAAAAAAAAAAACAAAACTAGAACACAGCAAAAAAAAAAACAATAAAAAAATAATATAAAAAAAAAAAAAAAAAAAAGAACAAGAGATAAAAAAAAAAAAAAAAAAAAAAAAAAAAAAAGATAAAAACACAGAAAATAAAAAAGAAACTTGAAAAAAACAAAAAACTGAAAAAAAGTAAAAAAACTTAAACTAAAACAAAAAGAGGAAAAAAAGAAACTAAAAAATAAAATAAAAAACAAAACAAAAAAAAACTAAAACAAAAAAAGAAATAACAATAAAAAAAGAAAAATAATCAGAAAATAAAAAACAAATATAAAAAAACAAAAAAAAAATAAAAAATAAAAAAAACAAACAAAAAAAAAAATACACAAAAAAAAAAAAAAAAAAAAAAAAAACAACAACAAAAAAAAAAAAAAAAAAAAAAAAAAAAAAAAAACCAAAAACAAAACTAAGAAAAAAAAAAAAACAATACTAAAAGAACTTCAAAGAAAAAGAAAAAAGAGTAAAACAAAAAAAAGAAAAACAGAAAAAGACCAATACAAAAAAAAAAAACAAAAAACAAAAAAACAAAAAAACAAAAAGAAAAAAAAAAAAAAAACAAACAAGAAAAAAAAAAAAAAGAAAAAAGAATAAAAACAAAAAAAAAAAAAAAACAAAAAAAAAAAAGAGACAAAACTAAAGAAAAAAAAAAAAAAAAAACACAAAATAAAAAAAAAAACAAAAAAAAATAAAAAAAAAAAGAAAACTTAAAAAAGAAAAGAAAAATGAAATAAAATAAAAAAAAAAAAAAAAAAAATAAAAAAAAAAACTAAAAAATAATCAAAAACAAACCTTAAAAAAGGAAAAAAAAAAAATAAAAAAACAGAAAAAAAAAAACAAAAAAAAACGAAAAAAATAAAAAAAAACAAAAAAAAAAAATTAAAAAAAAAAAAAAAAAATAAATAAAAAGAAAAAAAACAAAAAAAATAAAAATAATTAAAAAAAAAAAAAAAAAAAAAAAACAAAAAAAAAACTAAACATAATGAAAAAAAATACTAAACCACAAAAACATAAACAAATCACAACAGAAAAAACTAAACAAAAACAAAATACAAAAGCAAAAAAATAAAACTTTAGCAAAACAAAAAAAAATAAAGAAAACAAAAAGACCAACAATAAAAATTAAAAAAAAAAGATAACATAAAGAAAAAAGAACAAAAAGATAAAAAAAAAATCACAAAGAAATAACTAAATAAAAAAAGAAAAGAGAAAGAAAAAAAAAAATACACAAAAAAAAAAAATAAAAACAAAAAAAAAAAGAAAAGCAACAAATTAAACATAAAAAATAAAACAAAAAAACATACAAAAAATAGAAAATAAAAAAAAAAACAAGATAAAGCGTGTTGCGTCATCCACTCTGGCCTGCTCGCCTCCCTACCTCTGAGGAGTACAGTTCCCGCTCAGCCCAGTCAAAACTGTTCGCTGCTCTGGCACCCCAATGGTGGAACAAACTCCCTCACGACGCCAGGTCAGCGGAGTCAATCACCACCTTCCGGAGACACCTGAAACCCCACCTCTTTAAGGAATACCTAGGATAGGATAAAGTAATCCTTCTAACCCCCCCCCCCCCCCTTAAAAGAGTTAGATGCACTATTGTAAAGTGGTTGTTCCACTGGATATCATAAGGTGAATGCACCAATTTGTAAGTCGCTCTGGATAAGAGCGTCTGCTAAATGACTTAAATGTAAATGTAAATGTAAGAGCAAATAGATGATGGTCAGTCTCTTAGAAATATGACTGCTAGGCCATTTGGTTTGGTTCCAGCCTTCCAACTGCTGCCATAAATCATACAGTTATGATTAGGCTCTGAATGACGCATTGTGTGTGTGTGTGCACGTATTCACTCTTGGGGTGCTGGAGACATGGGGCGCCTACTTATAACTAATGACAAGAAGTAGGTCAGTCACAGTGTGGTGTCATTTCTAACAACCGTCAAAAGTAAAATCCAATGTCAACAACAATTCATCAAAACGTGAAGAACCAGTTTCACTGCTTCAAAACATGACTTTTATTGTGCATTCAACCATAGTACTGTGTATCTATATCTCAAGAGCCCTGTGGTGGCTACTGCCTGTGCATATTCTGAATCAATTTTGAATTTGATTCCATGTTGACAATGCCCCAATTCCCATCAAAGAGAAAAACATGTTATTATAAGGGAGAAAGAGCAATGGAACAAGAAGCAAGACCAAGGAGAGAGGGACTGCCAGAGATGCTAAAGTATATTTTGATGTATAACCATGTTGGATGGACAAGGGAGAAGAGCCTTGAGATAATGTGGTGATAGCAGCCAAGTGGTTGGATTGTTTGTAGTGGGATAAGTGAAGGGGATCAGACAATATAAATAACCTTCACCTTTTAAACTAACATTCTAAGAACAAAGGAAACAGCCCCATCAACAACAGCTCAATGTGCCATAATAGGGTTGCAAGGACATAAGTGAAACAGTGGTCCATTGAAATATTTTTTTATTTATTTATTTTATTTAACCTTTATTTAACCAGGTAGGCAAATTGAGAACACGTTCTCATTTACAATTGCGACCTGGCCAAGATAAAGCAAAGCAGTTCGACCACATACAACAACACATAGTTACACATGGAGTAAAACAAACATATAGTCAATAATACAGTGAAAAAAAATAAGTCTATATACAATGTGAGCAAGTGAGGTGAGATAAGGGAGGTGAAGGCAAACAAATATATGTATAAATAAATAAATAAATAAATAAAAATATAAAAGGCCATGGAGGTGAAGTGAATACAACACAGCAAGTAAAATAAAACTAAAAAAAACCCTGGAATGGTTGGTTTGCAGCGGAAGAAAGTGCAAAGTAGAGACAGAAAATAATGGGGTGCAAAGGAGCAAATAAATTAATAAAATAAATACAGTAGGTAAAGAGGTAGTTGTTTGGGCTAAATTGTAGATGGGTTATGTACAGGTGTCAGTAATCTATGAAGCTGCTCTGACAGCTGGTGCTTAAAGCTAGTGAGGGAGATAGGTGTTTCCAATTTCAGAGATTTTTGTAGTTTCGTTCCAGTCATTGGCAGCAGAGAACTGGAAGGAGAGGCGTCCAAAGGAAGAATTGGTTTTGGGGGTGACTAGAGAGATATACCTGCTGGAGCGCGTGCTACAGATAGGTGCTGCTATGGTGACCAGCGAGCAGAGATAAGGGGGGACTTTACCTAGCAGGGTCTTGTAGATGACCTGGAACCAGTGGGTTTGGCGACGAGTATGAAGCGAGGGCCAGCCAACGCAGAGTGTACAGGTCGCTAGTGGTGGGTAGTATATGGGGCTTTGGTGACAAAACGGATGGCACTGTGATAGACTGCATCCAATTTATTGACTAGGGTTTTGGAGGCTATTTTGTAAATGACATCACCGAAGTCGAGGATTGGTAGGATGGTCAGTTTTAAAAGGGTATGTTTGGCGCATGAGTAAAGGATGCTTTGTTGCGGAATAGGAAGCCAATTCTAGATTTGACTTTGGATTGGAGATGTTTGATGTGCGTCTGGAAGGAGAGTTTACAGTCTAACCAGACACCTAGGTATTTGTAGTTGTCCACCATATTCTAAGTCAGAACCGTCCAAAGTAGTGATGTTGGACCGGCGGGCAGGGGCAGGCAGCGATCGGGTTGAAGAGCATGCATTTGGTTTTACTTGTATTTGAGCAGTTGGAGGCCACGGAAGGAGAGTTGTATGGCATTGAAGCTCGCCTGGAGAGTTGTTAACACAGTGTCAAAAGAAGGGCCAGAAGTATACAGAATAGTGGTCGTCTGCGTAGAGGTGGATCGAGAATCACCCAGCAGCAAGAGCGACATCATTGATGTATACAGAGAAGAGAGTCGGTCCAAGAATTGAACCCTGTGGCACCCCATAGAGACTGCCAGAGCGGCCCGACAACAGACCCTCCGACTTTGACACACTGAACTCGATCAGAGAAGTAGTTGGTGAACCAGGCCGAGGCAATCATTAGAGAAACCAAGGCTGTCGAGTCTGCCAATGAGGATGTGGTGATTGACAGAGTCAAAAGCCTTGGCCGGTCAATGAATACGGCTGCACAGTATTGTTTCCTATCGATGGCGGTTACGATGTCGTTTATGACCTTGAGCGTGGCTGAGGTCACCGCATGACCAGCTCTGAAACCAGATTGCTATAGCGGACGAAGGTGTGGTGGGATTCGAAATGGTCGGTAATCTGTTTGTTGACTTGGCTTTCGAAGACCTTAAAAGGCAGGTGTAGGATGATATAGGTCTGTAGCAGTTAGGGTCAAGGGTGTCCCCCCTTTGAAGAGGGGGATAACCGCAGCTGCTTTCCAATCTTTGGGGATCTCGGACGACACGAAAGGAAGGTTGAAGAGGCTAGTAATAGGGGTGGCAACAATCTTCAGCAGATAGTTTTAGAAAAAAGGGTCCAGATTATCTAGCCCGGCTGATTTGTAAGGGGTCCAGATTTTGCAGCTCATTTAGGACATCAGCTGACTGTATTTGGGAGAAAGAGAAATGGGGGAGCTTGGGCGGTAGCAGAGGGGAGGGCAGTGCTGTTGTCCGGGGTAGGGGCAAGCCAGATGGAAAGCATGGCCAGCCGTGGAAAAACTGCTTATTGGAATTTCTCAATTATAGTGGATTTGTCGGTGTGGACAAGTGGTTTCCTATCTTCAGAGCGGTGGAAGCGGAGGAGGTGTTCTATTCTCCATGGACTTTACGGTGTCCAGAACTTTTGGAATTTGTGTTGCAGGAAGCAAATTTCTGCTTGAAAAAGCTAGCCTTGGCTGTTCTAACTGCCTGTGTATATTGGTTTCTGGCTTCCTGAAAAGTTGCATATCACGGGGGCTGTTCGATGGCTAATGCAGAACGCCATAGGATGTTTTTCTGTTGGTTAGGGCAGTCAGGTCAGGAGAGAACCAAGGGCTATATCTGTTCCTGGTTCTAAATTTCTTGAATGGGGCATGCTTATTCAAGATGGTGAGAAAGGCATTTTTAAAAAATGACCAGGCATCCTCTACTGACGGGATGAGATCGATATCCTTCCAGGATACCCGGCCAGGTCGATTAGAAAGGCTGCTCGCTGAAGTGTTTCAGGGAGCGTTTGACAGTGATGAGTGGAGGTCGTTTGACCGCTGACCCATTACGGATACAGGCAATGAGGCAGTGATCGCTGAGATCTTGGTTGAAAACAGCAGAGGTGTATTTGGAGGGCAAGTTTGTTAGGATGATATCTATGGGGTACCCGAGTTTACGGAATTGGGGTGGTACCTGGTAGGTTCATTGATAATTTGTGTGAGATTGAGGGCATCAAGCTTAGATTGTAGGGTGGCTGGGGTTTTGAGCATGTTCAAATTTAGGTCGCCTAGCAGCACGAACTCTGAAGATAGATGGGGGGCAATCAGTTCACATATAGTGTCCAGAGCACAGCTGGGGGCAGAGGGTGGTCTATAGCAGGCGGCAACGGTGAGAGACTTGTTTTTAGAGAGGTGGATTTTTAAAAGTAGAAGTTCAAATTGTTTGGGAACAGACCTGGATAGTAAGACAGAACTCTGCAGGCAGTCTTTGCAGTAGATTGCAACACCGCCCCCTTGGGCCGTTCTATCTTGTTCTGAAAATCTTGTAATTGGGGATGAAAATATCTGAGTTTTTTGGTGGTCTTTCTAAGCCAGGATTCAGACACGGCTAAAACATCCGGGTTGGCAGAGTGTGTCAAAGCAGTGAACAAAACAAACTTAGGGAGGAGGCTTCTATGTTAACATGCATGAAGCACGGCTATTACGGTTACAGAAGTCATCAAAAGAGAGCGCCTGGGGAATAGGAGTGGAGCCAGGTACTGCAGGGCCTGGATTCACCTCTACATCACCAGAGGAACAGAGGAGGAGTAGGATAAGGGTACGGCTAAAAGCTATGAGAATTGGTCGCCTAGAGCTACTGGAGCAGAGAGTAAGAGGAGGTTCTGGGGGCGATAAAAGTTTTAAAGGAATAATGTACAGAAAAGGTATGGTAGGATGTGAATACAGTGGAGGTAGACCTAGGTATTGAGTGATGATGGAGAGATATTGTCTCTAGAAACATCATTGAAACCAGGTGATGTCATCGCATATGTGGGTGGTGGAACTGAGAGGTTGGATATGGTATAGTGAACAGGGCTAGAATCTCTACAGTGAAATAAGCCAATAAACATTAACCAGAACAGCAATGGACAAGGCATATTTACATTAAGGAGAGGCATGCTTAATCGGGTGATCAATAAGGGTCCAGTGAGTGAGGTTGGTTGGGGTCGTGGCGATCCAGACAGCTGGCCGGGTATGTGGCTGTCGGTAGCAGCATGGGATGGAGGTCTGTTTGTAGATACCTCGTGCGTTTCCGTCGGTAAGTTAGTGGGGTTCCGTGTAGTGGGGTTCCGTGTGGAAGAGGGGATCAATCCAAATTGGCAGAATAGATATAGTGACCCAAGGAGAAAAAAAAAATAAAAAAAATAAAAATAAATAATAGTTGTCCGGTATGCTTATTCAGGTAGCAGCCGATAGACAGCTAACGATTAGGGGCCTCAGGTGAGCGTTCAGGTAACGTCGGGACGGAGGTGCCAGTTGGATAAATCCTCGGGCAGATAACGTCGGCAGTCAGACGTGAAGGCCCGGTGGGGTTCCGTATCTGCAGCAGCAACAAAAGAAACGTGTCCGGTGGTGATGGAACTCCTCAGCTGGCTAGCTCCAGGATGATTTGAGTTTGCTCCGGGTCGACGTAAGCCAATCGTCACACGGTTTGCAGCTAGCTAGCTGCGAAGTCAAGGTGCAAGTGACAGAGCCTGCGGCTGGAATCCGGGGAAACTGAGAGAGAAGAAAGTCCGCGAATGCTCCGGTCCGAGTCGCGTTGCACAAAAGTGCGGTAGATTATCGAGCTAGAGGAATAGCTGTTGACCACAACACGAGGGCAGCTGAAAACCAACGCTAGCCAGCAAACCGGCTAATTTCGGGGCAGCTACAGATTAGCTTCTGGCTAGCTATCGGAGAAGCTACTGGTTAGCTTTCAGGCTAGCTTCTGAATTAGCCCCTGGCTGGCTTCCACGATGGATTTTCAGTTTGAGGTAAATATTACTTTTTAGTAATTGGTGAGCGGGTTGCAGAAAGCTTTTGCAGGAAAGCTTTTGTAGTTGAGTTCTTGGATGATAAAATAAATAAAAGATAAGTGAAGAGAGGTGTAAATAATATATACAGGACACAAACAATACGGAACAGAAAAAGACGTCTGAACTGCTAGCAACCTTGGTTTCGTGGTTGTGTATCCAAGATGTTCTGCCTTGGGCTTCTAAAATGTATCAATTAATTCTTAGGCATCACAAGGTTGTCCTAAATGTGGTTTAAAGGAAAATTCCACCCTAAAACAATATTTTGGTATTGTTTTCATTAGTGCATTGTTGACATAGTCGCAAAATGTTTTTTCAAGATATGTAACTTTCAAAATACAGAAATCATCCCCGTATGATGCATTTGACATCATATGAAGGAAAATGCAGGGGTCTAATTCCATTGTTCATGATGTCGGAAAGGAAATAGGCCTATTTTCATTAAATGTATTCACTTCAGAGAGTTAACAAGAGCAGTCACTTTGATTGTTCCTCTATTTGAAAGCCAGACACTTTCACCCTATGTATGTATGTGGGTATGTATGTATGTATGTTATGTATGTATGTATGTATGTATGTATGTATGTATGTATGTATGTATGTATGTATGTATGTATGTATGTGTTGTATATTACAGGAAACAGATACCCTGAAGTCATCCAACAAGATCTGCAGACAGCTGATATTCCACCTGACCCCTCACTCCAAGTGGATGAGACAAAGCCTTCCCAGGAGGAAGTCGCAGGCCTGGTGAGTCTGTCCGTCTGCCGATCTGTCCATCTATCGCTGGCACATCCACTAACTGGGACAGCTACTGCCATAACTCCACTGCAAACAAATGAACAGCGAACAGCAAACTGACATCAGAGTAGTGATACAGTACGCACGGCCCCAAAAACCTACTTAAGCCCACTAACATCTCTGAAACAGAACAGTCTCGTGTTCAGTGAGTGTTTGTTAGAGATTAGTCACTCCTGATATTGGGTGCTTTACTGTACAATAACAGCAAGGATTTCATGTGTTAGATAATTACACAGCAGCACCAGCTTCCACCAAGTCTATTTTGTTAGTGTCTTGGATAAGGTTGCAAAGCTACCGGTAATTTACCAAAGTTACTGCAATCTTCAGTAATTAACAGAAAATCTATGGCAATGTATCGTCATTCTGGTAATTTATTCTTGAATAACTTWAAAAATATATATTTTGATATAGTATTCATTTATTATATCTGTGTCCATATTGTCCATGAGTTTCTAGTAGATAGACCACATGGTTAAGAGAAAATAGTCTAATTAATGAAAAAAGCTGTCACGCCCTGGCCTTAGTATTCTTTGTTTTCTTAATTATTTTAGTTAGGTCAGGGTGTGACATGGGGAATGTATGTGTTTTTTGTAGTGTCTAGGGTGGTTGTAAGGTTTAGGGGGTTTATTAGAGTAGTTGGGTTTATGTTTAGTATAGTAGTCTAGCTGTGTCTATGGTTGAGTGTAGGTATCTAGGAAAGTCTATGGTTGCCTGAATTGGGTCTCAATTAGAGACAGCTGGTTATTGTTGTCTCTGATTGGGAGCCATATTTAAGGCAACCATAGGCTTTAGCTGTTTGTGGGGAATTGTCTATGTCGGAGTGTTTTGTGTCAGCACTTATGTTTGATAGCTTCACGGTCGTCTGTTCTGTTTGTTGTTTTGTTTTTTCCTTCTTTAAAAAAAAAGAAGATGTACTTTCCACGCGCTGCGCCTTGGTCCTCTCTCAGTCCTCCACACGATCGTGACAGAATTACCCACCAAAGGACCAAGCAGCGTGTGAAACAGCAACAGGACCCACCTACACAGGATTCATGGACATGGGAGGAGATATTGGATGGTAAGGGACCTTGGGCACAACCGGGAGAATATCGCCTCCCTCGTGAAGAGCTGGAGGCAGCGAAAGCCGAGAGGAGGCGATATGAGGAGGCAGCACGGAAGCAAGGCTGGAAGCCCGTGAGTACTACCCAAACATTTCGGGGCTAAGAGGTAGTGGGCCAAGGGCAGGTAGGAGACCTGCGCCCACTTCACAGGCTAACCGTGGAGAGCGGGAGTACGGGCGAACACCGTGTTACGCAGTAGAGCGCACGGTGTCTCCTGTCCGTGTTCATAGCCCGGTGCGGGTTATTCCACCTCCCCGCACTGGTAGGGCTAGATTGGGCATTGAGCCAGGTGCCATGATGCCGGCTCAACGCGTCTGGTCTCCAGTGCGTCTCCTCGGGCCGGCATACATGGCACCAGCCTTACGCATGGTGTCCCCGGTTCGCCTACATAGCCCGGTGCGGGTTATTCCACCTCCCCGCACTGGTCGGGCTACGGGGAGCATACAACCAGGTAAGGTTGGGCAGGCTCAGTGCTAAAGGGAGCCAGTACGCCTGCATGGTCCGGTATTTCCGGCGCCACCTCCCCGCCCCAGCCCAGTACCACCAGTGCTTACACCACGTAACAGGCTTCCAGTGTGTCTCCAGAGCCCTGTTCCTCCTCCACGCCCAACGCCGTCTGAACTGCCCGTCTGCCCAACGCCGTCTGAACTGTCCGTCTGCCAAGCGCAGCCAGAACTGCCCGTCTGTCCTGAGCCTTCAATGCCGCCCGTCTGTACTGAGCCTTCAAAGCTTCCAACTATGCACACCCACAGCTGATAAGACCTGTGCTAACAGCCCAACAGCCATAAAGCACACACAGCCAGTATCTTACTCTTTTTACCATTCACCTCAAGCTGATAATGCTTTCTATTGGGCTGCTTGGACAACCATTGACCCTCGCCCGCTGAGTGTAGTACCATATAAAGTGATAAAAGGTATATAGTTATAACTTTGTGACCAATTGAGTTGGTCAGTAAAGAGAATTTAACTCCCATCCATTCACATAATTTCTTACTTTCAAACCCTCATCAGTGTAACGGTTTCTCTCCTCCTCTTCGTCTGAAGAGGAGGAGTAGGGATTGGACCAAAACGCAGCGTTGTATGCAGACATAATGAATTTATTTAAACAAGACGAAAACACGAAGAACACTTGAATAGATTACAAAACAACAAAACGACGTAGACAGACCTGAACATGTGAACTTACATAAAAACGAAGAACGCACGAACAGGAACAGATTAACCAAACGAACGAAAACGAAACAGTCCCGTGTGGTGCGACAGACACAGACACAGGAACAATCACCCACAACAAACAGTGAGAACAGCCTACCTTAATATGGTTCTCAATCAGAGGAAACGTCAAACACCTGCCCCTAATTGAGAACCATATCAAGCAACACATTTAACCCCACATAGAAACACATAACATAGACTACCCACCCAGCTCACGTCCTGACAACTAAACACATACAAAAACAAGGAAAACAGGTCAGGAACGTGACAGAACCCCCCCCTCAAGGTGCGAACTCCGGGCGCACCACCTAAAGTCTAAGGAGGGTCTGGGTGGGCATCTGTCCACGGTGGCGGCTCCGGACGTGGTCCCCACCCCACCATGTCAAACCCCGCTTCCGTAGCCTCCTCCAAATGGCCACCCTCCAAATGAACCCCACTGGATTTAGGGGCAGCACCGGACTAAGGGGCAACACCGGAATGAGGGGCAGCTCCGGACTGAGGGGCGATCCTGGCTGGCTGGCTCTGGCGGATCCTGGCTGGTGCTCTGGCGGATCCTGGTGGCTGGCTCTGGGCGGATCCGGCTGCTCATGGCTGGCTGGCGGCTCCGGCTGCTCATGGCTGGCTGGGCTCCGGCTGCTCATGGCTGGCTGGCGGCTCCGCTGCTCATGGCTGGCTGGCGGCTCCCGGCTGCTCATGGCTGGATGGCGGCTCCGGCTGCTCCTGTCTGGCGGAAGGCTCCGCTGCTCCTGTCTGGCGGAAGGCTCCGGCTGCTCCTGTCTGGCGGAAGGCTCCGGCTGCTCTGTCTGGCGGAAGGCTCCGGCTGCTCCTGTCTGGCGGAAGGCTCCGGCGGCTCCTGTCTGCGCGAAGGCTCCGGCGGCTCCTGTCTGGCGGAGGCTCTGGCGGCTCCTGTCTGGCGGAAGGCTCTTGGCGGCTCCTGTCTGGCGGACGGCTCTAGCGGCTCCTGTCTGGCAGACGGCTCTGAAGGCTCAGGACAGACGGGCGGCTTTGAAGGCTCAGTACAGACGGGCGGCTTTGAGGCTCAGTACAGACGGGCGGCTTTGAAGGCTCATTACAGACGGGGGCG
>NC_036860.1:54995205-54998941 GCF_002910315.2 Salvelinus sp. IW2-2015
TATTTTCAAGGGACCACGTTCACTTATGTCCTTGTGTGTATCCAAGATGTTCTGCCTTGGGCTTCTAAAATGTATCAATTAATTCTTAGGCATCACAAGGTTGTCCTAAATGTGGTTTAAAGGAAAATTCCACCCTAAAACAATATTTTGGTATTTGTTTCATTAGTGCATTGTTGACATAGTCGCAAAATGTTTTTTCAAGATATGTAACTTTCAAAATACAGAAATCATCCCCGTATGATGCATTTGACATCATATGAAGGAAAATGCAGGGGTCTAATTCCATTGTTCATGATGTCGGAAAGGAAAATAGGCCTATTTTCATTAAATGTATTCACTTCAGAGAGTTAACAAGAGCAGTCACTTTGATTGTTCCTCTATTTGAAAGCCAGACACTTTCACCCTATGTATGTATGTATGTATGTATGTATGTATGTATGTATGTATGTATGTATGTATGTATGTATGTATGTATGTATGTATGTATGTATGTAGAACCCACTGGATTTAGGGGCAGCACCGGACTAAGGGGCAACACCGAAGGAGGGCAGCTCGGAGAGGGCAGCTCCGGACTGAGGGCGGATCCTGGCTGGCTGGCTCTGGCGGATCCTGGCTGGCTGGCTCTGGCGGATCCTGGCTGGCTGGCTCTGGCGGATCCGGCTGCGCATGCGGGGCGTCCGGCTGCTCATGGCTGGCTGGCGGCTCCGGCTGCTCATGGCTGGCTGGCGGCTCCGGCTGCTCATGGCTGGCGGGCGGTCCGGCTGCTCATGCTGGCTGGCGGCTCCGGCGCTCATGGCTGGATGGCGGCTCGGCTGTCCTGTCTGGCGGAAGGCTCCGGCTGCTCCTGTCTGGCGGAAGGCTCCGGCTGCTCCTGTCTGCGAAGGCTCCGGCTGCTCCTGTCTGGCGGAAGGCTCGGCTGCTCTGTCTGGCGGAAGGCTCCGGCGGCTCCTGTCTGGCGGAAGGCTCCGGCGGCTCCTGTCTGGCGGAAGGCTCTGGCGGCTCCTGTCTGGCGGAAGGCTCTGGCGGCTCCTGTCTGGCGGCGGCTCTAGCGGCTCCTGTCTGGCAACGCTCTGAAGGCTCAGGAAGACGGGCGGCTTTGAAGGCTCAGTACAGACGGGCGGCTTTGAAGGCTCAGTACAGACGGGCGGCTTTGAAGGCTCAGTACAGACGGGCGGCTTTGAAGGCTCAGTACAGACGGGCGGCATTGAAGGCTCAGGACAGACGGGCAGTTCTGGCTGCGCTTGGCAGACGGACAGTTCAGACGGCGTTGGGCAGACGGGCAGTCAGACGGCGTTGGGCGTGGAGGAGGAACAGGGCTCTGGAGACACACTGGAAGGCCTGTTACGTGGTGTAAGCACTGGTGGTACTGGGCTGGGGCGGGGAGTGCGCCGGAAATACCGGCCATGCAGGCGTACTGGCTCCCTTTAGCACTGAGCCTGCCCAACCTTACCTGGTTGTATGCCTCCCGTAGCCCGACCAGTGCGGGGAGGTGGAATAACCCGCACCGGGGCTTATGTAGGCGAACCGGGACACATGCGTAAGCTGGTGCCAGTGTATGCCGGCCCGAGGAGACGCACTGGAGACCAGACGCGTTGAGCCGGCATCATGGCACCTGGCTCAATGCCCAATCTAGCCCTACCAGTGCGGGGAGGTGGAATAACCCGCACCGGGCTATGAACACGGACAGGAGACACCGTTGCGCTCTACTGCGTAACACGGTGTTCGCCCGTACTCCCGCTCTCCACGGTTAGCCTGTGAAGTGGGCCAGGTCTCCTACCTGCCCTTGGCCCACTACCTCTTAGCCCCGAAATGTTTGGGTAGTACTCACGGGCTTCCAGCCTTGCTTCCGTGCTGCCTCCTCATATCGCCTCCTCTCGGCTTTCGCTGCCTCCAGCTCTTCACGAGGGAGGCGATATTCCCCGGTTGTGCCCAAGGTCCCTTACCATCCAATATCTCCTCCCATGTCCATGAATCCTGTGTAGGTGGGTCCTTTGCTGTTTCACACGCTGCTTGGTCCTTTGGTGGGTAATTCTGTCACGATCGTGTGGAGGACTGAGAGAGGACCAAGGCGCAGCGCGTGGAAAGTACATCTTCTTTTTTTTTAAAGAAGGAAAAAACAAAACAACAAACAGAACAGACGACCGTGAAGCTATACAAAAATCAGTGCTGACACAAAAACACTTCGACATAGACAATTCCCCACAAACAGCTAAAGGCCTATGGTTGCCTTAAATATGGCTCCCAATCAGAGACAACAATAACCAGCTGTCTCTAATTGAGACCCAATTCAGGCAACCATAGACTTTCCTAGATACCTACACTCAACCATAGACACAGCTAGACTACTATACTAACATAAACCCAACTACTCTAATAAACCCCTAAACCTTACAACCACCCTAGACACTACAAAAAACACATACATTCCCCATGCACACCCTGACCTAACTAAATAATTAAGAAAACAAGAATACTAAGGCCAGGGCGTGACAGCTTTTTCATTAATTAGACTATTTTCTTTAACCATGTGGTCTATCTACTAGAAACTCATGGACAATATGGACACAGATATAATAAATGAATACTATATCAAAATATATATTTTTTAAAGTTATTCAAGAAATAAATTACCAGAATGACGATACATTGCCATAGATTTTCTGTTAATTACTGAAGATTGCAGTAACTTTGGTAAATTACCGGTAGCTTTGCAACCTTATCCAAGACACTAACAAAATAGACTTGGTGGAAGCTGGTGCTGCTGTGTAATTATCTAACACATGAAATCCTTGCTGTTATTGTACAGTAAAGCCCAATATCAGGAGTGACTAATCTCTAACACACTCACTGAACACGAGACTGTTCTGTTTCAGAGATGTTAGTGGGCTTAAGTAGGTTTTTGGGGCCGTGCGTACTGTATCACTACTCTTGATGTCAGTTTGCTGTTCGCTGTTCATTTTGTTTGCAGTGGAGTTATGGCAGTAGCTGTCCCAGTTATGGATGTGCCAGCGATAGATGGACAGATCGGCAGACGGACAGACTCACCAGGCCTGCGACTTCCTCCTGGGAAGGCTTTGTCTCATCCACTTGGAGTGAGGGTCAGGTAGGATATCAGCTGTCTGCAGATCTTGTTGGATGACTTAGGGTATCTGTTTCCTGTAATATACACACATATACATACATACATACATACATACATACATACATACATACATACAATACATACATCATACATACATACATACATACATACATACTACATAGGGTGAAAGTGTCTGGCTTTCAAATAGAGGAACATCAAAGTGACTGCTTTGTAACTCTCTGAAGTGAATACATTTAATGAAAATAGGCCTATTTTCCTTTCCGACATCATGAACAATGGAATTAGACCCTGCATTTTTCCTTCATATGATGTCAAATGCATCATAGGGGATGATTCTGTATTTTTGAAAGTTACATATCTTGAAAAAACATTTTGCGACTATGTCAACAATGCACTAATGAAACAAATACCAAAATATTGTTTTAGGGTGGAATTTTCCTTTAAACCACATTTAGGACAAACCTTGTGATGCCTAAGAATTAATTGATACATTTTAGAAGCCCAAGGCAGAAACATCTTGGAACACAATTTCAATGATCACTGTTTCAACTTATGTCCTGCACCCCGTGATTATGGCACATTGAGCTAGGTGTGTGAATGGGGCTGTTCCTTTGTTTCTTAGAATGTTAGTTT
>NC_036860.1:55001516-55123111 GCF_002910315.2 Salvelinus sp. IW2-2015
ATTTGGAGGGTGGCCATTTGGAGGAGGCTACGGAAGCGGGGTTTGACTATGGTGGGGTGGGGACCACGTCCGGAGCCGCCACCGTGGACAGATGCCCACCCAGACCCTCCCTTAGACTTTAGGTGGTGCGCCCGGAGTTCGCACCTTGAGGGGGGGGTTCTGTCACGTTCCTGACCTGTTTTCCTTGTTTTTGTATGTGTTTAGTTGGTCAGGACGTGAGCTGGGTGGGTAGTCTATGTTATGTGTTTCTATGTGGGGTTAAATGTGTTGCTTGATATGGTTCTCAATTAGGGGCAGGTGTTTGACGTTTCCTCTGATTGAGAACCATATTAAGGTAGGCTGTTCTCACTGTTTGTTTGTGGGTGATTGTTCCTGTGTCTGTGTCTGTCGCACCACACGGGACTGTTTCGTTTTCGTTCGTTTGGTTAATCTGTTCCTGTTCGTGCGTTCTTCGTGTTTTATTGTAAGTTCACATGTTCAGGTCTGTCTACGTCGTTTTGTTGTTTTGTAATCTATTCAAGTGTTCTTCGTGTTTTCGTCTTGTTTAAATAAATTCATTATGTCTGCATACAACGCTGCGTTTTGGTCCAATCCCTACTCCTCCTCTTCAGACGAAGAGGAGGAGAGAAACCGTTACACTGATGAGGGTTTGAAAGTAAGAAATTATGTSAATGGATGGGAGTTAAATTCTCTTTACTGACCAACTCAATTGGTCACAAAGTTATAACTATATACCTTTTATCACTTTATATGGTACTACACTCAGCGGGCGAGGGTCAATGGTTGTCCAAGCAGCCCAATAGAAAGCATTATCAGCTTGAGGTGAATGGTAAAAAGAGTAAGATACTGGCTGTGTGTGCTTTATGGCTGTTGGGCTGTTAGCACAGGTCTTATCAGCTGTGGGTGTGCATAGTTGGGAAGGGCCTGTAAGTAAGCATTTCGCAGTTAGTCTACACCTGTTTGCGAAGCATCAATCAAATGTATTTATAAAGCCCTTTTTTTACATCGGCCAATGTCACAAAGTGCTGTACAGAAACCCAGCCTAAAGCCCCAAACAAACAGCAACCAATGCAGATGTAGAAGCACGGTGTAACGAAACTCTAATTCCTCCTCCTCCTCGGACGAGGAGAGGAGAGAGGGATCGGAAGACCAATTTGCAGCGAGGTATGATGACATGATATTTTTATTAACAAGACGAAACTAAACACACGAAGAACACTTGATAATTTTACAAAACAACAAAACGACGTAGACAGACCTGAACGAGAGAACTTACATAAAACATGAAGAACGCACGAACAGGAACAGACTACATATACTAACGACAACGAAACAGTCCCGTGTGGTGTGAACATACACTGACACGGAAGACAACCACCCACAAACAAACAGTGTGAAACAGCCAACCTATATATGGTTCTCAATCAGAGGAAAACGTCAAACACCTGTCTCTGATTGAGAACCATATAAGGCTAATTTCAAGTGACCTAAACAAGAAACACAAAACATATAATGCCCACCCCAACTCACGCCCTGACCAACTAAACACATACAAAAAAATAACATAAAACAGGTCAGGAACGTGACACACGGTGGCTAGGACAAACTCCCTAGAAAGGCCAGAACCTAGGAAGAAACCTAGAGAGGAACCAGGCTCTGAGGGGTGGCCAGTCCTCTTCTGGCTGTGCCGGGTGGAGATCATAACAGAACATGGCCAAGATGTCCAAATGTTCATTGGTGACCAGCAGCATCAGATAATAATAATCACAGTGGTTGTAGAGGGTGCAACAGGTCAGCACCTCAGGAGTAAATGTCAGTTGGCTTTTCATAGCCGATCATTCAGAGTTAGAGAGAGAGTCCAAAACAGCAGGTCCAGGACAAGGTAGCAAATCCAGTGAACAGGTCAGGGTTCCAAGCATGTGACAAATAAAATTGGATTTGATTGAATATAATACCCACTCTGACCCCCATCTTTCTGCTMCATGTGAAGCTATCTACCTGGGGCACTGATATCTGACCCAGACTGGATGCAGGCTAGCAGTGGCATACCGCAGTTTCCAAACCATTGTTGACCAAATCCCTGACCAAAATGGCTGACCTTTATTTCATCATAAGAAGGTTCATGGCCATTCTAGTATTCTAATTCTTATTTCTAATCCTATGTGGCTACAGGGTCAGACGATTAGGTTACGTATAGTACTAATCATGCATTTGACAGGCTGTTTATCACTGGCACACGTTCAGTACACACACAGAGCTACGTACGGACATGGACACACACACACGCACACACACACACCGGATTGTGACATGGTAAAAGGTTTATCCAAGGCAGATGGAGCAGGTAGGCTTTCAGTCAACTCAGCACGTGTCAGGTCCTGTTTGACTGGCAATTTCACACTGATCCAAAGGTGTGAAACAGATACCTCCAAGGTTATTAGGGTGGTAGGTAGCCTAGCGGTTAGAGCGTTGGGCCAGTAACCAAAGAGGCGCCGGTTGGTATAACCAAGCCTACAAGGCGAAAAATCTGTTGATGTGTCCTTGAGCAAGGCACTTAACCCTAATTTTCTCCAGGGGCACCGTACTAGCACCGTACTAGTATGGCTGACCCTATAGAACAACACATTTTGCTGCACCCATCTGTTGAATGTGACAATAAAACATATATTATTTTTCAATAAGCGTGCAGTATTGTATACAACTTTGCATTGGTTAACTCCGGCAGTTCAGATTAATTCGCTACCCTGCTCAAGAGCACAACAGTGTTCTGTCATGTTATCACTACCACTACCTGTTGTATCACTACCATAGTTAAGTCACTCCAATAGACTTTGACTCTACACAAAAGTGGTTAATGATACTGAAGCACTTCTCCTTCATTCATTTACTTACATCACTCCTATGCCTGTTGCCCCAGTGTCTGCTGTTTGAATGTGTTTGACCTATTTCCAGAGAGACTCGGCAGGCATCCCCTGATGTCGTTCTACAGAATGGTCACGACAGCTCTGACTAATCTCTCCTGACCCTTTAATAACCTGAGAGAGATGCTCAAGGTGAGGGAAAGGAGCCGAAATGAGTAAACACGTGGGAGGAAGATAGATATCGAAATTAAGAGTTCCTTTTGGCACAGAACTTTTAGAGCAGAGTGAAATGCTTACTCAGAATACGAACATGACATTAAAGAGTGGAGCCGATTTAAGGAAATCTCAGGAAGTCACAGAGTGATATGTCATTGTTGTACCTTATGTGAACATTGCCTCATATTTTCTATCCCCTAACCATTTGATTGAGTATAATTACCTCCTCATATACATATATTAAGTACAAGTAGTATAGGCTTTTTGTGTACTTTACTAAGGGTTGCAAAGGGAGGGTATATTACTGGAAAATCTTAAAGTGTACCAGTAAACTACAATCATTTTGTTATCTTTCAAGGATTTTATGTCATCTTTTGAGTACTTCAGATTATCACAGGTGTCTGTAATAATCTCAAATCAAATGTTATTGGTCACATACACATGGTTAGCAGATGTTATTGCGAGTGTAGCGAAATGCTTGTGCTTCTAGTTAGGAATTGCTGCACTGTCGGAACAAGTAATCTAACAATTCCACAACAACTACCTAATACACTCAAATCTAAGTAAAGGAATGGAATAAGAATATATAAATATATGGATGAGCAATGACAGAGCGGAATTGGCAAGATGCAATAGATGGTATAAAATACAGTATATACATATGAGATGAGTAATGCAAGATATGTAAACATTAATAAAGTGGCATTATTAAAGTGACTAGTGATCCATTTATTAAAGTGGCCAATGATTTCAAGTCTGTATGTAGGCAGCAGCCTCTGTGTGTTAGGGATGGCTGGTTAACAGTCTGATGGCCTTGAGATGGAAGCTGTTTTTCAGTCTCTCGGACCCAGCTTTGATGCACCTGTACTGACTTCGCCTTCTGGATGGTAGTGGGGTGAACATGCAGTGGCTCGGGTGATTGATGTCCTTGATGATCTTTTTGGCCTTCCTGTGACATCGGGTGCTGTAGGTGTCCTGGAGGGCAGGAAGTGTGCCCCCGGTAATGCGTTGTGCAGATCGCACCACCCTCTGGAGAGCCTTGCGATTGCGGAGGGTGCAGTTGCCGTACCATGCGGTGATACGGGGCGGCAGGTAGCCTAGTGGTTAGAGCATTGGTCTAGTAACCGAAAGGTTGCAAGATCGAATCCCCGAGCTGACAAGGTAAAAAACAGTTAACCCACTGTTCCTAGGCTGTCATTGAAAATAATAATTTGTTCTTAACTGATTTGCCTAGTTAAAGAAAGAAAGAAATACAGCCTGACAGGATGCTTTCAATTGTGCATCTGTAAAAATTCTGTAAATGCTCTGTTGCGCCTTCTTCACCACACTGTCTGTGTGGGTGGTCCATTTCAGTTTGTCAGTGATGTGTCTGCCAAGGAACTTGAAGCTTTCCACCTTCTCCACTGCGGTCCTGTCGATGTAGATGAGAGTGTGCACCCTCTGCTGTTTCCTGAAGTCCACAATCATCTCCTTTGTTTTGTTGATGTTGAGTGAGAGGTTGTTTTCCAGGCACCACATTCCGAGCCCTCACCTCCTCCCTGTAGGCTGTCTCGTCATCGTTGGTAATCAAGCCTACTACTGTTGTGTCATYTGCAAACGTGATAATTGAGTTGGAGGTGTGCTTGGCCACGCAGTCATGGGTGAACAGGGAGTACAGGAGGGAGCTGAGCACGCACCCTTGTTGAGGTGTTGAGGATCAGCGGAGTGGAGGGAATGTTTCCTTTCTTCACCACCTGGGGGTGACCCGTCAGGATGTCCAGGAACCAGTTGCACAGGGCGGGGTTCAGACCCAGGGCCTCAAGCTTAATGATGAGCTTGGAGGGTACTATGGTGTTGAATGCTGAGCTATAGTTAATAAACAGCATTCTTACATAGGTATTCCTCTTGTCCAGATGGGATAGGGCAGTGTGCAGAGTGATGGTGATTGCATCGCCTGTGGATCTATTGGGGCGGGAAGCAAATTGAACTGGGTCTAGGGTCTGATGCTGCCCCAATGCGACCACGCAGTGATGTTGCCACGCTTCCTCCAGACGTGACACTTGGCATTTAGGCTAAAGAGTTCAATCTTGRTTTCATCAGACCAGAGAATCTTGTTTCTGTGGCCACTGTGTTCTTGGGGRCCTTCAATGCTGCAGACATTTTTTGGGAACCCTTCCCCAGATCTGTGCCTCGACACAATCCTGTTTCAGAGCTCTACGGACAATTCCTTCGACCTCATGGCTTGGTTTTTACTCTGACATGCACTGTCAACCTTGGGACCTTATATAGAGACAGGTGTGTGCCTTTCCAAATCATGTCCAATCAATTGAATTTACCACAGGTGGACTCCAATCAAGTTGTAGAAACATCAAGAATTATCAATGAAAACAGGTTTCACCTGAGCACAATTTTGAGTATCATAGCAAAGGGTCTGCATAACTTATGTAAATAAGGTATCAGTTTTTTTTTTTCTCATAAATTTACTAAAATTTCTCAAATCCAGTTTTCACTTTGTCATTATGGTGTATTGTGTGTAGATCGATGAAGAGCATTTTTTATTTAATCAATTTTAGAATAAGGCTGTAATGTAACATGTGGAAAAAGGGAAGGGGTCTGAATACTTTCTGAATGCAGTGTATATTCATGGAAACGGCAGCTTTCGTTGGAAACATGACAATTAATGAACATTATCAATCCTGTTGCTCAGTCCCTTTACGCCTACCTAGCTATATGTACATATTGTAGCTACCTCAATTACCTTGTACCCCTGCACATCGACTTGGTACTGGTACTCCCTATATATAACCATGTTATTTATACTCGTTATTTTTTATTCGTTATTCATTGTGTATTTACTCCTTGTGTTTCTGCATTGTTGGAAAAGGAACCGTAAGCAAGCATTTCACTGTTAGTCTACACCTGTTGTTTACGAAGCGTGTGACAAATAAAATTGGATTTGGCATTCATTTTAGACAGTGGTGGAAAAAGTACCCAATTATCATACTTAAAAGTAAAAGTATAAATACCTCAATAGAAAGTTACTCATGTAAAAGTGAAAGTCAGCCAGTAAAATACTACTTGAGTAAAGTCTAAAAGTATTGTTTAAATATACTTAAGTATCAAAAGTCAAAGTATAAATCATTTAGAATTCCTTTATATTATTTATTGTTTTCAAAATGTATGGATAGCCAGGGGCACACTTAGACATTATTTACAAAAGATGCATTTGGGTTTAGTGAGTCCGCCAGGCCAGAGGCAGTAGGGATGTTCTCTTGATAAGTGCTTGAATTTTACCATTTTCCTGTCCGGCTAAGCTTTCAAAGTAACGAGTACTTTTGGGTGTCTGGGAAAATGTATGGAGTAAAAGGTACATTAATTTCTTTAGGAATGTAGTGAAGTAAAGGTTATCAAAAATACAAATAGTAAAGTGAAGTACAGATACCCAGAAAAACTGCTTAAGTAGTACTTTAATGTATTTTTACTTAAGTACTTTACACCCCTGATTTTGGGAACAGAATTTTATTTTTTCAGAGAGTACTGTACGTGCACACACCCAAAGATATTTCTCAACACATGTAGCTGCAAATGCTGATTGAGAAGCTGAAGTGTTAATTATTAACTTTATTAATTAGATAAATTACCCATTGTGAACTTAGTACAAATACAGTAGGTGCTATGAGGCAGGAAATAGAGGGAAACAGAGAGAGTTGTCTTGGTCCCTCACGTTGTTGTGTTGTGGTGTGTGTCACTGCACTGAGCTGCCACTCCAGCCTGTGTTAAGGGAACCCTGTGGCCAGCTGGAGTCACCATGAGGAGTGGCTTATTGGTGGATCAGAACAGGGAAGGTGTTGCCTGACACTGTTAGTCAGCTCCTTCCCTATCCTTCACTCAGTCTTCCTCTCTCCTTCCTTCCCTCCCTCCTCCACTCCACTCCACTCCTTCCCCCTCCCCTCCACTCCTTCCCCCTCCCTGGGCTAATTAAAGCACCCTGGTATTCACCTCTGGAGAAATCTGGAGGGGTCCCATAGAGGTGGACCAGGAGGGGTTGGTGGAGAAGAAGGCTCCTTCAGAGGCTCGTAGATGATTACTTAGTAGTAGGTGGGTAGGTTTAGGTGTGAAAGCCAGTGTGTGTGTGTGTATGCGTCCCAATCAGAATGGTAGCTTGTCTCGAACCAAACTTGTTGTTGGATGTTAGCTTCCCAGGCCCTGTGGCAAAGTATGAATCATAGCATGCACATCCATTTGTCCAGCAGGCCTAGCAGCAGTACTAAAATGTTGTTAAATATTTGTACTCAGAAAAGCGTCTCTGTGGTGTCCCCTTTTAAAACCACCCAGGCCAATATAACAGAATAGTTAGCAGGACCCCCTGGTTCTCACAAGGCTCCGCCAACCCAGACCATTCACCATGTATAATACAAATGCCCGGAGGCCAAACAGCCTGGATAGATATTGTGAATAAACAACTCCGTACCAAAGCGTTGATGAAGCAGACATTGATCCAGCCGGATGAGTCAAGTGTGTCTTTACATGCTCAGCTGAAGTGTAGCCGACTGGAGAACATTTACTTTTGTATTACCTAGCTACAGTAGGCCCTCTTCCCAGTTCCCTGAGAGATTTGAATATTATTTATGCCCGAGCATATTGCTGAAGTGTCCTACTACTGTATAGTAAATGACTATGGCTAAACATGCATTTCTGTAAGTCCACATCCCTCATTGCAACTCCTTACATGTATCATAATGAGACTGGGTCATCCCACCATTTGGATATTTAAGTGCACAAAGAAACAGGTCAGTAGGAATCAGTGTATATCCACTGAAACACTAAACCAATTCAGTCCAATCAACGTAGGCTGAATATGATGTGGCTGTCCATGGGGTACTGATGTCTGTGTGTGTGTCCCTGTGTGTGTGTGTGGTGTGTGTGTGTGTGTGTGTGTGTGTGTGTGTGTGTGTGTTTGTGTGTGTTGTGTGTGTGTGTGTGTGTGTGTGTGTGGGTGTGGTGTGTGTGGTGTGTGTGTGTTTTGCAATTAGAAAAAACATGTTGACTCACCCTATTTGTAGAGAAACGCCAATGCCATCCTCTTCTCTTTCATGTTGCCGAAACGGTCTATGACTGTCATACAGTACATGCTTTTAGTTTTTGTTGTCCTAGGCTACCTGGCTAAAGTGCTTGCTCGCTAGCCTAACTTCCTTTCATGGGCAACAATGAGCCGGTTAGTTAACATTAGCCTACTACATATTGAACTCCCATCCTTTCAGGCAAGATGTGTCGATTTATGGTTGGATCAGAATCGCCGTTACAATCATTGGCCAGTACTGTCACGGTGGTATAAAGGATTTTGGAGACAGGCACAGGAATACACAATAGGGTTTTTAATACACCTTAAACAAACACGTATACAAAAACACTGGGCTGTACCCAAACAAAAGAGCGAGGGTAAACCTCGTTGAACACCACGGAACAACACCCGTAATACACAATATATAAAGCACGCAGCATAACAGCTGCACCAACGCATAGGTATTCACACCACCAACAGACATGGGAACAATAACCGACAAAGACAGAAGAAACAGAGGGCACATATATAACATACTAATCAGGGGAAATGGGAACCAGGTGAATGTAATCAGACAAGACAGTCCGGGGTTGATGATAATGAATCCCGTTCAGTGAAGCCTAGAAAGCCGGTGACGTAGACCTCCGGAACTGGTGAACAGAATGAGCATCAGTACCGGGGGGATCCGTGACAAGTACGGAGAATTAAGTAAAACCACAAGTTCAAATCCCTATCTCAACAACAACACAACGAGATGCAACAATTAAAAAAATTGGTGTGAAGCCAAATCAAAACTGGCTGCCCATTCACAGTTGAGCTCACTCAGTTTAGCTCAACACTGATTGGCTATTATTATTTCTATTTTTTATCAACGGAGGGCAAATGCTCACTGGCTTCCCTTGTATTCAATGCACTGGGCGGCAACAATATCATAATATTTTTTACCAGACAGCATCCGATAGATGGGCCACACATACAGATACAGAGGGGCACTGTTTCACTCGCTCTGATGCTTTCTCTGGTGAGTTACTGTACATTCAGCCTCTTTCTAATTGAGAGACCAAAGATCAATTATTATTATATATATACAGTGGGGAGAACAAGTATTTGATACACTGCCGATTTTGCAGGTTTTCCTACTTACAAAGCATGTAGAGGTCTGTAATTTKTATCATAGGTACACTTCAACTGTGAGAGACGGAATCTAAAACAAAAATCCAGAAAATCACATTGTATGATTTTTAAGTAATTCATTTGCATTTTATTGCATGACAAAGTATTTGATCACCTACCAACCAGTAAGAATTCCGGCTCTCCACGACCTGTTAGTTTTTCTTTAAGAAGCCCTCCTGTTCTCCACTCATTACCTGTATTAACTGCACCTGTTTGAACTCGTTACCTGTATAAAAGACACCTGTCCACACACTCAATCAAACAGACTCCAACCTCTCCACAATGGCCAAGACCAGAGAGCTGTGTAAGGACATCAAGGATAAAATTGTAGACCTGCACAAGCTGGGATGGGCTACAGGACAATAGGCAAGCAGCTTGGTGAGAAGGCAACAACTGTTGGCGCAATTATTAGAAATAGAAGAAAATAGAAGAAGTTCAAGATGATGGTCAATCACCCTCGGTCTGGGGCTCCATGCAAGATCTCACCTCGTGGGGCATCAATGATCATGAGGAAGGTGAGGGATCAGCCCAGAACTACACGCAGGACCTGTCAATGACCTGAAGAGAGCTGGGACCACAGTCTCAAAGAAAACCATTAGTACACACTACGCCGTCATGGATTAAAATCCTGCAGCGCACACAAGGTCCCCTGCTCAAGCAGGCGCATGTCCAGGCCCGTCTGAAGTTTGCCAATGACCATCTGGATGATCCAGAGGAGGAATGGGAGAAGGTCATGTGGTCTGATGATTCAAAAATAGAGCTTTTTGGTCTAAACTCCACTCGCGTGTTTGGAGGAAGAAGAAGGATGAGTACAACCCAAGAACACCATCCCAACCGTGAAGCATGGAGGTGGAAACATCATTCTTTGGGGATGCTTTTCTGCAAAGGGGACAGGACGACTGCACCGTATTGAGGGGAGGATGGATGGGGCCATGTATTGCGAGATCTTAGCCAACAACCTCCTCCCTCAGTAAGAGCATTGATGATGGTCGTGGCTGGGTCTTCCAGCATGACAACGACCCGAAACACACAGCCAGGGCAACTAAGGAGTGGCTCCGTAAGAAGTATCTCAAGTCCTGGAGTGGCCTAGCCAGTCTCCAGACCTGAACCCAATAAAAAATCTTTGGAGGGAGCTGAAAGTCCGTATTGCCACCGACAGCCCCGAAACCTGAAGGATCTGGAAAGGTCTGTAGGAGGAGTGGGCCAAAATCCCTGCTGCAGTGTGTGCAAACCTGGTCAAGAACTACAGAAACGTATGATCTCTGTAATTGCAAACAAAAGGATTAGTACCAAATATTAAGTTCTGCTTTTCTGATGTATCAAATACTTATGTCTTGCAATAAAATGCTAGTTAATTACTTAAAAATCATACAATGTGATTTTCTGGATTTTTGTTTTAGATTCYGTCTCTCACAGTTGAAGTGTACCTATGATAAAAATTACAGACCTCTACATGCTTTGTAAGTAGGAAAACCTGCAAAATCGGCAGTGTATCAAATACTTGTTCTCCCCACTGTATATATTTTTTTTTGTGTCTATTTTTGGGGAAGCCCGGCTTCCCTTGGCATCCATCAATACATACCACTCTAACTAACCTGATTCAGCTGATCAACCAGCTAATTATTAGAATCAGGTGAGGTAAATTAGGGTTGGAGTGAAAACCTACAGGACGTCCAGGTCCAGGGTTGGAGATCCCTGCTCTGTATATTACTGATTCATAAGGGTAAATGAAGGGGAATGTGGACAGATTACAAGATTCTCCCACCATTTGCTTTTATCACTCCCCACCCACTCCCAGACGATTTAGATGTTATGTGAAAAGTGTGTGGAAAAAGTGAATTTGTAGCATCAGAAATGTTCATCCCCCACTTTCCCATTTCTAGATAGATTGCGTACCTTGAGAGACTTAAGTCGTATCAGATTTTTCCTGAGGCGACTGAGGGGAAAGAATAGGGAGGGACAAAGGAGGCCAATGCTGATGACCACTTACCTTCTGTCCACCAGGAGAGCGGCTAGACTGAGCATAGCCATTAGCCTCAATGGGTCTAAAATTACCCTGACGGACAGTAGTAGAGTGGTGGAGATTGAAGGAGAGGAAGAGAAGGATTGAAGGGAAAGAAATACATCAATGGGACAGCTAAAGTCTTCACTAGACTAACCTAGAATTACTAGATTTAACCTTGAAGGGAGAAATAAAAATTCAACTTCATATTCTTAATCTCCAGCACCACCCCAACAGCAACATACTGTATGTGAAAATGGAACATTTCTGTTTTGAAGAAAAAAAGATAAAGGAAAATAAGTGTTTACAATGACATAATCTGTGTGCATCGTGATTTTAACCAATAATGAATAGGCATTGCCTACTTATTGGTTGATGATGTCATCGGAAACACTTATCTTCCTCTATATTTTTGACTATAAAACATAGAAACGTTACATTTTCACATGCAGTATATTCCTGTTGGGGTGGTGCTGGAGATTATGAATATGAAGTTGAACAATTTTGAAATGTCCCTTTAATAGARTTTAAAAGAAACGCTTACACAAATGCACATGTTAACCAACATCCTGATTACAAATTCACATGAATGCTGATGTGCGCTGAAATAGGGAATAGGGGATGCCTTATATCCTTAATCCTCTGTGAGGTTGCATAAACATAGCTCCTCTGGCTGAAACATGAGTTGACACATTTTATCTGTGCTGTCGTGACTGTAGAGACAGAGGCTGTCTCTCCCTGGAAATCTCAGGATTTGTGTCAGGTCTTGAAATGGATGTTACCATAACATAGCCTGTATGATCTCAACCAGTGGAGGCTGCTGACTGGAGAGCAGCTCATAATAATGGCTGGAATGGAGTAAATGGAATGGTATCATATGGTTTTCATATGTTTGATACCATTCCATTCACTCCAATTAACTCCATTCCATCCATTATTATGAGCTGTCCTTTCCTCAGCAGCCTCCACTGATCTTAACCCAGAACTGTTTTAAACTAACACTAAATCGTTAGTGCTGGCCTATCCCTATTTCACTTAATGGATTGTTTGTTCAGAGCWTTAGAAACTGAAATCTTTAGTTGTGTCTTTAGTTCTGACCTACAGTACCCATGAGACCACTAGAGGGCCCTTTGGTCATTCGACTGTAGGAAAGGGCTACAAAGCAGACAAGGGTACGTGCTCAGCCCCCTCCTGTACTCCCTGTTCACCCATGACTGCGTGGCCATGCACGCCTCCAACTCAATCATCAAGGTTGCAGATGRCACAATGACGAGACAGCCTACAGGGAGGAGGTAAGGGCACTCGAAGTGTGGTGTCAGGAAAACAACCTCTCACTCAACATCAACAAAACAAAGGAGTTGACTGTGGACTTCAGGAAACAGCAGAGGGAGCAGCCCCCTATCCACATCGACGGGACAGCAGTGGAGAAAGTGGAAAGTTTTAAGTTCCTTGGCGTACACATCACGGACAAACTGAACTGGTCCACCCACACAGAAAGTGTGGTGAAGAAGGCGCAAAAGCGCCTCTTCAACCTCAGGAGGCTGAAGAAGTTTGGCTTGTCACCTAAAACCCTCACAAACTTTTACAGATGCACAATTGAGAGCATCCTGTCGGGCTGTATCCCCGCCTGGTACGGCAACCGCACCGCCCTCAACCGCAAGGCTCTCCAGAGGGTAGTGCGATCTGCACAACACATCAACGGGGGCAAACTACATGCCCTCCAGGACACCTACAGCACCCGATGTCACAGGAAGGCCAAAAATATCATCAAGGACAACAACCGTCTGAGCCACTGCCTGTTCACCCCACTACCATCCAGAAGGCAAGGTCAGTACAGGTGCATCAAAGCTGGGACCAAGAGATTGAAAAACAGCTTCTATCTCAAGGCTATCAGACTATTAAACAGCCATCACTAACACAGTGAGGCTGCTGCCTACATACAGACTCGAGTCATTGGCCACTTCAATAAATGGGTCACTAATCACTTTAAGTAATGCCACTTTAATAATGTTTACATATTTTATATTACTCATCACATATGTAAATATGGTATTTTATACCATCTTTGCATCTTGCCAATGCCGCTCGGTCATCTATCATCCATATATTTACATGTACATATTCTTATTCCATCCATTTAGATTTATGTGTATTAGGTAGTTGTTGTGGAATTGCTAGATTACTTGTTAGATATTACTGCACTGTTGGAACTAGAAGCACAAGCATTTCGCTACACTCACAATAATATCTGCTTACCATGAGTATGTGACCAATAAAATTATTTGATTTGAGTAAATTCTAGCTATGAAAATCAATCAGCCTGAGCAGCTAACCCTACATTAAGTCAGCCATTAGCTTTACACGAGGGAGTCCATTCTCATTTGGTTCCTGTGCTGCTATATCAATTCCCGTCTGATAGAGTCGCTAGATGGATTTCCCTCTCGTTTGCTGTTAAATGAGACCTAATACAGGAGAATCTCAGTGTTCTTGAGATGAATCTTGATTATTATGCATACAGAATCTGGCTGCCTTGGAAAGTATTTGTTTTGTTTGTGTTGTAGAAACTGCCWGTTCTTTGTTTTGTTTGTGTTGTAGAAACTGCCAGTTCTTTGTTTTGTTTGTGTTGTAGAAACTGCCAGTTCTTTGTTTTGTTTGTGTTGTAGAAACTGCCAGTTCTTTGTTTTGTTTGTGTTGTAGAAACTGCCGGTCCAAGTAGAATGACACTGCTGGCTACAAGCAAACCAGGCACATTAAATTAGAACAAGACAGAATACTTTTAGTTGTTTCTGTTGTTTTATTTTTAGATGGTAACAGGCAGAGGCTGTGGTGTGAGAAAGGTTGGTTGTGCCTGTGAGTCTGAACCAACCAGACCCGTAGGCCTGTGGGTGGCATTCTGCCCATCTTTCTGGGAGGCAGTGGATTTGGAGGGCGGTCCAAGACCGTTTCTGCTGCTCAGCCTCATTAAAACAATATTACAGAGAATATCCCCCTACGCCACCCACACGCCCCGTCTCTGTCTAACTGGAACAGGCTCCTTCTTTTTCTTTCTTTATCTCTCTCCCTCTTTCGCTCTCTCACTCTTGCTTTTTCTCTTCTATGTTCTCTCTCTCTTGCTATACCCCTTCTCTCTCTACTCCCCTCTCTCTCCTCTCTCTCTCCGCCCACACAGTGAGGTGAGAATGCAGCCAGCTCCAGCAGGAAGTGGGAAATACTCACATCCTCTGAGCCCTCTATCTGCCAAAAAACAGAGCAACACAAAACAAAAGTTGATGCATGGTTCTGTTGGCTCAGGAGGTGTGGCCTACATCTTACAGATCTTGCACAAAACAAAAGCCCCAGAGCCACTCTGCTGAGGAGAGCTAAGGAGAGACAGATGGAGCTCCCTGGTGTTCAGAGGGGAGAGTGAACGAGCGACAAGTCAATGCCAGTGAGGTTTATTAAAATATAGAGGAGTGGCTGAGTACACCTTATACTCCTATGGGGAAATCAGCTTGCCATTCTAATCCTTATGTTTTATTAGAGAGAAGAGGATAGCAAGATAAAAACAGACCTTACGACATGCAGAGCAAAATAACAAGAGAGCAGCACAGGCTGAATGCAGAGGAAGGGAGAGTAGGATGGATGGTGAGCGAGGGAAGGAAGGGAATCGAGAGTAGGAAGTAGAGAGAGGGAGTTGATTTATTGCCACCTCGATGAATCAATAAACTCACAAATCTGAGCTCCAGTTAGCTGCTGCTGCAGGCCTTTCCTTGGCTGCTCCAGAGCAGAAAGGCCTACAGATGTGAGGACCAGAGGAAAACCATTTATACTATGAGGCTCCCGCTCTCACACAACCTAGGAGCAGAAGGTGCGAGGAGAGAGCGTTCAAACCCCCAGGCAAACAGGACTGTGATTAAGAGGAGAGGGAGGGAGCTCAGGCCAATGTGTGTGTAGTCTGATACATCCTCCCATGAATGCTGTATATGTAAATCTCTCCATGCCCACTTTGTCATTATCATTTGTTTTACAGACTTCCTCCTACTGTACTGTCCAGCTGGAGGCTAGAGGAGGGAGCTCAACCCTCGCCCCAAAACCACAACATATACTTCCATGACATATCTAGCTAGAGTCCTGCGCTCCAGTGTCACTTCCGCACGGTGCAGCTGCCTCATAGCTTTCTAATGAATATTTAATCAGACTGTGGCAGAGAGCAGGTTTTTGTTTTGTGCCTCTATTCTGCTTAGTCTCAGAGCCAGTGAGGTGTGTGATGATAGACAATGACAGTGTCAGAGGACCAGTAGCTCCACTCTTCTCAGTTTGAACTCTCCATATACTTTATCATCTGACGATTGATATGATCATTAAATGCCATATATTTTATTTGCCATTACCACAGATTACATCCTTTTTTAAAACAGATTGATCTTGTACGCTGAGATATGGTTGAATAAAACACATTGTCGGGAGTGCCAGTTAGATGCCTCTGCTCTGTGGAAAAGGGACAGTAGAGACAATACCAGCCTTTTTCTGTGGAGGGTGACATGTGGCCTTATTTGGCCAGTTCTGAGAGAGGGAGAGAAACACACACTAATACATGACACTCACCAAAAACACTTCTCAAAGCAATTCTCCTAGTTGTCTACTTTCTGTTTTTATTGCCTGGCTGCAGTGGGACCTCGGATCCTCTGTCGTATTGAACAACATCCATAGTCCCCCATAACAGGACTCTGTAGCTCAATGAACACAGGCTAATTAAAAGGATAATCCACCCTAGAAATGAAATGGGATGTGATACGTCATCATGACAAAGTTCTCGTCACTGCTAGTCGGAACTAAGAAATTCTGAAATGTTGGATTTGCTAACTGGTTGTTATACATGTGCCGGGTTCAACAAGTTAGCAAGTCGGATATTTCAGAGTTTCCTAGCACGTGAACACAGCATAACAAACTATCTCATTTCAGAATGGTTTTATAACAAATACCTGCACTCCAGATCGCCAAATAAGCCAATAGATGGTATGGGCATACATGTCTAGAACACATCCATCTGTCTAKGACTTCACGACAAAGTATATATTTTGTTCAAATGTCCTCAAAGTGCACAGTGCACCGTCAGATGAATAACCTTTCTTCCTTCAACTACCATGGACCATGGAGCAAAGCAGTTTTCTGCTCTCGTCTCCCTTGCGGGCTCGCAGGGCCCTTGCACGTTGCCATAGCAACCTGACACGCAGCTTTGAGCTAGATAGTCGATCTCTACAAGGTTGAACATGGGGAGATTCACAGGAGGTTGGTGGCACCTTAATTGCGGAGAACGGGCTCGTTCTAATGACTGGAGTGGAATTAGTGGAATGGTAACATATATATATATCTAACACATGGTTTCCAGAGGTTTGATGCCTTCCATTTGCACCATTATTATGAGCCGTCCTCCCCTCAGCAGGCTCCTGTGGTGAGATTGTAACTCCTAAATTGATAGTGCAGTTTTACAACTAGCTAACTACTTCACATGCTGATATTGACTTTGGTATTGTGTGTAGCAACAAGTAGAGGCTGCTGAGGGGAGGACACACATGGAAACCATTCCACTCATTCCGCTCCAGCCACTACAACGAGCCTGTCCTCCCCAATTAAGGTGCCACCAACCTCCTGTGGTAGCTATGTTTTCTAGCTACCTAGCCAGCCAGCCTTTCTAGAGAGAGCATTGCGTTGTGGATTTTGTATTCAACTTGAGCTCTGCAGATTTGCACAAACATTTTCACGTTGCTTCCTAATTTATTATTATTAGCGTTATTTAACAATGTAAATCAAATTAATTTGTGGTTTTGAGTCGATTATTCCTTTAAGTTAAGATCATTTGTCTTCACATGCTAGCTGCAGGGGTATTCAACTCTTACCCTATGAGGTCCGGMGCCTGCTRGTTTTCTGTTCTACCTGATAATTAATTGCACCCACCTGGTGTCCCAGGTCTAAATCAGTCCCYGATTAGAGGGCAACAATGTAAAAACACAGTGGAGCTCGCTTCGTGATCCAGAGTTGAGTTTGAGGGCGCTAGAGGATACCTAACTGCCAATAAAGGATGCTTGGTCCCAGCTTGGTTATCACATACAGTAAATGGCTATTCTGTGCTCTAGAGTCTAGAGAACCAAAACAAAACTTGCAAAGAAGATTGGCTTTTCAATTCTATTCTCTGTGTAGTTTTTAACAGTCTCTGGTCTTTCCTTTCACAGTCTTAAAACCACACTGAAGAAGAAGCTGACCAACGACGTGGCCAACCTGTCTGGCATCCCTCTGTCTGGCCGAGACGTCCACCGGGTGGCCTACTACCTCCAGAGTAACGGCAACTCTGTGTCGGCCGTGGACCTCAGCTTCACTGAGCTGCAGGACGAGAGCCTACGTCTACTGCTGCCCTACCTGGGCTCCATGCCCAAGCTCACCACCCTGGCCATCAACGGCAACCGTCTGACGGTGGGCGTGCTGAAGGACCTGACGGAGGTGGTGAAGAACCCCCTGCAGTTCGCCAGCCTGGCATGGGTGGACGTGGGCAACAACGTGGACATCTTCACTGTGCCACAGCCCCTCCTAGTGGCCCTGCGCAGACGCTTCGGCCTCCAGAGCAGCCTTCCCACCATCTACGAGTATAGCGAGGTGCAGGTCTATAGTAGTTATACCCTGGAGACCTCTATTGAAGAACCCAGCCGGTATGAGGAGGAGGAGGGAGAAGAGGAGGAGGAGGGAGAGGGGGAAGAGGAGGAGGATAAACTGGAGCTAGAGGCATGGGGAGGTGGGGAGAAGCTTGGGGAGAAGTGTATATCCACGGATGTGGCTCTGCACTACTGTGAGAGGTGTTGAGTCAGAGTCAGCGTTGTGATTTGACAACCCTTTGTACCCTACTGTACCCTCACCGTGGCCTGAGTCCTGCCTCCCGTTTCAGCATGCGTCATCATCACAGGAGAAGCTTGGGGTCACCAAATTCATAAACCACTCACTAGGAGAAAACACTGTTTTGTGTTGTCTCTATATGTTCCGATTGCAGAGAGAGTTCAAGCCAGTTTTGCCAGAAAACGTACATTTGAGAAAAAACAGACTGTTCTTGTGTTGGTAAAGACATTGGTATTCTAGGCACTGCAGTGATATTTTTAGTGTGTCCTCCTGCGTATGTCATTCTTTATGAGCAAAGCAATCCTACACAACAGGAATAAGACAGATTAGATTGCACCTGACTGTTTTGGCTTTCTAATGTCAAGTGCTTTTTTTCTAATGAGGTACTTCCATGTAGCACATGCAGACTGGATGACACAGTGGGAGGGTTTGTTTCTATAAATATGCTGCTGTGTTTTATTGCACAACACACAACATTTACTAAATGCTGATTTCAAAACAGATGGTTTTAATATACATCCACCAGATTCACATTTATCCAAAAATATTTTTATTTTCCAAGAAGAGCAGACCCGACTAGGCTGTGAACCTCTGAGTGAGTCTCAACTGGCAGGTTCTGGGTCAGGCTGCCCTTGCCCTGGGCTGGGTGCTGGGGAGAGGACACCCAGTCTGTCTGTCTGTCTGGGAAGGAGTGAGCTGGGGAGAGGACATCCCGTCTGTCTCTCTGGGAAGGAGTGAGCTGGGAAGTAGACACCCAGGCTGTCTGTCTGTCTGGGAGTGAGTGAGTGAGTGAGTGAGTGAGTGAGTGAGTGAGTGAGTGAGTGAGTGAGTGAGTGAGTGAGCTGGGGAGTGGACACCCAGGCTGTCTGTCTGTCTATCTGGGAAGGTGTGTGGGCAGCTGATGAACTGACTGCTGCCTCTGTCAGGTTGTGTAAGAGGTGACAAGGCAGACAGATGGTGGGGGGAGGGGGAAAAAATATCCTAGCATAACAGAATTATCTCTGTACTTATCTCTGTACTCTGTACTTATCATCTGTACTGCTGTTTGCACATAATATGAAACTGAATTGTAAATGAGATGGTCAAAGGGAGCGTGTCACAGGTGTCTTTTTAGATATTTTGTTTTGTGTTCAACTTGAGCATTATTTTGTATAGTTTTTTTCAGGTGACATGATGTTTACTGCAGCTCAACAATAGTCTGCAGAGAACATTTGAAAGAAATTATGATGAAATATGTTTTTGTGTGTGTACTTGTTTGTGCACTCATGTGGTTGTGTATGTGTTTCTGTGTGCCCGGGTGTGTGGCTGTGTGTGTTTGTAAGTGCTCTGGACATACCTGGTGTCCTCTAGAAACTTATTGTTTGCACTTTAAATGCAAGAACAAGTCAATGACTGTCATCCAGTCACAAATCTCTCATTGAATATCCACTAGAATGGATCAAGCTTCATCCAAACCACCATAGTCATTACAATATGACTTCCAGCATACCGTATCTATTTGTTTCCCACCTCAGTTTACTCTACAGTAACAGCCATGGTTTTCTCTGAAAATTATAGAATACTGTTAATATGACTTCTTGCTTACTGTAACAAAATAAATACATGTTACAATTCTTTGGTCATTTTTGTTGTTTGTTTTTTAACAGTATTAACTGRTGTCATTTCCCCCAAGACAAGGCCATAGGAGCTACACACTTATATTATTTTCATCAAGGATATCCCCCTCTATAGTTTGATAGCTTTCCAATACATCATCTGGATTTTCTGCCAGGGTTTGTGTTTTGGGTGAGTGAAATGGACGTGAGGCCCAGCCMTGTATGGACCTGCCAGTGTGAGAGTAATATCACCATGGTACTTGACTGTGACTGCTCTGCTTGGTAGTCACTTCCCTGGTCATAGGGGAAGTACCGTTATGTCAGGCCATCCATCTTATGCTCTTATTAGGCCTGTAGAARGTCATGTTGGAGCTCAGTGTCAGGTAAGAGGGGATCCTGGGCCAATGTGTAGCTGGCGTTGATCCAGGCAGACTAATGTAACGTAAACCACGCTTAGCATTCCTTCTAATAGCATCTCCAAGGCAAAGAGCTCATTCACAGGTTCATGCTATATGATCTTATGACAAAAGCTCTGCTGCAGGGTACAGTAGATTATCACTTTCCTATRTCCAATGTGGGTCTGCTGACATAAAACACTAAGATGTTTTAGTTTTTCACAGAATTCAGCCCAATGTCCGTTTTAAAATGTCCTATGTGAGCCTTTATAATGATTCTGAGAGGACACCACTTGCATTGTTCGTGGTTAGTCAAGCTTCCACAGACCAGTGTTTTTTAATCCCATTCCTCAGCCCTGGGATGTGTACAGATGCTGCTTTTCGACTGTAACACCAGTGTTACACTAGTGCATAGACCCTTATGTTATACTAGTGCATAGACCCTTACGTTATACTAGTGCATAGACCCTTACGTTATACTAGTGCATAGACCCTGTATGTTATACTAGTGCATAGACCCTTACGTTATACTAGTGCATAGACCCTTACGTTATACTAGTGCATAGACCTTATGTTATACTAGTGCATAGACCCTTTACGTTATTACGTTATACTAGTGCATAGACCCTTACGTTATACTAGTGCATAGACCCTTATGTTATACTAGTGCATAGACCCTTACGTTATACTAGTGAAATAGTGTTTCCATAGCTAGGGCTGACAGTGAGGACTTGTGAAGAGCAGAATCAACAACATCTGCGTTATCAAAACAGTTGCATTGTGAGAAGGTGTTAAAGTTCACAGCTAACCATGGTTATGTATTGGCTCATTTATCCCCCTTCCTCTCCCCTGTAACTATTCCCCMGGTTGTTTCTGTAAATTATGTGTTCTCAGTCAATTTACGTGGTAAAATAAGGGTAAAAATCTAATTTCAAAATTATGTACATTCCAGCTGAAAAGTACCGGTGGCCTGGCTTTGGTCCCAAGTGAGAGCCGGTCTGCCAGAGCCAAGGCCCAGTGAGACAGAGGTGCAGGCCCTTGTAGATGGAAACAGAAAAGTTTAGCTTCTGGCTAAAACAGGGTAAATCTTATTTTAAAATGTTGCCATTAGAGGTCAGAGGTTAATGAACAGAATAGGCTGTGCAGGACAGTGTGTACCAGTTTTTGACTAGTAAACCTCACACTGAYTGTACCCATACTCCCTCATTTACCAGTGGACATAGTATGACGGGTATTTTCCCTGTCAAGGAAGACTTACTGGAACTAGATGTTCATGSAATTCAAGACCGACAGTCTAAGAAGCCCTTCAATACGATGCAATTACACTCAGTTTTAACTGTGGATATGCAAAGGGGACTAGCTTGTAATGTCAAGGGGTAATCTCAATGTATTTAGCACCTTATCCATGTCTGGTGGTATAAATAAAACATTGTTTTGTCTCACATTATTCCTGTGTTATGTTTGGTCTGATGTTGCAATGTCATGATGTCATCATTGTGACTGGGAAAATATATATTTTTTCTTATTATTCTCATGTATTCAAAACKTTCAAGTGCTATTACTGATGCTTTTTCCCAGAATCCATACTCCACCTGGTAGTGGTATTGGTCCCATGGCAGCTCATATGGACCACGGCCAGAAACCATTGCTACAGTGTAACTCCTCACAGGCCTGACCTCAAAATGACAGGACTGGTTCACTATTAACAATACAGGAAATGTCTGTTGATTTCAATCTGTTTTTCCAGTCTCCCAAACACTAACAGCTCCACAGTATTTCATTAGCTATGACACTGTGAAAGGTAATCGTTACCAGTAAAACTAAGTTAGAGACAAACACATTTATTTATGGGATGTATGCATAATATATACATTTGAGTGCCTGCAAGTGTATGTATTTATGTGTATTTATGTCTGTGTATGTGAGAGTGTAATGTTAGTTTCACCTCTTTACTCAATCTCAGTTTTCCCATGGCTCCAGGATAACTATGCTGACAGGAACAAGAGAGACGGATGATGGGGTTGTTCCCCAGGGTCTCCATCCACAGMTTMAAAATAGAGCTCTGCACRGGCATGAATTTTAAGCCCAAGCMCGAGCTCTACCCCGATGTATAAGGTCGGGACCATGGGGCTCAGGTCAGGTAGCAGAGCTTTACTTCAGAATGCTGTTTGATTGAAAATAATACTCATCAATAAAACAAAAGCAGTTTAGGTCAAAAGAGATAACACTAATAAAGCAAATAGAGGAAGTAACAGCGCAGGTAGATGGTAATGGAAACTGTACATTAGAGGCACAAAATAGGTTAGAGGAAAAACAAAAATAATTGGAGGTACTTATTCAAGAACGATCAAGTGTAATGTATTACAAAAATAAAGCGAATAGATGGAAAATGGTAAATAATGTCACGATCTTGGAAATGAGCGGACCAAGGTGCAGCGTGAGTATAGTTCCACATATTTACTTAAGTGAAACTAACAAAACCAAAATAACCAAAATAACAAAACTTACAAAGACCGTGAGGACGTAGTGCCCAAACACACTAACAAACAATCAATATCCCACAAAACACAGGTGGGGAAATAGCTACCTAAATATGATCCCCAATCAGAGGCAACGATAAACAGCTGCCTCTAATTGGGAACCACATTAGCACCAACATAGAAATAGATATACTAGATCACCCCCTAGTCACGCCCTGACCTACTACACCATAGAGAACCAAGGGCTCTCTGGTCAGGGTGTGACAGTACCCCCCCCCCCCCCCCAAAGGTCAGGGCGTGACAAATAAAGTGCACAACATTTTTCTTGAATCTTCAACATAGAAATGCTACCAAAAAGTATTTACAGAAACTCGTTACAAATGATGGAGTCATCCATGATTCTCCAAATTATATTTTGAAAGAGGAAGCAAAATATTTAAGCATATGCTTTTCAGTCTCCTCCATTTCCACTGAATGATGTTAACTATAAGGATTTCTTTCCTAATAATAATAGTAATAATGATAATAATAATCATGTCAAATTAACAAATTTACAGAAAGACCTGTGTGAAAGTCAAGTTACAGAAGAGGAACTTTTTGAGGCAATTCAATCTATTCAGTCTAGAAAATTCAACGTGCCTATTGATAATGAATATGAGTTTGGGGGGCTAAAATTATTAAATATTAAAGCTTTCAGACTTGGCTCCGGTACCAAGCTTCCTGCCGTCCAGGACCTCTATACCAGACTCCAGCCACCCTAGTCATAGACTGTTCTCTCTGCTACCGCCCGGCAAGCGGAACCGGAGCGCCAAGTCTAGGTCCAAGATGCTGCTGAACAGCTTCTACCCCCAAGCCATAAGACTCCTGAACATCTAATCAAATGGCTACCCCCCCCTCCCCCTCTTTACACCGCTGCTACTCTCTGTTGTTGTCATATATGCATAGTCACTTCAATAACTCTATCTACATGTACATACTACCTCAACTAACCGGTGCCCCCGCACATTGACTCTGTACCGGTACCCCCCTGTATATAGTCTCGCTATTGTTGTTTTACTGCTGCTCTTTAATTACTTGTTACTTTTATCTCTTATTCTTGTCCATATTTTTTGAAACTGCATTGTTGGTTGGGGGCTCGTAAGTAAGCATTTTACTGTAAGGTCTACACCAGTTGTATTCGACGCATGTGACTAATATAATTWGATTTTGATTTGAAATCCATTCATCTTTGTTTGATTTAATTTTCCCTTCAAAGATTTCATAACTTTGGAAATGTTTTAGTGATAACCCCTATATCATTTCCTGGTAACAGTGTTTTTCCAGTACTCTGACATACGGTAGTGGTGTCCTACCCTTGATATGAGGTGGGGATCCTACTCAGCAGACTTCTTTCCCATCTTCAAGATGTTCAAATCCAAGGGTTTTCCATATTGGGGAAGGATTATAACACAGAAACATTTCAATGACATCTTCTTTAAAGTCTCCTGGACAGTTGTTTGTTCTCAGCAAGGATAACAGGATCTGCTTTCCCAGAAATTGTCGTGGGATTTGTTTCTTGCTTCCCAGCAAACCTCAAAGAGGATCAGGAACAGAAAAAAACACACTCTCCAATGTGATTTGTGTTTGCTAGCAGGCGTTTTGGCCAACTACTGTGTTTCTATACTCTTTACAAACCCTTCAGGAGGTCAGAGCGGTGGACTTGGGAGAGTGGTGGAGTATTTATTTGCAGGGGATCTGACCTTTGGCTGAGATTTGAACATTTTGGTCCAAAACAGCCCCAAAGGAACCCACACTCAAGAAACAGCTACTCATACAAGTGCCAAAGGCATTCTCACAACATTATGGCCATTGAAGTGTATTGTATTGTGAGCATAATTTACATGGCTCTTTTCCTCACGATTCCCATTCACTGAGTGTAATATCTGAGTTTAGGATTAGGGTACAATGTATTACCAATTTAATTATTTTATTTTACCTTTATTTAACTAGGCAARTCAGTTAAGAACAAATTCTTATTGTCAATGACGGCCTAGGAACAGTGGGTTAACTGCCTTGTTCAGTGGCAGAACGACAGATTTTTACCTTGTCAGCTCGGGGATTTAAACTTGCAACCTTTCGATTACTAGCCCAAGGTTAGGGTTGTGGTTGTGGATAAGGCTAGGGTTAGGGATCAAACGGGATGTGGATATGAAGCCCGGGTTAATGTCCGCGCCCGCATTGAAATCTAATTCGAAAATCTGTTAATTTAAACTAGAGATTTCTAGGTTCTTGCAAGAGAAACGGATGATGGGTTTGTTCCCCAGGGTCTCCCTCCACAGCTTCAGAATTCTGTTTGATTAAAGACGATCTAGCTCACAGTGGGGGAGAAGAAAATCCCTAATCTGGACCCCATCAAGGGGTCACATTCTGTTAACCTAACAGGCCATAAAACACAGCTGAAAAGGATTGAACAAAGGGAAATTCCAAGATCTGATAAAATCTCCTCCATTACGTTAATTAATCCTTGCAATGATTTCATTTTCCCTTCCAGCTTAAAGGATTTCGAAACTTTGGAGATTTTTGGGTGATGAACAATGTATCATTTCCTAGGAACAGTGTTTTTTCCAGTAAACTCTGTGAAACCTTTGATGTGTGTGGGGGTTTCTAGTTCATACATGAGGCAGTGATCCTACTCAGCATACTTCTGTCCCATCTTCAAGATGTTCAAATCCATGAGTTTTCCATATTGGGGAAGGATAAAAAGTGGAAATCTGCGGTTGCTACATCCACGTTTTTATACTCAGCATGGATAGCAGGATCCGCTTTCCCAGAAACTGAAGAGGTACTTGTTTCTCGCTTCACGGTAAACCTCAAAGAGGGTCAGGATCTAAAAAAACATACTCTTCATTTTGATTTGTGTTTTCTAGCAGACATTTTGGCCTACTACTGTGTTGCTATACTCTTTACAGACCCTTCAGGAGGTCAGAGCGGTGGACTTGGGAGAGTAGCAGAGTATTTATTTACCAGGGGTCAGACCTTGGGCCCATAGGAACCAAAACTCAACAAACTACTACCCACACGTGTTTCAGTAAACTTTATTAGTGCCAAAGGCTTTCTCACAACATTTACCATGCATATAGTGCCACCTTATGGCCATTAGAGTGTATTGTATTGTGAGACATGAATCTTACATGGCTCTTTTCTCAGCATTCCCATTCACTGAGTGTAGGGTTAAGGTTGTGTATGAGGATAGGGTTAGGATAATGGTTGAATCAGGATGTGGATATGGACTAGGGTTAGGGTTAGAGTGAAGGGTTAAGATTGAGGCTAAGGGTTGGTGTGTTGTGTGTGTGTGTGTGTGTGTGTGTGTGTGTGTGTGTGTGTGTGTGTGTGTGTGTGTGTGTGTGTGTGTGTGTGTGTGTGTGTGTGTGTGTGTGTGTGTGTGTGTGTGTGTGTGTGTGTGTGTGTGTGTGTGTGTGTGGTTGTGTGTGTGTGTGTGTGTGTGTGTGTGTGTGTGTGTGTGTTAGGCGGAATGTTGGGGCTTTGCCTATTCTAGTTATTTTTCCACCTCCAACCATTGGCAACACTGCAGTATTAAATGTAATTTGATCCCATTCACCTCATCATCTACAAGCCTGTAATCAAATGTTTGCCGCTCCGAAGCGGATTCTGCAACATTTAAAGGCCACGTTGTTCGCCTCAACTGCCATCACTTAATGTGATTAGGTGGGAATAAATGTCTCTGGAAGCACTGATAAGCAGGAGGCAATAGACTGCAGGCAACACTGCGCTGATGGTGGCTGTGTGATGTACTGTAGGCCTATTATTATGTAATACTGTGATGGCAGTATACATTTRTGGTACAAATGTCCCTAATATTTTGGGACAGGCTAGAGATTGATTCAGAAAGACTAACTATTTACCCATGAGGCTAAATATTTTGCCTCTACTGAAGTATGTGAAAAATGTTCTGTGTATGTAGTATTATTTGTATTGTTAGTGTTGTCATCACTACACTCAGTCTAAAAAACATTAGGAACACCTGCTCTTTCCATTACATAGACTGACCAGGTGAATCCAGGTGAAAGCTATGATCCCTTATTGATGTCACTTCAATGGTAGTAGGTATGGTAGTAGGTGCCATACTGGTTTGAGTATGTCAAGAATTGTAACGCTGCCATTCAGAAGGGGAATGGGAAGACAAAATATTTAAGTGCCTTTCAAAAGGTTATGGTAGTAGGAGCCAGGCACACCAGTTTGAGTGAGTCAAGAACTGCAACGCTGCTGGGTTTTTCACTCTCAACAGTTTCCCATGTGTATCAAGAATGGTCCACCACCCAAAGGACATCCAGCTTCAGTGACTTGACACAACTGGGAAGCATTGGAGTCAACATGGGCCAGCATCCCTGTGGAACACTTTCRAGGGCAATAGTGGGTGCAACTCATTATTAGAAATGTGTTTGTATACTCAGTCTCTCTCTGTCTCTCCTCCCCCCCAGTCTGCAGGCCTATGGGACATTTGCAGTTCTGATCACCCTGACACAGACACACTTGTTTGTTTTCTTCCCACTTTGAAGTTTGTAGAGCCAGATGGATAGCCTCATATTGATCTCAGAGATTAGATGTTCTGATTTTGTATTTAGTGAAATAAYAAATATTCAAGCCATCAGATGAAAATCATGCAAAATATAGTAGATACTGTATTTGTTTCCATAAGAGGTATTATTTTTGTGATAATCATAGGCTAATCAAATGAACATTCAGAGGTAGCTAGGCTCTATAATTCGTTGTAGTGCAGTGAAGTGAAGTGATGGATGGGCAGCTTGTTCGAAGATTACATCATAGCCTACTGGGCTACAACTCAACTCTGTACTATGCAGTAATTTAACTATCACCCCAAAACTTGTCRCAACAAAATCAAGTCAACATCTTAATAAAAAAGCTGCAGCAGCAGTATTTCATAAATATACATGATCTAAATTAAATATCGATAGTGCACGGCGGGTTGCCCGTGTCAAGACATGCGCGTGCCTACGCATAGCTCAGAACGCCCACTATGCGGCAATTGAAAAGGCGATTGGCTGCTAAAGATAACCGTACCTCCGGTTATTTCGTGATTGGTCGAGGGTGACTTGTACATTACGTTATGCCTATTCTACAAGTACACAGGGAGCTTCTGAAAARGAAGACGTAATGGTATGATTCCTTGTGTCCTTGCAATGGTCATCATTCTAATATTATACGACAAATTCCACAACCGGGAGTCAGAATGAAGGTATGGTAGGCCTACTGCAATGTCAATATATCTATGTTGTGATATTTTGCACAGCCGGCTTGCATTCGATCTATATTACAACTTTTAAATCCGGTGCGTCGACAAATAGTAACAAAATGTCAATTTGGCATCCAATCAAACCTATTAATTGTTATACAATTACAATACATTAATTTTGTTGTTGGTCTGTTTGCTTTAAAGGGTTGCAAACTCTGATTTTACGGATACATGTATAAGGTGAGTGACAGTAGTGTTTTGCCGGTTGGAATATTTTCTCCAGGGTTGAAATATTTATATTGCGTTCTATTTACAATGGCATGGATACATTAAATGATGATAGTCACGAGCTCTTTCTGGCCCTCAGTCTGACACTAGTTTGCATCTCCCTCGCAGTGAACTATACCACAGTGCAATGTCCATTCATTTCCCCCATCGTTAATCTGCCTTAATGAGATCAGTATACTGCAGTCAACGAGTGATGGAATATTTTGAGATGTCTGGTCTATTGATAATACCCCGTCCCTAGTATTTGGACTCACTAATCACTGACCAGGAGTGCTAGAACAGGCAAGAACAACAACCATGGTGGAGGGGATGGTGATGATGTTGAAGAGGGGGATGAGGATGGATGATTATGATAAATAACCCCCTAGCATTGTTTCAGTGTGAGTATCCGAAGTATGGAAAGTTGTTTACCTAATTTTAATTAACAAAGCCTAACCCCTTAAATCCTGTTTCTTGCAACACTGTAATAATGAGTATCAGTGTAGAATAGTGTTTAGARTAGGCGATAGATAAGATCTTCTAAATTGAGCAATTATTTCCACTGGCAATGTTTGGCTCCGATCCAGCATATCAATGTTATGTTGTGCAGCAGGCAGTAGTCTTTCAAATTGCTATAGTATCACAAGGTGCCATGCAACGTCAACATATCACTTTAATAATGTTTACATATTTTGCATTAGTCATCTCATATGTATATACTGTATTCTATTGTATCTTAGTCTATGGCGCTCTGACATTGCTCGTCCATATATTTATATATTCTTAATTCCATTCCTTTACTTAGATTTGTGTGTATTGGGTATATGTTGTGAAAATTGTTAGATATTACTGTACTGTCGGAGCTAGAAACACAAGCATTTTGCTACACCCGCAATAACATCTACTAAACACGTGTACGTGACGAATAACATTTGGTTTGATATCAGACATTTGTGAATACATAAAGTGCATTCGGAAAGTATTCAGAAACCCTTCACTTTTTTCACATTTTGTTATGTAACAACCTTATTCTAAAATTGATTGACAAAATATTCCTAATCAATCTACCCAACACACCCCACCCATAATGACAAAGAAAAAAATGGTTTTGCAAATTTCTTACAAATAAAAAACAGAAATACCATATTTACATAAGTATTCAGACCCTTTGCTATGAGACTCGAAATTGAGCTCAGGTGCATCCTATTTCCATTGATCATCCTTGAGATGTTTCTACAACTTGATTGGAATCCACCTGTGGTGAATTCAATTGATTGGACATGACTTGGCAAGGCACACMCATGTTTATAGAAGGTCCCACAGTTGACAGTRCATGTCAGAGCAAAATAAACAAGCCATGAGGTCGAAGGAATTGTCCATAGAGCTCTGAGACAGGATTGTGTCGAAGCACAGATCTGGGGAAGGGTACCAAAACATTTCTACAACATTGAATGTCCCCAAGAACACAGTGGCCTCCATCATTCTTAAATGGAAGAAGTTTGGAACCACCAAGACTTCCTAGAGCTGGCCGTCCAGCCAAACTGAGAAATCGGGGGAGAAGGGCCTTGGTCAGGGAGGTGACCAAGAATCCAATGGTCACTCTGACAGAGCTCCAGAGTTCCTGTGTGGAGATGTAAGAAACTTCCAGAAGGACAACCATCTCTGCAGCACTCCATCAATCAGGCCTTTATGGTAGAGTGGCCCGATGGAAGCCACTCCTCASTAAAAGGCACATGACAGCTGGCATGGAGTTTGCCAAAAAGCACCTAAAGGACTCTCAAACCATGAGAAACAAGATTGTCTGGTGAAACCAAGACTGAACACTTTGGCCTGAATGCCAAGCATCATGTCTGGAGGACACCTGGCACCTACAGTGAAGCATGGTGGTGGCAGCATCATGCTGTGSGGATTTCTTTCAGTGGCAGGGACTGGGAGACTCGTCAGGATCAAGGGAAAGATGAACGGAGCAAARTACAGAGAGATCCTTGTTTAAAACCTGCTTCAGAGCGCTCAGGGCCTGAGACTGGGGCAAAGGTTCACCTTCCAACAGGACAACGACCCTAAGCACACAGCCAAGACAGCGCAGGAGTGGCTTTGGGACAAGTCTCTGAATGTCCTTGAGTGGCCCAGCCAGAGCCCGGACTTGAAGCCGATTGAACATCTCTGGAGAGACCTGAAAATAGCTGTGCAGCGACGCTCCTCATCCAACCTGACAGAGTTTGAGAGGATCTGCAGAGAAGAATGGGAGAAACTCCCCAAATACAGGTGTGCCAAGCTTGTAGCATCATAGACAAAAAGACTTGAGGCTGTAATCGCTGCCAAAGGTGCTTCAAAGTGCTGAGTAAAGGGTCTGAATACTTATGTAAATGTGATATTTTCTTTTTTTATACATTTCTTAATCTGTTTTTGCTTTGTCATTATTTGGTATTGTGTGTAGATTGAGGGGGGAAACRATTTCATCAATTTTAGAATAAGGCTGTAACGTAACACAATGTGGAAAAAGGGGTCTGAATACTTTCTGAAGACACTGTAAGTTGGCTATGATGGTTCAGAGGTCGATCATAAACATGTTTGTAACATCTATATCTTCAAGTACTCAATCTTTTCCTTCATCTGCTTCCCTAGTATTTGAATAGTGATGTATTGTGGGGGGCCTAAATCAGTTTGTTGTCTCAGTGCAGGTGAAAGTTCATCTGGTCTTCTGTCTGATCATGACAAAGCATCATCTGCCCCAGAGAGATGGCTGTGGCGTTGTATTGACTAATCTGGTTTATTTTGAAAAGCAGCTTTTCAGCTCGTGAGAAATGAAGGATGATGGCTGTAATATGTTTAGAATGACACATGAACCGTTTTTGTCAGTTGTACCATATGTTTTTCATCTAATTCATTGATACTGCATTGTCATAAGGATCCTGTTATTCGACATGACTTCTCTTGAGTTCCACTGAATTGTCAGTCATGGGGACTGTTGCTCATTGGGGCATATTGTTTTGTTGTGCAAGAGAATTTGAGAGAATTTGAGAGAATTTGCACAAGAGAATTCAGGATAGGTTGACTGGCATGACCCTGTTCTGAATTCCAAAATGGATTTGGAACTCTGATATTAGGAGCTATGGTCTGTTGGAGTTAAATGTGATAGAAAGGTAGCAGTTTCCGTGGTGGTCGTTATTAAATATGCCAGTCATATTTTAATATCAGGATTATCTCCTGAGCAGACACATCGTTTTGGTTTTATTGCCTGCAACCCAAAATCGCTCTTTTTTTATTAGTTGGAGCTATCCTCTTCTACCCCAAAGGTAAGGCTTTAAAGGTACAAATGTATGATGCACAGGACATTTGCCATCATTTCTAAGCGCCATCATTTCTAAGCTCCATCAGTTATCATTGTCATGTTTGAATGCAGTCTTTTGAACAGCACATATTCATACATTGTGATTTGCTGTGCCTTCCCTGACAAAAGCAGCAAGAGATTGATTGAATCAACTCGATTTTTCTGTCAGTTTTACTTCCTGATCTCAATGGAGATGAAGTCTAGTGCAGGCTGCCAGCTGACTGCATGCTTCACTATGCGAATGGCAACTCCCCCTGAAGCTACTGAAGCAATACTCTCCAGTGAGGAAACGATGGGGTGGAGAAGAGGGAGGGAAGAGAGGATCACCAAACTAAATTGATCATCAAATCATTGAAGTGTAGAATTTACTGTGAAATGCTTACTTACAACCTTTTCCCAACAACGCAGAGTTAAAAAGTAAGACAAATTTGCTAAATAAAAAAAGGAAATAGTAACACAATTAAAATAACATTAGCGAGGCTATATAAAAGGAGTACCCGTACCGAGTCAATGTGCAGGGGTATGAGATAGTTGAGGTATTGATGTAATATGTAAATGTCATGTAGGTAGGGGTCAAAGTGACTAGGCTATCAGGATAGATAATAAACAGAGTAGCAGCAGTGTATACGAAGAGTCTGAAAGTGTGTGTGTGTGTGTGGGTGGGTAACCATTTGATTAACTGTTCAGCAGTCTTATGGCTTGGGGGTAGAAGCTGTCGTGGAGACTTTGGTCCCAGACTTGGCGCTCCGGTACCGCTTGCCAAATGGTAGCAGAGAGAACAGTCTTTGACGGGTGGCTGGAGTCTTTGACAAGTTTTCCTCTGACATCGCCTGGTATAGAGGTCCTGGGTGGCAGAGAGCTCGGCCCCAGTGATGTACTGGGCTGTATGCACTACCCTCTGTTGCGCCTTATGGTCGGATGCCAAGCAGTTTCCATACCAAGCGGTGATGCAGCCAGTTAAGATGCTCTCAATGGTGCAGCTGTATAACTTTTAGAGGATCTAAGGGCCCATGTCAAATTTTTTCATTATCCCAAGGGGGAAGTGGTGTTGTCATGCCCTCTTCACGACTATGTTGGTGCGTTTGGACCATGATAGGTCCTTAGTGATGTGGAAACCGAGGAACTTGAAGCTCTAGACCGGATCCACTACAGCTCCGACGATGTGAATTGTGGCGTGCTTGGCCCTCCGTTTACTGTAGTCCACGATCAGCTCTTTTGTCTTGCTGACGTTGTAGGAAAGGTTGTTGTGGTGCCAGGTCTCTGACCTCTTTCCAATAGGCAGTCYCAATGTTGTCATGATCAGGCCTACCACCATTGCATCGTCTGCTAACTTAATGATGGGATTGGAGTCGTGGCTGGAAGAGTGAAGGCTAGGGACACTGGGATAGGGTCTGTTGTTTTGGTGGGGTGGCAGGTAGGCTAGCGGTTRAAAGCCTACTTAAATCATTGACAGGTGGCACAATTGACTTATGGCATTAATATGTCTTAAAAAATATATATATGATTTTGAAAATATAGTTGTTAAATAATTGGCATACAGTGAGGGACCAGGAAATCTGGTCACAATGCGGACACAGTAGATGGATATGAAACTCATTTTAATACCATGTGTAGACATTGTACAAGATGGCGCCAGAGAACAAGGCTGACGTTTTACGTATTCCTAACCAGTTGGGTTATTTTTGTTTGTTTATTTGCGTTGTTTGTAATTWATTTTTTTACTTATTTTGTACATAACGTTGCTGCTGCCGTCTGTTATGATCGAAAATAAATAACTTCTGGACATCAGAACTGCGATTACTCACCACACACTGGCAGAATAGTTTTTTTCCTTTAACAAATCCGACGAGCCTGACGTGAATGATATACTGCTTTCCCGGGAACAGGCCCAGATCCCTGTAATTTSCKTGAAGAGAAGGCGTAGAAAAAGGGTCCAGAGGGTGGGCAGCCTTCTGAGAATTCGTAGGCAATCGAATTAACCCCCACTTCCTTCCATTCAAATAGAAAACGTGAAAACTTTGGAAAATAAAATTGATGACCRAGCGGAAGATTAAACTACCAACAGCACATTCAAAACTGTAATATCTTATGCTTCACAGAGTCGTGGCTGAACGGCGGAATTATCAACATCTACACTGTATCGGCAGGATAGAACAGCGGCRTCTGGTGAGACAAGGTGCGGCGGACTATGTATTTTTGTAAATAACAGCTGGTGCACGATATCTAGGGAAGTCTTGAGGTTTTGCTCACCTGAGGTAGAGTATCTCATGATAACAGTGGTGGGCCGTCAGGGCCAGCAAGGCCTTCTCTGCTGGCCTAAACATCATCAGAAATATAAACATTTTTTTTTAATATATTTCCCACAAATATGTATTAAATTATTCCCCAGAGTAAGAGTTATACTCTTCATTTCATAGCTTTCCTCTTGGTTGCACTGCTTCCAGCCCCAGGTTGAGATTTGGAGGGCTGGTCTTTATGTTAGATCTTTTATCCAATCATATTCAGCCATCATGTGTTGCCAGGGGTCTAAAATCTGCCCTCAGGCCTTCAGAATCAACAGTGGCGGGCGCTTAAAGTGAAATGGAAATGAAAATTTAGTGTCAACCAATCAGCTTTAGAGTTGGCTATTGTATGCCTGCTGGCTGGCTCAAGTGTTACACAGGAGCCAGCTAGCAGGTGTAGTGCGTGCACGTCTTTTGATTGGATTACCATATTGAGAGGAAGGTCCTATGGGCAGGTCTATGCAGAACTCATAACTAGTAAACTGAATTTGATAAACAATTAATTTTGTGTACCTACTAGCTGTTTTTTCAACCCACAATGGCGGAAGGAGGAGAAGATATCGATTTGGTCGAGGATATAATTATAACGCCATTCTCAAGACGAACTTTCAAGAAAAGAGAGGTCGCCCGACGCCGACGCTACAAAGCCTGTCACAGGCGGGACGGGGTTCGTTCGCCACTTTCAAGTTCCAACTACGAGCGCTATCAATGGCTCACAGGCTCCGAGAAGCACTGCAAACTGTACTGCTGGGAATGCCTATTATTTGCAAGTGATCGATTGGTGTTTGGAGCCACACTGGCTTTGCAACTTGAGTTGTCTAACCAAGGCAGCAACGAGACACCAAAGTACGGCTGGGCACTTACAAGCAATGGTGCTTTTGAAAACTTTTGGGACAGCCCGAGTGGATCTATAGCTCAACACAAGCGCGCAGGGCAACGGAGCTGCACAATGAAAAGGTGAAGAAAAAATAGGGAAATATTGAAAAAGACTCATTGATTGTGTCATGTTTTGGGTAAACACTGTTTACCCAAAAATGTCAATTTTTGTCCATTTCAAGTGACGCAACGCTGGTTATACTGCGTTTCTGTCTAAATGTATAGTGTCTAGAGCCATGGCATCATAATGATGGTAATAAGAGGTGGATTAATTCGGGTGGGACTGTGTAGGACCTCACTGAAGGCCCAGGCCCCAGGCCCGGCACGCCACTGCATGATAAGCTGTAGACCTACTATCTATCGAGAGAGTATTCATCTGTATTTTTTTTATAGCTCTACATACTACTACAGACTGATGCTGGCACTAAGACCGCACTGAATGAGCTGTAAGCAAACAGGAAAACGCTCACCCAGAGGTGGCGCTCCTACTAGCTGGGGACTTTAATGAGGGAAACTTAAATCCGTTTACCAAATTTCTATCAGCATGTTAAATGTGCAACCAGAGGGAAAAAACTAACTCTGGACCACCTATACTCCACACACAGAGACACATACAAAGCTCCCCTCCATTTGGCAAATCTGACCACAATTCTATCCTCCTGATTCCTGCTTACAAGCAAACATTTAAGCAGGAAGCACCAGTGACTGATAAATAAAAAGTGGTCAGATGAAGCAGATGCTAAGCTATAGGACTGTTTTGCTAGCACAGACTGGAAAATGTTCCTGGGATTCCTCTGATGGCATTAGGAGTACACCACATCAGTCATTGGCTTCATCAATAAGTGCATCAATGACGTCGTCCCACAGTGACCGTACATACATACATACCCCAACCAGAAGCCATGGATTACAGGCAACATCCGCACTGAGCTAAAGGCTAGAGCTGCTGCTTTCAAGGAGCGGAATCTAACCGGAAGCTTAAGAAATCCCGCTATGCCTCCAACGAACCATCAAACAGGCAAAGCATCAATACAGGACTAAGATCAAATCGTACTACACCGGCTCTGACGCTTGTCGGATGTGGCAGGGCTTGCAAACCATTACAGACTACCAAGGGAAGAAGCCCGAGAGCTCCCCAGACGAGCTAAACTACTTCTATGCTCGCTTCGAGGCAAATAACACTGAAAAATGCATGAGAGCACAGCTGTTCTGGAAGACTGTGTGATCACGCTGTCCCGCGCGATGTGAGTAAACCTTTAAACAGGTCAACATTCACAAGGCCGCAGGGCAGACGGATTACCAGGACGTGCTTTGAAAGGCTGGTCATGGCTCACATCAACACCATTATCCCAGAAACCCTAGACCCACTCTTTAATTACTTGTTACTTTTGTTTATTATTCATATTTGTTTTTAACTGCATTGTTGGTTAGGGGCTCGTAAATAAGCATTTCACTGTAACCTGTTGTATTCGACGCATGTGACTAATACAATTTGTATTTGATATTTCTGAAAATCTGGGCACAATTAGAATGTGGACAAGATCAGGACAAGGAACGCATGTTAGCACCTGGTATAAACAAGGCTTTACACTGTCATATATTCTGCCAAAAAGAATAATAGAAGTCAATGGTCAAAAAAACGTTTTAAAAAAGCACAGCGCTCCTCAGCAGGTCCAGCGCATCAGCAGATTGACTGTTTGCGTCACTGTCAAAAAGTCTGATATGACAAGTGCAAGTTAAACCCCTTAAAACTGCCCACAACCAGGTATGCTATAGTAATATTTAATCTTCATGTAGATTAGATATTAATAAGCTCAAAGAAGTGTATATATTTGTAACAAAGTAGTGCATTTTACTGTAAYTCTTTGCAGTTATCTATTGTATGTTTTGTCAGTCCCTCCCTGCAGAGCTTCCTAGGTGCTAATTGAGGTGACAGGGGAAAGCTCTTCCTTTGGCGCTGTGCCAGATATGAGTGATTTCATGGCCATACCACTGTGCCTCCTCCTGCTAAATCTAGGGTGTAGTAATGGCCCACTGAGTAACTGGCCAAAGATAGGGTGATTATCTAAGTCACAGTGGATCTTTTACCACTCTTTCTGTGTGCCTGGTTTATGCACCATTGCATGCTTGGTCGGATGTATGAGTAGGCACTCATCTATTTCCATTGCCTGCAATGTATTGAGAAAAACTCAACCCTGTGACACTCATCTTTTCCCATTGACTACATTGTATTGAGAAAAACATCAGCTACTTTGACATTTGACCTTCATTCAAAAACGTGCCAGGATGACATTTTCATATATCATGTTGTTTCACAACCTACTTATTGCTGTACTGTACTGTATTTCTAGGAAGACCATCTCAGTGCAGTCAGTTCCACATATAGCACTTAGCTCCTGGATTATATAACTGCAGACTGGCTAAGCAGGCAGGCGAAGAGAGGTGAGATCATAGAGCAGGTCTGTGTGTTGTGGCAGGTCATGGCTGAGTAGAACTGTATTTGTGGACAGCAGCGGCCTCATCTTGTAAAATATAGCATACGCTCACTGTATTCTCTACTGAGCTCAGACATAGCCACATACTGTATGCTCATGTCAGCTATTGATTCCCCAGACCCTGTAACAGAAGACATTTTCTCTCCCTGCCCTCCTCTTCCTCCTCCTCTCCTCCCCCACCAGTATGCTCCAAGGAGCTGTGCCAGGGATCATGCCATCTTGGGTCTCAGGCCTTGGAGTAGACAGTTGCAGTCAGTAAACATTGATCAGGCAAATATGTCACATCCATTGTATGGTCTTTTGGACCACATTAATATCACTAAGTGCACCTACTCTACTAGGTCATAAGGCTGTCATATCTGTTAAATTACCCCACTGCTCACACAGTAAAGATACAAGTCTTAACATAGAGAGGATGTTTTCAATGAGAGCCATAGCATACTCTCATCGGGGGATTTATGTCTGTAGCATTGTGTGTGACCGGGAATTCATTATATAAGGGACAGAAACTTAGTGGCAATGTGCAGTTGCTACATCCATTTTTGGACTTGTGATAATGTACACATTGATTCTTGAAAAATATAACTGATAAATGCCTGATGAGCTTAGTTCAACTGTCATACCCCATCAGAATGCAAAATATAAGCTGGTTTTAACAAAGTAAATGTAAGCAGGGTTATTCAACTCTTACGCTATGAGGTCCGGAGCCTGCTAGTTTTCTGTTCTACCTGATAATTAATTGCATACACCTGGTGTCCCAGGTCTAAATCAGTCCCCGATTAGAGGGGAACAATGAAAAACTGCAGTTGAATTGGCTTCGAGGTCCAGAGTTGAGTTTGAGGGCTATAAAGCCTCAAAACATGGTTACAACTATAATTTTGATATCATGGATGGGTCAGGCCTTGCATCTGTAGCCCTGTCTATAMATTTGAGAGTGGTTACATTACTCCAGCCCCATCCCTCAGCTTTTTGCCAAAACGGGTGGGAGGCTGCTTTGTTATTGTTTCAACTGCGGATTGCACCTTTAATGATTGAACCCAACATCCCTTTTGGGGCATAGCTCATTAGGACAGGCTGTTTACGCTCTAGTGCTTGACCATTTTCAACCACAAACAGACCCAAAGAACTCTCATAATAATGTATTTGCAGCAGGCACGTTCACAGATAGGGGTCTACCTTTGCCCTCCCACTCCCAACTGCCCTTTGGGTGGTGGAATATATATTTTTGTATGCGGTTTGCATTACAACTGTGCTGGTTTATTGTCTCGTTAGTGTGAATGTGTTTCACCTGTGCTGGCCCAGGTGCTATTTAAGATTGGCTGGCCGAGGGCTCCAGTTGTCTTGAAAGAGGTGGAGGGTTAACACCTTTGACTCTCCCCATTTGATTTCTAAATCATAATCATTTTTCTGATCTTCCCAGTTTTGCGCCACTTTTTGGTTTCTTCCATGTTTTTAAATTTGGTGGGTGTCTTTTAGGTCCTAGTTGTTGCTAGCCAGCTTTCAGTGGACACCCCCATGAGTGTYTTTCAGAACCCCTCTTAAAACTCCACCTTTCATTTTGGTTGTTGACTGGTTTTGTTTGTTGCCCTTTTGTTTGAGTGAACATTTTTGGTTTTCTTGCTAGGAAATGTAACAAAAACCAAGGAAAGAGAATGCAAGGAAAAAGTGGCACAAAACTTAAACCAGAAGATCAGATAAAGGATTTTGTCTAGAAAGCAAATGGGGGGGGGGGTCAACTTAAGGCATTAACCTTCCACATCTCTCAAGACAACAGAAGCAATGGGCCAGCTGCTCTTAAATAGCACCTGGCCCAGCACAGGTGAAACACCTTCCCACTAATGAGATGACAAACCAGCGCAGGTGTAACACATACTGACTAACGAGGTAACACCAATCAGGGCGCGCCCCACACGCTAACATCCAATCTCTAAATAAAAATGGAAAAAACAAAGCCTATAACAGTAGCAGCAACACATRTAGTCTATTAGACTCTAGCTAACTACCATATACTAAAAATATCCACTAGCCAGCCAGTCATATATAATGAGTTAGAAGTTTATMAATATTATATTAAGAAGTTATTATTTTAGAGCATTGAAAATAWATCACAACCAGTGAAGATATATATTTAAATTGTATTTATTTTTTAAATTATTTTTTAAATTCACCTTTTATTTAACCAGGTAAGCAAGTTGAGAACAAGTTCTCATTTACAACTGCGACTTGGCCAAGATAAAGCAAAGCAGTGCGACACAAACAACACAGAGTTACACATGGAATAAACAAGCATACATATAGAGCTAGCTAAATAGCAGATGGGTGCCCTTTTTTCATTTTGAGCATTTTTGAGCACAACCAGGGCCCTGTGCACGGCCCTGGTTTACAGTCCACATTCACTGTCTTTTTTGTGTCTTTCACTCTGTTCCATTTGGAGTTCCTTCCTTAAGTTCCTTCCTCTGAAGAGCTATAGGCTTTATAGCATCCACCTCTGCACCTCCACACTGTTCACAGGACCCTGTTCTGAATATGCCAGCTGCCGTCAGACACTGCTACACATTTTTTTATGTGCGAACACCCCAGAGACTGTATTATAATACTTCAATGCTTTTTGTATAGGAACTCAGGAGCTACAAAGGTAGTTCATCAGAGGGGGGAGGTGGTTGAGCATCTGAAGGTCACAATGAGGCATTGTGGGATTCAGGGACAAATTACGAATGATGTGAGAAGTCTGAGATACTATTCMCTTAGCGATGCGACCTACAACAAAAGTTGTACTTTTCTCTAGTCTAGTGTTGGAGGTGAAATTGGGGCACTGTATTGATTGCGTTGAAGGCTACTATGACTTCAGTACTGCCAAAGGCATATTGTTTATGAACCTACTGGGATGGATAATAGGACTCCAAACTATGCATTCAAACTTGGAGACATTAATTTAAAAAGAACAGACRTGCATGCTTTGTGTGTTTGTTTCATAGGCGGGGGCATCGTCCATGTGGGCGTCATGCTGTGGGCTGCTGAACGAGGTGATGGGCACAGGGACGGTGCGCGGGCAGCAGCCAGGGTTTGGGGCCGGGACGGGGCCCTTCCGCTTTGCCCCCAGCGCCGGCTACTCCACATATCCCCCCACCAGCTCAGGGAGTGCAGGTCAGCTCTGCAAGGCCTGTGGACTGGCCTTCTCTGTCTTCAGGCGCAAGGTAGGTGGTGATGAGGATGATGACAATAGTGTGTAAAAAGATGAGGAAGAACACTGTGCCCCTTATAAACTAATAAAACTAACGTCCATATGAAATACTCAATCATACTGGTCACACCAGGGCATCAGCTGAGACTGCAGACAGGTAAATGGCAGAGCGTATCTAGGCTTTGACTGACAGTGTAGCATGCTGGGACAGCGATAGAAGCCYCTGGAGGCTTCAGCGTTCTTGCACTTCCAGGCTCAGACTGCTCTATCAGCCCGCTCACACCTGCTGCCATGCCAATGGCAAGTTCAATCCTGGAATATATTCTACTCGTGTGTGTGTGTGTGTGGGGTGGGGGGGTGTTCTCAGCTCGATATCTGTGTCAAGAAAGGAGAGGTTCTGGGGGACTAACACAGATGATTGATAAATGGATCTGTCAGAGTGTGAATGTCCTTTTTCTGGTCCACAGCTCATTTGCAATGCACAGTAATGATATGGAAATTATTTCTGGCCATATCCCACTTTTTCTGTCTCCGTTCAGACTGCCTGTCAGTCGATTAATCTGAGTTTCCTCAGTAAACCGAGATAAGTTTGTAAATGTCAGGAATAGCTAGAGAATATTCCATATAGTATTATTTAGCTTGTCTGTGCCAAATGGGGTAAACTCATCCTCTTTCCTAGGACATATTGACATCATAGGGAATGAGTCCTTGTATTGGAAAGCTGTTGTCTGGTAGATTTGGCAGATCCCTCTCATTAGTTGTAATTAAGAGTTCTAAAACCAGGATAGTTAATTGACTCCATGATGCCAATAATTAATTAAATCTATTAATGAATTGATCAGGAGGAATGGACATGACTGGCTGATGGGATCGCCTCTTCTAAATGTGTGTGGTGAGTCTCTATCGCTGTATCTCTCTCTGTCTCTCTCTCTCTYTKTSTYTYTCTCTCTCTCTTTCTCTCAGCACATATGCTCGGACTGTAAGAAAAGTTTCTGCGCCYTGTGCTCGGTGCTGCAAGAGAGCCTCCGCTGCTGCACCACCTGCCACCTCCTGCGCGGAACGGCCTTCCAGAGACCACAGCTCATGGCCCTGCGTGTTAAGGACCTACGCCAGTACCTGCTGCTGCGCAACATCCCTACAGACACCTGCAGGGAGAAGGAAGACCTGGTGGACCTGGTGCTCTGCCACCAGGAAGCTGGAGAAAACACCTTGACACAAGGAGGTGTAGAGGAAGATGAGGAAGAGGAGGAGGAGGAAGAAGAAGATGAGGAGGATGCAGACACAGACAGCCTGCACTCGCTCCCTCACTCCCTCCACGCCTCGCCCCCCTCAGCCGCACACCGCTCCGCTTCGGAGCAGTCGTCTCTCTCCACCTCGGAGCAGTCGTCTCTCTCCGCCTCTCAAGGAGACTCTCCTCTCAGCCGGAGTGATAGCTCCGGCACCGCTCAGAGCCAGGTATGACTACACAAACACATAACACACACATGCATGCACACACACACTCACAAACACAACCTAGTCCCATTCCCCATACAGTTGCCCCCCTTTGTTTACCATCTTCCCTGCTCTTTTGACATATGTCCTCCTTGTATCAAAGCTAATTAATGTGAAGCTTGATAAGCACATGGCATGGATGTGGGGAACATATTTGTCAGTGTGAAGTAGAGTTGTCACAGCTAAGCATAACAATCAACAACGAGCAATTGCTACTCTAGATCTCTAGTGCTGGGATGTAAATGGTTTATGATTGTCCACAGCCCTGCTGAAATTAACCCCTTTGATAACCATTTAGGCTAAATATAGGAGCATAAAAAGCTTACAAGCATTCTAGTAATTGCAGTATAGTTTATTGCAGTCAAGCCCTGTCCTTTGCAGCCAGTTTGATACAGTCTGGTGCTTTGTGTTTGACATGAATGAAGGGGTTCACTCACACAGATCATCTGCTACATTCATATTTCATACTGCACAATTTCACTCTTTTCTGTGATCTGACATCCACGTGACTGACAGCTGCTCTTACAGTGCAGCCCTGGGAGCTGCAGCCAGTCATCAACAACGCTCAGGCTGGCTTCTGATTCCTCTCAACGGCACAGCTGTAATTGAAAAGAGAGAGCGAAACACAACAATACTGCTCACATCTCTGTCCGTGGGATCATTTTGGCCTAAACATCAAAATCATCCACTCCTATTGTAATCCATAAAGGATCAAATGAGTGGGGCTCTAGGCTGGTTGTGGGCATAGCTGGTGTCTGGTGGTAGTGCAGTTGTGGTGTTGTCAGTTGTTAGAGCTGGGCTAGGGAGGCTAGCACACCACAAACAGGCCTGCTGATGCATTATTAACACAGGTGCATGCTTGCAGCCTGCGGCTGATTGGTCCAGTGGAATACGTAGGGAGCATGTGTGTGCACATACACCCAGGAACATCAGCCTCCCCCGACCCCCTATAGACCCAGCCCCCATCCCTCATCGTGATGTCACACCGGAAGAATGCGTTAGCCCTGCACCATTAGCTAATTGCTTTTTGTGCGGTGGTCCGGTGGAGACAGAGAGGAGGGGAGGAGTAGGCTCTTCATGATCGTTGCTGTTTTATGTTCTCTCTTCATTGCACATAAATGGCTGAGTTAATGCAAGGCAATACGCCACAAGGTAAACATTCTCATCAGATTCATCCCGCCAAGACCATTAGATTCTGGTTGCAGGCAAACTCCAAATATACAGTGGGGCAAAAAAGTATTTAGTCAGCCACCAATTGTGCAAGTTCTCCCACTTAAAAAGATGAGAGAGGCCTGTAATTTTCATCATAGGTACACTTCAACTATGACAGACAAAATGAGAAAAAAAAATCCAGAAAATCACATTGTAGGATTTTTTATGAATTTATTTGCAAATTATGGTGGAAAATAAGTATTTGGTCAATAACAAAAGTTTATCTCAATGCTTTGTTATATACCCTTTGTTGGCAATGAAAGAGGTCAAACGTTTTCTGTAAGTCTTCASAAGGTTTTCAYAYACTGTTGCTGCTTTTTTGGCCCATTCCTCCATGCAGATCTCCTCTAGAGCAGTGATGTTTTGGGGCTGTTGCTGGGCAACACGGACTTTCAACTCCCTCCAAAGATTTTCTATGGGGTTGAGATCTGGAGACTGGCTAGGCCACTCCAGGACYTTGAAATGCTTCTTACGAAGCCACTCCTTCGTTGCCCGGGCGGTGTGTTTGGGATCATTGTCATGCTGAAAGACCCAGCCACGTTTCATCTTCAATGCCCTTGCTGATGGAAGGAGGTTTTCACTCAAAATCTCACGATACATGGCCCCATTCATTCTTTCCTTTACACGGATCAGTCGTTCTGGTCCCTTTGCAGAAAAACAGCCCCAAAGCATGATGTTTCCACCCCCATGCTTCACAGTAGGTATGGTGTTCTTTGGATGCAACTCAGCATTCTTTGTCCTCCAAACACGAGTTGAGTTCTTACCAAAAAGTTATATTTTGGTTTCATCTGACCATATGATATTCTCCCAATCTTCTTCTGGATCATCCAAATGCTCTCTAGCAAACTTCAGACGGGCCTGGACATGTACTGGCTTAAGCAGGGGGACACGTCTGGCACTGCAGGATTTGAGTCCCTGGCGGCGTAGTGTGTTACTGATGGTAGGCTTTGTTACTTTGGTCCCAGCTCTCTGCAGGTCATTCACTAGGTCCCCCCGTGTGGTTCTGGGATTTTTGCTCACCGTTCTTGTGATMATTTTGACCCCACGGGGTGAGATCTTGCGTGGAGCCCCAGATCGAGGGAGATTATCAGTGGTCTTATATGTCTTCCATTTCCTAATAATTGCTCCCACAGTTGATTTCTTCAAACCAAGCTGCTTACCTATTGCAGATKCAGTCTTCCCAGCCTGGTGCAGGTCTACAATTTTGTTTCTGGTGTCCTTTGACAGCTCTTTGGTCTTGGCCATAGTGGAGTTTGGAGTGTGACTGTTTGAGGTTGTGGACAGGTGTCTTTTATACTGATAACAAGTTCAAACAGGTGCCATTAATACAGGTAACGAGTGGGAGGACAGAGGAGCCTCTTAAAGAAGAAGTTACAGGTCTGTAAGAGCCAGAAATCTTGCTTGTTTGTGGGTGACCAAATACTTATTTTCCACCATAATTTGCAAATAAATTCATTAAAAATCCTACAATGTGATTTTCTGGATTTTCTTTTCTTCATTTTGTCTATCATAGTTGAGGTGTACCTATGATGAAAATTACAGGCCTCTCTCATCTTTTTAAGTGGGAGAACTTGCACAATTGGTGGCTGACTAAATACTTTTTTGCCCCACTGTAGTTAACATATTCAAAGGGAATAATTAACCAATCTKTTAAGATTAGAAGAAGCAAATGGTGCTGAATACTAAATGTAACATGGTACCTTGAGAGCAGTGGTTCCCAAACTTTTTATAGTCCCGTACCCCTTCAAACATTCAACCTCCAGCTGCGTACCCCCTCTATCACCAGGGTCAGCGCACTCTCAAATGTTTTTTGCCATCATTGTAAGCCTGCCACACACACTATACGATACATTTATTAAACATAAGAATGAGTGTGAGTTTCTGTCACAACCCAGCTCGTGGGAAGTGACAAAGAGCTCTWWTAGGACCAGGGCACAAATAATAATATAATAATAAATAATTTTTCCATCTTACATATAAAACATTATTTGTTMATCGAAATTGTGAATAACTCCAAATTAATGTAGTTCTCATCATATTTGCGCCTCTTCGATGGTCCAACGTCCCAGTTTGTTGTTCAGTGCTTTCCCGGGTAAGATGGCAGTAGCTCTTAGGCTGCATCAGATTCAAAACAGTCAGTGTCCATGCTAGCTGGGCTAACAACAAATGTAGAATTACTGATGCTAGCATTGGATGTGCTCGTGGAAGCAGAACAACTTGTGTTGTCGACACGTGCWGGTGTAGTACTGCTGGTAGTAGCAGTGTGTCTCTATGGGCCTTACTAAATGTACTGTTTGAAAATGTGAAGATWATTTTTTTCCCCGACCCCCGGCGGCATTGCACGTACTCCTGGAGGATACGCCTACATGCCTCATTYCCTTATCAGACATTTGAAGAGAGACATCAGATATGAATTTGATTTATGATTATTACAGCAAACTGTACTATTTTTATTTCCCTCTGATGGATGTTTAGTATGAATAAAATACCTGTCTCGTGATCACAGCACCTCTGGTGGTGTTTTATAGAAGTTCTGATTTGTGGGAGAAAGGGTGAGGAGCATCAGACAACACAAGTATTTCAAAACTGTCATATCTGCTCCAGTACTGTTTCTTAAACTGCTGTTGATCCTCTTTTGTGTTGTGTTGTGTTTCCAGGARCATGGGGGAGCTCCGAGCATCCCACTCCTTCACCTGGAACCTGCCAGTGAACCTATCATAGAGGTGAGACGACCAGCGCTTTACCTCGAGCTGCCTCTGTCCTTTCAGTCTCCACCTCATGTATTTAACTGAAGAGAAATCACTGACCCACTCTTGTGAGAGCATTCACTTGGTCAGTTGTATTGCCTCAATGACCATGGTGTGACCAAACATAGTCATAATTGAACTCTTTGTATTGAACATGTTTTCTGAAGTGCCTCCTCTTTTCTCTTTGTAGGTCAGTCCAGTGATACAGAGGAGGATACGGGCCTCTCTATCTGACCTGGACAACGAAGGGGACATTGAGAGCCTGTCTGTCCGGCAGCTCAAAGAGATTCTGGCCCGTAACTTTGTCAACTACTCTGGCTGCTGTGAGAAGTGGGAGCTGATAGAGCGGGTGCATCGGCTCTACAGGGAGAACGAACAGAACAGGAAGTCCAGTAAGCACCACGTTGAATCATTTTAGTCCCCCTATACCAACCAACCTAATCTTAACTACAACACTACTGATCCTTTTGATAACGACCTTCATAGATCATCAATCTCCAGTTCAAACCTAGTTTGAACAATAGAGAAACTGTCTAAGTTAAAACATCTTTCTTTGATTTGGTATTATTCACAGGTCCAGATACACAGTATTAAAGATGTATTTCTGTATTTTCTTCCAGTGGAAAATGTCAGCAACATCAACAGCATGTCTGCAGGTGAGGGCATTCAATACTGTTTTGTTGGGTTGTATTGTATATTACATGATGCACATACAGTTGAAGTTGGAAGTTTACATACACTTAGGTTGGGGTCATTAAAACTCGTTTTTCAACCACTCCACAAATTTCTTGTTAACAAACTATAGTTTTGGCAAGTCTGTTAGGGCATCTACTTTGTKCATGACACAAGTAATTTTTCCAACAATTGTTTACAGACAGATTATTTCACTTATAATTCACTGTATCACAATTCCAGTGGGTCAGAAATTTACATACACTAATTTGACTGTGCCTTTAAACAGCTTGGAAAATTCCAGAAAATTATGTCATGGCTTTAGAAGCTTCTGATAGGCTAATTGACATCATTTGAGTCAATTGGAGGTGCACCTGTKGATGTATTTCAAGGCCTACCTTCAAACTCATTGCTCTTTGCTTGACATCATGAGAAAATCAAAAGAAATCAGCCAAGACCTCAGAAAAAAAGTCTGGTTAATCCTTGGGAGCAATTTCCAAACGCCGGAAGATAACACGTTCATCTGTATAAACAATAGTACGCAAGTATAAACACCATGGGACCATGCAGCCGTCATACCGCTCAGGAAAGAGACGCGTTCTSTCTCCTAGAGATGAACGTACTTTGGTGCGAAAAGTGCAAATCAATCCTAGAACAACAGCAAAGGACCTTGTGAAGATGCTGGAGGAAACAGGTACAAAAGTATCTATATCCACAGTAAAACGAGTCCTATATCGACATAACCTGAAAGGCCGCTCAGCAAGGAAGAAGCCACTGCTCCAAAACCGSCATAAAAAAGCCAGACTACGGTTTGCAACTGCACATGGGGACAAAGATCGTAGTTTTTGGAGAAATGTCCTCTGGTCTGATGACACAAAAATAGGACTGTTTGGCCATAATGACCATCGTTATGTTTGGAGGAAAAAGGGGGAGGCTTGCAAGCTGAAGAACAACTTCCCAAACGTGAAGCACGGTGGTGGCAGCATCATGTTGTGGGGGTGCTTTGCTGCAGGAGGGACTGAAAATTATGTGGATATATTGAAGCAACATCTCAAGATATCAGTCAGGAAGTTAAAGCTTGGCCTCAAATGTGTCTTCCAAATGGACAATGACCCCAAGTATACTTCCACAGTTGTGGCAAAATGGCTTAAGGACAACAAAGTCAAGGTATTGGAGTGGCCATCGCAAAGTCCTGACCTCAATCCTATAGAAAATTTGTGGGCAGAACTGAAAAAGCGTGTGGGAGCAAGGAGGCCTACAAACCTGACTCAGTTACACCAGCTCTGTCAGRAGGAATGGGACAAAATTCACCCAACTTATTGTGGGAAGCTTGAGGAAGGCTACCCGAAACGTTTGACCAAAGTTAAACAATTTAAAGGCAAAGCTACCAAATACTAATTAAGTGTATGTAAACTTCTGACCCACTGGGAATGTGATGAAAGAAATAAAAGCTGAAATAAATAATTCTCTCTACTATTATTCTGACGTTTCACATTCTAAAATAAAGTGGTGATCCTAACTGACCTAAGACAGGGAATTTTTAATAGGATTAAATGTCAGGAATTGTGAAAAACTAAGTTTAAATGTATTTGGCTAAGGTGTATGTAATCTTCTGACTTCAACTGTATATTTGAGTTGTGTACAGGAAATGACTATGTACAGGAAATGACTGTGTAATGGAATTGTGTATAGGAAATGACTGTGTACAGGAATTGTTTTAATACTATGTGAGAAGGAAGAATTGGAGTAAGAGGTTGTGTCCTATTAGAATCACTAATGGTTGTTTTGTTACTGCTCCTTTCCTTCTGTAAATAAAGTGGTGTCATATCCTCCGCCTATCTGCAATGGTGAGGTGGAAGGTAGGCATGTCTAACTCCACCACTATCCCACCTGCAAAACCATCACTGTCTTGAAATACATCTCTCCATATTGATGCATGCTGAAGTCTAATTTCCCATTCAATCCCAACCATAACCCCTCCTGAGTAATACGCTATGTGCTGTTCTGAGAGAGACCACCTCATCCTGCTGTTTAACTGGCTATTTKGGCACTACGTCATCATGTACAGTATGTGAATGACCCAAGAGAAGACATCCATCCTCAGGCTGCTAGCTCCGTGGAGTAATACTATTTTCTCATGTGTTGTTTTTCTCCACAGACAGTGTAAAGGCTCAGCTGGCCTCTGATGACCACCTATGTCGCATCTGCATGGACGCTGTGATCGACTGTGTGCTGCTAGAGTGCGGTCACATGGTCACCTGTACCAAATGTGGGATGAGGATGAGCGAGTGCCCCATCTGCAGGCAGTACGTGGTGCGGGCCGTGCACGTCTTCAAGTCTTAACTCTGYCTTGAGCGTGCATGTCAGCCAAGGACATTGAAGCTGTGACGTAGTGTGTGCATATGCTTGAAAACCTGAGGGAGTGTGAATGGTTTTGCAAGTTTCCAAGGACTTRATGCTGCAGCAGATGTGCACATCCTCCAGTCCAAATGACATGCAGAGCAGACAGCTTCACACAGCCTGACTTTTACTACAGCTACTAGAACTACAAGAGCCCCACAGGAAACTGCTCTGTCGTGTCTGAACCTCCTTCTGTCTTTAGTGTGATACACACTGAATTGTTTCACAAATAACTCTACAATATCTTATTTTACAGTGCTTCATTTCAATTAGTTTTTTACTTTTAATAAACCATGAAGCGGAATTGGTCCCATCAGAGCCGGTATACCGAACGGGGACACAGGGCTTGTGCCCCGGGGCCCAGACCTTCCTCAACCAAATTTGTATTATTACATTTTTTAGGGTTGTGGGTCAGTGGGCCCCCCAGATAGCAAATAGTGTAAAATTACAGGAAATGAGCTTTAAAACGGCAACATATTCTCTTTGCCTCATGATAAAATGTGTAGAAGGAGGGGGGAGTGCCTTGAGGTCGGTGCCCCAGGGTTCCAAATGCAGTAGTCTGGCCCTGGGTCCCATGGATACTTGAATTGGATATGTTTCATGGTGAGTAGGTATGAGGTGATCAAGGTGGAGATCATTATGATATCCCAGGGTTAGAGTCAATATGGTTTACACACTCACACCACACCAGGCTATACTATACGTATCTCCTTCAATGTTCTTTAGTATGTGCAATATTAAAAAATAGACTTCTACATCTGTCTATGAAACTAGTCTGAGAAACTCAACCAGGCTGCATGTCTCTGTGCTGTTCCATTCTACACACACACAGGGGAGGGTGTTTTAGGTGCCAAACTTCATTACTGATGTCTGATTGCTGTTTCTATGCCAAGTGTCACTCCTCACTTCAGACCATGCATTGTAGATTTGAGCAGCATCCAACCCAATCAATATGTAAACCATCAAGCTCAGTGATTGGTTGGATTGTAGGGAAGCTCTTGAGCCACATGCTATGGGTTATAGGGGGCTWCAGTTCAAGGCTGTCCAACCCATGTTCTCCTTGCATGTGTTTAATCAGTCACAAGTGATATCACATTATGATGATCTTGTTTGGTTTAGAGAAGGCTCCGGTCTACTGTGGTAACATACCATATGCTGTGGCTGGGTCATCCCATGCTTTACGTTCCTATGCTCTTCGTCGGTGTATCTTTTATTAAAGTCTGGCATGACTGACAATGTGTCTCTGCTACTTAGCTTAATTAAGCAATATCATTCCATTACTTTTCCTAGGTGTGTTGTCCATTGGCTCAGTGTTCACCTCTTGAAGGTGACAGGTGCTAATTCCTCTGTTCTGAGCTCATATTTAAAYGTCTTTTATCACGTTGTGGGTTTGTCTTTTAATATCTCTTTTCAAGAGAAGAAAAGGATGCATAAACTCAGTCTTAAGTTTATTTGTTTATACAAATACAACTTCTGTTCTATCATAAAATTATATTTATTCAAATGTCTATTTAAAAAAAAAAATCTACTAATGCCTTTAGATCGTTAGACAAAAAGCTTATTGCTGTAAAATAATTGCATATGATATGTAAGCTATTGATAAATATATATTTTTCCATTTGCTTTGGATGTCTTAATATAATTTATTAGCATTTGATATTTTAAGAGGTTGAATATAATTTTTTTCAGAATGTAAATTCCCTTAATTTGATCAAATTAATGACTCTCCAATCAAAAACAGAGATCACTGATCATGACATTTCCCCATTAAAGTTTTCATTTTATTTTGGAGCATTTCTTGTCCTTACCTGCTAGGGGATTCAAAACCTTATGAATATTTGTACATTGCACACGGTAGCGAACACTGTCACTGTGTTTACATGTATGTTTATAATAATGCTGCGATATCTCAGATGTCACTTGTAGGCAGCTATATGATGTCAAAGTAGGATGAGTTATAGCTATGAGCACTCTATGGAATCCTGGAACTTTGTATTTTGGAATGTTGAACTTTTTATTTTGGTAATTACAAGTATTTAATAGATTGAATAAAATACTGTACCATATAATAAGCAGAGATCCTGTTTTKTTTTTTTAACACTGCTGTATCTGACCGGTTACCCTAAATCAATTGTTTATCCCCGGTTTAATGAATGCAAGTTGACAAAATGGCAAACTATTCCAAATGTTGATGTTTAAGGTCTTTATTTCAGAATGTAAAAACCGTTAATAGATATTCCAACATATGACATACTTTAAACATATTTCACAAATGTTTTGTTTACATATTGCACACAATGCTTATAAACATGACCAAAAAGATAAATTAAGACAATCGTGGAAACATGACCAAAAATAGAGAGTTCAGTATTTAGAATTAATTTTTAGTAACTCAAGTCACAAACAGTTCTCTATACAGTATATACAGTTGAACCAATGACATACTAGTACTAAAATATTTCCCAACTGCACAGGGAAGACATGGTTGGTAGATAGACCTGTCCTCATACAAAAGAAGTATATTTATATACACATTAGGACCCCCCAGTAGCCATACTTTTGTTATTTCCTGTAATTAACACACGTTAAATACAAACTGGGGAACTGTACGGTCAGTGTCTGACAGGTAACTAACTACATTCCTTATATTACACCAGTAGTAAGTAGTGGCTTTACTTGTGTATGCAGGTTATTATACACATACTATACTGTGTCTGGTTAAAGAGATTCTCCAGTACTTTTGTATACTTTTTAGCCAGTAGTTCTGAAAGTAGCGCTCATAAGATAAAACTGGTCCCCGAAAACTGCATACCACATCAGATATGTGCACCACATCATTGCTCTCTCTCTCGCTCTATTATGTGTGCATCTTGCTAGCTGTCACTCAAGCATTTCACGGTTAAGTCTACAACCATTGTATTCGGCGCACGTGACAAATACAATTTGATTGCGAGGGGCTGAAGCTCAAATTGCTAGGGGGCTAGCCCACGTGGGGGAAAATGGCAGAGCCTACAGTTTCCAGTTAACAGTCGCTTTCAAACTAGCGATTTCATGGAACAGTAATTCTGTTCATAGATTATGCATGTATGAACGGCATTGACACATTCAGTCGAAAGTGGGAGGTTTAAAAAAGACTCACTAGTCGGCAAAGTTCAGGAGCATGTCTTTAAAACCTGCATCTAAAACAGTATGGTAATGTCACCAGCCTAGTATATGGAGACTGATTGACAGATTCTTGGTATGCAAGTAGTAGACTTTACATCAGTCTCATGATGCTTCCTCTAGCAAACGGTCACTGGTGCCAACTCACACTGGCTTGATAAACCTGGGAAAGTACAGTAATATTTAAAAAATTGTCAAAGTGGAAATCGATTTTTATAGATATTTAGAAATTGAAGTGGAGTAAAATATTTAGAAATTGAAGTGGAGTAAAACAACTGTTCTATGGAAAGGAGAAAGTACCTGTGTACAGACAAATACACATATCAAAATGAAATAGCAGCACTTAAATAAATACAATATAAAACACCTGCACAGAAAACAAGCTAMTGCTCTATTGGCATAAATCTTCAGAGAAGGTTTGAGTCTAAATAATAAAAAACAAACTGAGGCAGATTGAATAGTGTCAATCAAAATGGTACATGTAAATCAGTGCATTCAGTACTGCACAAAAGTATGAAACACTTTCTGATAAAAAACATTGTTCTGTATAATGTAGAAACGGTGCATTGCAACAAAATAAAATAATGAACAGAATTAGAAAAACATGACCATTGTGTAAACCAGGGGTGGCCAATCATTTTGGCTCGAGGGCCACATCAGCTTTTCAAAATTAAACGTTGAGCCGCACAGATTTATTTTCGGACTGATGTGTTTGTTCGTCAAMAGCAAATTTGCAGGTCAGGAAAAAAAGGCAGTTATTTGAAAATATATCGTCCCATTATAATATCTATATAGTTTTAGATGTTCAAGAGTGGCCTGGAGTGGTTTTTAACCCAAAWCAATCATTCCTCATAGAAAGAGAACACCTGCTCTTTCAATGACAGACTGACCAGGTGAATCCCRGTGAAAGCTATGGTCCCTTATTAATGTGATGTTAAATCCACTTCAAATCAGTGTAGATGAAGGGGAGGAGACCCGTTAAAGAATGATTTCTAAGCCTTGCAACAATTGAGACATGGATTGTGTAYGTGTGCCATTCAGACGGGGAATGGGAAGACAAAAGATTTAAGTGCCTTTCAAAAGGTTATTGTAGTAGGAGCCAGGCACACCAGTTTGAGTGAGTCAAGAACTGCAATGCTGCTGGGTTTTTCACACGCAACACGTTTCCCGTGTGTATCAAGAATGGTCCACCACCCAAAGGACATCCAGCCAACTTGACAGAACTGTAGGAAGCATTGGAGAAAACTTGACACCTTGTAGAGTCCCCAACGTAATGAGGCTGTTGAGGGCAAAAGGGTGCAACTCCATATTAGGAAGGTGTTCCTAATGTTTTTTTCACTCAGTGTGTGTGTGTGTGTGTGTGTGTGTGTCTGTGTACATACATACACTACCGTTCAAAAGTTTTGGTCACTTAAAAATGTCCTTGTTTTTTTAAAACACCAGTCTCAACGGCAACAGTGAAGAGGCGACTCCGGGATGCTGGTCTTCTAGGCAGAGTTCCTCTGTCTTGTGTCTGTGATCTGTTGCCCATCTTAACCTTTTATTTTTATTGGCCAGTCTGAGATATGGCTTTTTCTTTGCCGCTCTGCCTAGGCCAGCATCCTGGAGTCGCCTCTTCACTGTTGACGTTGAGACTGGTGTTTTGCGGGTACWATTTAATGAAGCTGCCAGTTGAGGACTTGTGAGGCGTCTGTTTCTCAAACTAGACACTCTAATGTACTTGTCCTCTTGCTCAGTTGTGCACCGGGGCCTCCCACTCCTCTCTATTCTGGTTAGTGCCAGTTTTCTCTGTTCTGTGAAGGGAGTAGTACACAGCGTTATACAAGATTTTCAGTTTCTTGGCAATTTCTCGCATGGAATAGCCTTCATTTCTCAGAACAAGAATAGACTGACGAGTTTCAGAAGAAAGTACTTGGTTTSTGGCCATTTTGAGCCTGTAATCGAACCCACAAATGCTGATGCTCCAGATACTCAACTAGTCTAAAGAAGGCCAGTTGTATTGCTTCTTTAAATCAGCACAACAGTTTTCAGCTGTGCTAACATAATTCCAAAAGGGTTTTATATAGTTGAAGTCGGAAGTTTACATACACTTAGGTACCACGTTCATCTGTACAAACAATAGTATGTAAGTATAAACACCATGGGACCAYGCAGCCGGCATACCGCTCAGGAAGGAGACGCGTTCTGTCTCCTAGAGATTAACGTACTTTGGTGCGAAAAGTGCAAATCAATTTCAGAACAACAGCAAAGGACCTTGTGAAGATGCTGGAGGAAACAGGTACAAAAGTATCTATATCCACAGTAAAACGAGTCCATATATCACATAAACCTGAAAGGCCGCTCAGCAAGGAAGAAGCCACTGCCTCCAAAACCGCCAAAAAAAAGCCAGACTACGGTTGCAACTGCACATGGGGACAAAGATTGTACTTTTGCGAGAAAGGTCCTCTGGTGTCTGATGAAACAAAAATAGAACCGATGGCCATAATGACCATCTTTAGTTGGAGAAAAAGGGGAGGCTTGCAAACCGAAGAACACCATCCCAACCAGTGAACCACAAGGTGGCAGCATCATGTTGTGGGGGTGTTTGCTGCAGGAGGACTGGTGACTTCGCAAAATAGATGGCATCATGAGGAAGGGAAATTATGTGATATATTGAAGCAATCCTAAGACATCATCAGGAAGTTAAAGCTTGGTCGCAAATGCGTTTCCAAATGGACAATGACCCCAAGTTATACTTCCAAAGTTGTGGCAAACTGGGGTTAAGGACAACAAAGTCAAGGTATTGGAGTGGCCATCACAAAGTCCTGACCTCAATCCTATAGAAAATTTGTGGGCAGAACTGAAAAGCGTGTGCGAGCAAGGAGGCCTACAAACCTGACTAGTTACCACCAGCTCTGTCAGGAGGAATGGGGACAAAATTCACCCAACTTATTTGGGAAGCTTGTGGATGGCTACCAAAACTATTGACCAAAGTTAAACAGTTTAAAGGCAAAGCTACCAAATACTAATTGAGTGTAGTTAAACTTCGACCCACTGGGAATGTGATGAAAGAAATAAAGCTGAAATAAATCATTCTCTCTACTTTATTCGACGTCACATTCTTAAAATAAAGTGGTGATCCTAACTGACCTAAGACAGGGAATTATTACTAGGATTAAATGTCAGGAATTGTGAAAAACTGAGTTTAAATGTATTTGGCTAAGGTGTATGTAAACTTCCGACTTCAACTGTATATATGTATGTATGTATGTATGTATGTATGTATGTATGTATGTATGTATGTATGTATGTATTTATAGAGTTCACTTGCAGAAAGAAAAAATTAAATACTTCAATATCTTAGCAAAGACAAACAAAGAAAAAAAAAAACATGCGCTGTCAAATTTCCAGTACAGCCAGGTGTCCTGCCTTACATGTTGAACATCCTGTTCTGGAAAACATTCTTGCTTCAGCAGCACAAGAGCCATTCAATGAGTATCAGGGCAACAGTCACTATTAAAATGTCTTATGCCATTTCCAATGTGGGTTGTTTTTTGCACAGAGATGCGTGAAATACAACACCGTCTCCATGGTGATAACATCACCCTTGCCAGTTCCTTATTCTAACGAGTGTCCTAGCTAGCCAGTGCATACAGTACAGTCTTCGTCAACCTGCTGTTTGTCCACTAGCTGAGTTTCAGCAGTAGTTTCTCCTCTACTAGTTCAAACTGTACACTCACTGACATCTCAGCAATGAATTGCTCRCAGCCCTCTTTGGTCACCTGCTTGCAGTATCGCAAGTCAATATGACAGATGCTTCCACAGCGCTTGAAGTAGGTCAGGGACTGGTCCGTGACTCTGTTGCACACTGCAGAGATTAGGGAGGAGGAATATACAGTATTAGGTTGTCGTAATATGAGACCATTCATCATCTTCAGTTAAAACACAAAGATAGGCGCCTCCTATATACTTGGTCATAACAGTCATTTGTTTTCTAGAATAAAGGCTCCAACCAAAACCTCACCATAGTCATGAGCATATTGAGTGCAGTCAATGGGTGACGGCTTCCCCCATTAACAGTGACTGACAGTGGATAATTAGACATCAGTGGTGCCAGAGAACCCCCTGTCTGTCTGTCCCACATTGACCCAACCTTTAACAGCACTACTCAGGGAGAGGAGAACCATGGGGGTACTTCAGTTATGGTGTTTGGAATGGAGCCTAGTTTTACTCCACCCCATGGCTCCAACTGTGCATCAGAAATAGAGACAATTCTCTATTTAAGCTATTTATACTTTATACTGGTGTTTATGGGGTCGTTATATGACTTTATGGAGGCACACATTCATCTCAGTAGGGAACATTTGTTATTCAATAAGACCTATGAAGCAATGAATGAACATTGCAATGAGCAGTCAATGGCCATGTCCGGATTCTCACCAGTATGTTCTAAATAGTGAATAGTACTGTTAGCGGTGATTACTTTTAGTAGAGACATTCTGACATGGCCAATGTCTATAGTGATAGTAGGCATTGTGACATGGCCTTGTATGATCCTACCGGAGAGGTTGATGTCAGTGAGCGAGTCTCTGGTGGTGGTCCCTGCAGCGGTCAGGATGTTGACTGACTGGTCAGTAACGTGGTTGCAGTAGCTCAGGTCCAGTCTGGTCAGTTGGGGCATGTAGCGGATGAGGAGGCGCAGAGAGGTGTCCGTGATGTCCAGCCCGGCCAGACGCAGGTCCACCACATTTCGCAGCTTACTCCTGTTGTCCAGCTGACCTAGAGAGGTAGAGAGAGACAAAGATTGAATGCATGTCAAGTTCTTTTTTAAATATTTTTTTAAAAAGCTTCCTTACTTCTACTAGGAGCAAAATCGAATGCAAGCTTTTCCAGCTGTGTGGCCTATAAAGACCGACACAAATGGTCAGCAGAGAGCACAGCAAGACCTGACATGGATGGGCTGCARYAGCCTGACTGGACTCCAAAGCAGATTGACATACTGTTCAATACTTCACACCATGTGTCCAGATGGTCACTAACACAGTGCAGGATGGCGAAAACCTACCTGGTCTGTTGTCTGTGGTGGGGTGAGAGCAGATCCCTCATCTGGGCGTCTTTGAGACCCTCTACCACCTGACGTCCAGGGTCCGCGCAGGGGGCAGCTGGCGGTTGAGAGGCAGACACAGCCACCAGGAGCAGCCTGAGAGCAGGCATCCGCAGACCTGCAGGACAACAGTCAGGGGTTAAGAGGGTCAAATCAACGACATCACTCACTCTCCAATTCCACTAAACACACCCTAGCACTGTCAAAATGACCGACCGAAACACAAGCCATAATAATACAGAATGGGTTTGCCTCCCTTGGACAAGTCAGTCCTAATTAAGTAACTCAAAACTCAAAGCGTGTAACATTATCTGCTGCCCCGTTCAATCCTTTTGGGGGGTCTTAATAGTCTCCAACAGTTCATTAACCTGAGGGTGCAAATCAAGCAAACAAAAACCATCACTATGCAAATGTAATTACAGTCGCCGCATAATTAATTCTAAGAAGAAACAAAGCCAATCGTCAGAAACACTGAGGAACCCTGGGGATACCATTATTATGAGCAGAATCGCAGACATACGGCAGCATTCTCTGAAACTTCCAGCTCACCCAACCAAGGAAACAAAGACAGCGTTACATTATCCACAATACGTCACATTAAATACGTTCTTATCAATGCTCTCAGTACAAAGAAGCACAGTAACAGCTGCAGTGGTACATCAGGTTTGCAGTGTGTACCCAGAGCCATGGACAGACACAGTATAATGGCTAGGTGATACTGTAACCGTTCTATTAAAAAGCCACAGAGGGATATGCACATTGCCTCAGTTACAACACTGCTGGCTAGTGTTGAATATACCTGGCAGTCTGTTGATGAGCCAGCTGAGCTGCTTCTTGGAGATGTTGGTCCAGCTGAGGTCCAGAGCCACAGGCTGTCTGCGGATGATGCCACTCAGCATGAGGGGAGTGATGACTTACAGCGGGTTCAGGATCGATCTGCGTCCACAGTTTCTTATCACAGCACCTGGGAGGCAGGGACGAAGGTAACTACACGATCACACAGCCACCATAGCTACAGCTGTGGAAAGACTAACACTGACGGAGAGCTCTAGGCAAGCCACGAGCCTTACAGCTTAGTGTTCATACGGTCTTTCCAATAAACAAAGACCACTTTGAAAAACACAACCCACTATTCACAAGACTGACTTGTCCAACTTCGTACCAGACGTTTTGGTCTATCAGGCCCTGTCTGGACTTGGCAGTTCATGCAGCTTTAGTATTCTGATAATGGAGTTCTGATCATGGAATTCCGAACACGTCACGAGTCTACATTTAAATGCGTCCACATTGTGTCCGTTCCTGCACTATAATCAAATGCCAGTGTGCATTCTACAAATGGTGGAATAAACCAAATATGATAACAACAACAATAGACGGCAGTAGCTAACTACTGTATAGCTAAGTAGCCAGCTAACCTCTGTAGTTACCAAGCAATGCTGAAGGGATTGCATAACTCTAGCCAAACAAAAGCATTTATGAGGCCAGCAAACACGATCCTCACACGCTAGGAACGCATTTCCTCCAATGTTATAATGATGGCCTTTCGAGGGAGTTTTTCCTAGCCACCGTGCGTCTACACCTGCATTGCTTGCTGTTTGGGGTTTTAGGCTGGGTTTCTGTACAGCACTTTGTGATATCAGYTGATGTAAGACGGGCTTTATAAATAMATTTGTTTTGATAAGGTGCCTCTCGGTCCCAAAACACARGTTTTCTAGACACTGATGACGTCGTCCAATGTATGCGCTTTTGGTAGCCTGATTGCGTCCAGACTGAGGAGAAATCCGCACACAACGCATCCCTGACCACCTCCTGAAGTGGTCAGACAGATCTGAACACAATCAGACCACAAAGTGACTTTTGTGCGTCTAGACCCATACGATCTTCGTATTCTGATAGCAGAAGTTGCATGTAAATTGTCAAGTGTAGACACGACCTCCGATAGCTACAGCTCACCATCTGTTCCAGGTCTTGCAGACGCGCATGCAGACACACAGGTCTCTGTGTGCGAGGTGGCCGAACACGACCATCCACACCTCCCTGCGCATCACGTGGGCCTGTCCGTCATCCAGGGGAAGTCTGTCTGGCGGGGGGCTGATGGGAGGCGGCCGGATCACGTGACGCTCCATCTGTACACACTTGGACGGTGAGTGGCAGGGAGGGGGGCGTGGGCAAATAGGTGTGATCGGAGAGCTGCGGTTCCACCCCAGGGGCGAGAGCTGGCGGGCCGTCCCATTTAATTCCCGCCCCCTGGGGTGGAGCCAGTCTCCGAGGTCACTGCTGCCGTTGTCGAGTGGCCGCTTGGGCTTATGCTCCTCCCCGTCACTCTCAGGCTCTGTCTTCATTGGCCTGTGATTCCGATTGACTAACCTGTCCTCGATCTTCAATGGCCGGCGGTTGTGATTGGATAGGCCATCCTCAGTCTTAATTGGCCTGCGGTTCTGATTGGTGGGGGAGTCCTCTGTTTTTAGTGGTCTGCGGTTCTGATTGATAGAGTCCTCAGTCTTCAGTGGTCGACGGTTGTTATTGGTTGGGCTGTTCTCCCCCTTCAGTGGTCTGCGGTTCTGATTGGCCAAGCAGTCCTCGGTCTTCTGGATCTCCAGGTTGAGCTCTTTGCTCAGCTCCTTGCTCAGCTCTTTGTTGGGTAGGCGGCGTCGCTGGTGTGCCTTCAGCTGGCCAAGTGTCTTCTCTGGGGCATCGCCCCCCTCACTGCTGGGCCCTGCCCGGGGAGAGCTGGAGCARGACTGGTCACTCTCTCTGGCTGCAGACGTCCGTAACAGTGGACTCAGCATAGTCTTTACTTTACCGTCTTTACTGTCCTCTACACCATCTTTCTCCTCTTCTTCCTCCTCATCTTCATCCTCTTCTCTTTTCCCTTTAGCTGCAACCCTGTCCCCTGTGTATCTGTCATCTTCATGGTCTTCGTCCTCATCAACTTTCTCTTGCTTGATGGGCCGTAACAGCTTGGAGGTGAAGGAGTCATCGGGTTTTGGGGGCTTCTTCTGTAAGGGCACATGGGGAGCATATCAATTACTCTGACATTCATTTGTTACAATCATCTTTACAGTTTTAATTTGCATTTTTATAAAGACCTTATTTATCATAGATTTTTGTAAGTCGCTCTGGATAAGAGCGTCTGCTAAATGACTTAAATGTAAATGTAAAAATTTTTCTCCAAAAGGTGTTTGACAAGTAAGTGGACTACAAATCCTCAAATCAAAAGGGTTGTTTGGTAATAGAATCTTGACAAAATAAACTCTGGGCCTTATCAAATCTGTCTCTTATCAAATCAAGAGGAATGCTCAGTAAAGACAGTCAATATAAAAATAATTATCCATAGTCAGCTTAAAGCCTGTTGGATAAATTACCTTTTTCTTGACAACAGGAGGCTCGTCCTCATCTTTGATGTCGAACAGCTTCCTCTTCTTCCTCAGAGGGTTGTCCTCAGGCCTGGGTCGGGGATGAGGTAGCCCGCCCAGAGACAACATGGGAGAACGTTTCTTCAGAGGAGGATATTCCTCTGCTTTCCTCTTGGGGGTGTCATCACGCTCTACCTTCCTCTTCACTGCAGTGGGTGATGTTGGCACACTGGGCAGGTCGGACTCTTCCTTAACGTCACGGTTCAATCGCGAGTCCTTCAGTAGCGACCCGGGAAGGTTGGACGCGTACTTGAATCCTGGTCCTCTTTTTTGCTTGACAGCCAAAAGGGAAGAAACAAGGGAAGACAACTTTATACCTTTTGCCTATTTGTTTCCAGACAATTCAAGTCTTTTTATAATAAACGTGATTTATTGAACAGTGCAGAGCGTAGATATTCTGCCTAGAACATTAATTTCCACAACCACATAGATGCTTACTTTCCCGGTCTTCCCTGCATGGTTGCATTTTGGACACTCCCAGCAGTTTGGCAACTCTTCATTTACAACTCCACCAGAATTCTTCACCTGAACAAGAGAGCACAAGTAGTGAGTTGGTGAAGGTGATAGGAAGCACAAGTAAAAGTGATAAAGTATGAAACAAAGCTATAATTTATCATTTGCAGAATAAGTCCTTTATAGCAGGGGAAGGCAACTAGATTAATCTGCGGACCRATTTTTGTCGGAGCGGAAGATGGGGGGGCCGGAACATAATTATGATAATATGTACACTGCAAATTGACCACAACTTAGACCCTCATATTTTTKGGGGGTGAAAAATATAGCTACGAGCAGCAATAAACAGGGTTCACAGGGTGACAAAAGGAACACAAKATCAGTTGGATAACAAAGCAAGCACTATCATGTAGGAACTACTGTATCTTCCTTTATGTGCACTAAATACAAAATCATTAGCGTTACATATGCAAAGAGTGAGTTGTTAATATTTTTCTTGTTTAAAAAAAAAATATCAATACCAAATTCAGTGTGGTACATCTTAAGGACGTCCATGATAACAATGACAAGTTTCAAGTCGATAGGCCACTGTTAAATGTGGATTTACAGTGGGTTAAATGAGCTCTTAAAATCAGATTTTGATTTGTCAATAACTCAGCCATCTTTTACTGATCAGGACCAAATTTGGTGTCATTTGGTCCTATGGCTCATGAGAAGATTTTTTAAAAGTATTTTGGCATATTTTAACATATGTGCTAATATGCATCTACTGGCGAACATTTGAAGTGAACAACCAAATTTGGAGTGAATCTGGCTTTTGTCAATGAAAAKATTTGTTATGATTATTTTAAGTTGTAGCATTACATAGTTAAACAAGTGAATTRTTAGTTTGCTTATTTGTTAAGATATCAATGCCAAACTTAACATGGTTCATCAATGTAATGTCTTTGATGACATTACACAGGATTTACAAAGGATTTAAAATTGACACATGAAATCACATTTCCTGATTTATCAATAACTCAGCCATCTCTTAACTAAACCCTTAGCTTTTCTCAAGGTCCATCCTGTTTCCATTGATCATCCTTKAGATGTTTCTACAACTTGATTGGAATCCACCTGTGGTAAATGTATTGATTGGACATGATTTGGAAAGGGAATTCCCTGTCTATATGAGGTCCCACMGTTGATAGTGCATGTCAGGGCAAAAACCAAGTCATGAGGTCGAAGGAATTGTCCGTAGAGCTCCGAGACAGAATTGTGTCGAGGCACTGATCTGGAGAAGGATACCAAAACATTTCTGCAGCATTGTAGGTCCCCAAGAACACAGTGGTCTCCATTCTTAAATGGAAGAAGATTGGAACCACCAAGACTCTTCCTAGAGCTGGCCACCTGGCCTAATTGAGCAGTCGGGGGAGAAGGGCCTTGTTCACGGAGGTGACCAAGAACCTGATRGTCACTCTGACAGAGCTCCAGAGTTCCTTTGTGGAGATGGGATAACCTTCCAGAAGGACAACCATCTCTGCAGCACTCCACCAATCAGKCCTTTATGGTAGAGTGGCCAGACGGAAGCCACTCCTCAGTAAAAGGCAAAAGGCACCTAAAGGACTCTCAGACCATGAGAAACAAGATTTAGATTTTCTGGTCTGATGAAACCAAGACTGAACTCTTTGGCCTGAACGCCAAGCGTCACGTCTGGAGGAAACCTGGCACCATCCTTACGATGAAGTAAAGTATTGAGTAAAGGGTCTGAATACTTATGTCAATGGGATATCAGTTTTTTATTTTTCATACATTTGAAAACATTTCTAAAAACCTGTTTTTGCTTTGTCATTATGGGGATTGAGAAAAAACAACATGTAATCCGTTTTAGAATAAGGCTGTAACGTAACAAATGTCAAACGGAGCAGCGGATAGATATGGGGGTTTAAGTGAGACTGCTTATAACTGCGCCACGGCTTTGCTCTGAACCCCTAATAACAATAATTTCATACCTTGAATACATTGAGACACGTTCACGTATGTCTCTTTATTTGTGGGAATACCTGGGAATAGATTTCCTAAATTAAACTAATKTTTTGCTCCTGGTGACTTTACATTCTTTTGACCAAAAACATAAATCTTAAAAATTCTAAATACTTTTCTTTGGGGGTGCGGGACAAAACCAAACCACTCTCAGTCGCCGACCCCTGCTCTATAGGAGGAAGGGCTACCATAAACAAATATTACTGCAGTAATGTAAGTGCTCACAYTGAATCAATTAAATCAAACAGATAAGATGCTCATTAACAGCATACTGTCTTGAGCAGTTTACCTTGAGGCAGAGTGGATGGACTATCTCATTGCAGATGGAGCACTCCATGAGCATGAGGTTAAATTTGTCCTCCTCTTCCTCCACTGTGTCCTCCTTCCCTGCCTCCCCACACACCAGACACACCGCAGTGTGTGGCAGGACAGGCTGGAGACAACAAACACCACATTAGTATATTAGAAACTCCCCCTCTGCACATAGTCACCAGATAAAATGTCCACACACATACAAAGAATGTCCAAATACTCTGCAGGTTAGTATGAGGCCTACCGCAATACACTGCCTCATGATGCAGGACTGTTTCATGCGACCCGGCCCGCCAAACTTCTTCATGTCTTTACAGAAGTGGCATTCTCCACACTCTGTCCTCAGGCACGCCTCACACTTCCGACATCGCGTCCTCCTTCTCCGGGCCCCAGACGTGCTCCGGCTGGCCGATAGCTTGACCGCAGGCGCAGGAGACGAGGCCGCCATTTTGGGTTTGGGCCTGTTGGGAGGTCTCTGCTGCTGAATGGAGAAGATGAAGAGGTAGGAGTCAGGTATCTTTATAGTACAACAACACAAAAAGTGAAAGCAAGGTCTAGTACAGAGACAGATGGATCTGGGCCTATATTCACAAAGAGTCTCAGAGTAGGAGTGCTCATCTAGAATCAGGTCCCAATCAGTCCAAATACTCCCAATTCATTATGATCTAAAAGACTGACACTTGATCAACACCTACTCTGAAAGGCTTTGTGAATACAGGATCAGGTCTGCAGGGTGTTGCAGTATTTGCTGTCATATTGACCCCGGAATTGGCAGCTGTTTAGGGAAACCAGGTGAATTGACTCATCTAATCAATCCCAGCAGTTGACCAACTAAGTTCTGCACCACAAGAAGCAGTGCTTTTATGATGACCTGTGATACCTAGTTCGCTGGTCTAACCATCTACTACGGAAAACACAGAACCATGGGTACAGGCCTAGATCCCTGTCATTTGAGTGAAGAGAAGGCAGAGAAAAAGGAGCCAAAGGGCGGGCTGCCTTCTGAGAATTCATTATCAAATCAAAGTTTATTTGTCCCGTGCGCCGAATACAACAGGTGTAGACCTTACAGTGAAATGCGTACTTACAGGCTCTAACCAATAGTGCGAAAAAAAGGTATGTGTAGGTAAGTAAGKAAATWAATWAAACAACAGTAAAAATACATTTGAAAATAAGAGTAGCAAGGCTATATACAGACACCGGTTAGTCAGGCTTATTGAGGTAGTATGTACATGTAGGTATGGTTAAAGTGACTATGCATATATGATGAACAGAGAGAAGCAGTAGTGTAAAAGGAGGGGTTGGCGGGAGGTGGGACACAATGCAGATAGCCCAGTTAGTCAATGTGCGGAAGCACTGGTTGGTCAGCCCAATTGAGGTAGTATGTACATGGATGTATGGTTAAAGTGAGTATGCATATAAGATAAACAGAGAGTAGCAGCAGTGTAAAAGAGGGGTTGGGGGGGGGCACACAATGTAAATAGTCCCGGGTAGAAGTCTTTTTGTCCTAGACTTGGCACTCCGGTACCGCTTGCCATGCAGTAGTAGAGAGAACAGTCTATGACTGGGGTGGCTGGAATAAACCCCCACTGCCTTCCATTCTGCTAGCAAATGTGCAATCTTTGGAAAATAAAATCGATGACCTACGCGGAAGATTAAACTACCAACATTCAAAACTGTAATATCTTATGCTTCATGGAGTCGTGGCTGAACGACGACATTATCAACATACAGCTGGCTGGTTATACGCTGTATCGGCAGGATAGAACAGCGGCGTCTGGTAAGACAAGGGGCGGCGGACAATGTATTTTTGTAAATAACAGCTGGTGAACGATATCTAGGGAAGTCTCRAGGTTTTGCTCACCTGAGTTAGAGCATCTCCTGATAAGCTGTACACCACGCTATCTACCTAGAGAGTTCATCTGTATTTTTCGTAGCGGTCTACATACCACCACAGACTGAGGCTGGCACTAAGACTGCACTGAATGAGCTGTATTCCGTCATAAGCAAACAGGAAAACACTCACCCAAAGGCGGTGCTCCTAATAGTCGGGGGCTTTAATGCAGGAAAACTTAAATCAGTCTTACCAAATTTCTATCAGCATGTTAAATGTGCAAACAGAGGAAGATTTTTTATTTTATTTTTATAAATAAACACAATTAAACACCTCTGGACCACCTTTACTCCACTCACGCATACAATGCTCTCCGTCGCACTCCATTTGTCAAATCTGACCATAATTCTATCCTGATTCCTGCAGGAAGCACCAGTGACTCAATCAATAAAAAAAAATGGGTCAGATGAAGCAGATGCTAAGCTACATGACTGTTTTGCTAGCACAGACTGGAATAAGTTCCGGGATTCCTCCGATGGCATTGAGGAGTACACCACATCAGTCATTGGCTTCAACAATAAATGCATAGATGACGTCATCCCCACAGTGACCATACGTACATACCACAACCAGAAGCCATGAATTACAGGCAACATTCCCACTGAGCTAAAGGCTAGAGCTGCCGCTTTCAAGGAGCTGGAATCTAACCCGGAAGCTTATAAGAAATCCCGCTATGCCCCCCGACGAACCATCAAACAGGCAAAGCGTCAATACAGGACTAAGATCGAATTCATACTACACCCGGCTCTGACGCTTGTCGGATATGGCAGGGCTTGCAAACCATTACAGACTACAAAGGGAAGCACACCCGAGAGCTTCCCAGTGACACGAGCCTACCAGACGAGCTAAACTACTTCTATGCTCSCTTTGAGGCAAATAACACCGAAACATGCATGAGAGCACCAGCTGTTCCGGAAGACTGTGTGATCACGCTCTCCGCAGCTGATGTAAGACCTTTAAAACAGGTCAACAGGGCCAGACAGATGACCAGAACATGTACTGCGAGCATGCACTGACCAACTGGTAAGTGTCTTCACTGACATTTTCAACCTCTCCCTGTCCGAGTCTGTAATACCAACATGTTTCAAGCAGACCACCATCGTCCCTGTGCACAGGAACACTAAGGAAACCTGCCTAAATGGCTACTGACCCGTAGCACTCACGTCTGTAGCCATGAAGTGCTTTGAAAGGCTGGCCATGGCTCACAGCAACACCATTATCTCAGAAACCCTAGACCCACTCCAATTTGCATACCACCCTAACAGATGATGCAATCTCTACTGCACTCCACACTGCCCTTTCGCACCAGGACAAAAGAAACACCTATGTGAGAATGCTATTCATTGACTACAGCTCAGCGTTCAACACCATAGTGCCCTCAAAGCTCATCACTAAGCTAAGGACCCTGGGACTAAACACCTCCCTCTGCAACTGGATCCTGGACTTCCTGACGGGCCRCCCCCAGGTGGTAAGGGTAGRTMRCAACACATCCGCCACACTGATTCTCAACACAGGGGCCCCTCAGGGGTGCATGCTCAGTCCCCTCCTGTTCTCCCTGTTCACTCATGACTCCACAGCCAGGCACGTCTCCAACACCATCATTAAGTTTGTTGATGACAACCGACAACGACGAGACACCCTATAGGGAGGTGGTCAGAGACCTGGTCGTGTGGTGCCAACAGCCTCTCCCTCAATGTGATCAAGACAAAGGAGATTGTGGACTACAGGAAAAAGAGGACCGARCACACCCCCATTCTCATCGACGGGGCTGTAGTGGAGCAGGTTGAGAGCTTCAAGTTCATTGGTGTCCACATCACCAACAAACTAACATGGTCCAAGGAAGCACCCCAAGACAGTCGTGAAGAGGGCACGACAAAACCTATTCYCCCTCAGGAGACTGAAAAGATTTGGCATGGGTCCTCAGATCCTCAAAAGGTTCTACAGCTGCACCATCGATAGCAACCTGACTGGTTGCATCACTGCCTGGTATGGCAACTGCTCGGCCACCAATACAGAGGGTAGTGCGTACGGCCCAGTACATCACTGAGGCAAAGCTTCCTGCCATCCAGGACCTCTATACCAGGTGGTGTCAGAGGAAGGCCCTAAAAATTGCCCAAAACTCCAGCCACCCTAGTCGTAGACTGTTCTCTCTGCTACCGCACGGCAAGCGGTACCAGAGCGCCAAGTCTAGGTCCAAGATGCATCTAAACAGCTTCCACCCCCAAGCCATAAGACTCCTGAACATCTAATAAAATGGCTACCCAGACTATTTGCATTGCACCCCCCCTCCCCTTTTACACCGCTGATACTCAGTGTTGTTATCATCTATGCATAGTCACTTTAATAACTCTACCTACATGTACATATTACCTCAATTACCTTCGACTAACCGGTGCTCCCACACATTGACTCTGTACCGGTACGCCCCTGTATATAGTCTCGCTATTGTTATTTTACTGCTGCTCTTTAATTACGTATTACTTTTATTTCTTATTWWAAWTKTTTTTACTGCATTGTTGGTTAGGGGCTCGTAAGTAAGCATTTCACTGTAAGGTCTACACCTGTTGAATTCGCCGCATGTGACTAATACAATTTGAAGTCATCAACATCTGACCGCACTCAAGTGAGAACATGCAATTTTTCTAACTCAAATCATCTGCACTCCAACATCTTAAAAGCTTGGTTTGAAAGTGTTTCCATGTTTCCCTAGCAACATTGTATGCCAAAACACTAACACTTTTACGTAACAACGAGAGGGCACAAGTTTATATATGCTGTAAAATTAAATTGAAGGCAGTGGGAGATGGAGGGGAGAGGGGCTGCTTTGATGTGGAGCATTTTCCATTATTGAGTCTATTTCTTCCTGAAAGAGTGTTTATTTTCCCCTCTTATTTCTGGCCCTGAGCCAACGCAGAGACAACGTTGTAAGTGCTGCTSATAAAACACACACACACACGTTAAAATATTTTTCTGGATCAAAAAAGGTGGGTGTGGCAATAGCCATGGTCGGCCCATCGACGCAGCCGAATTCGGTCCAGTTCATGTGCAAGAACATTTGAGGCCCCCAATCTTGGCGGTGTAGAGTAATGTTTGCATTTTAAGCCAATTACCTGCAATTCTACACATGGAGCGGAGAGAAAATGTTGCAATATTATAGCGAATTCCTTGCGATTTAACATCCTGCCGTGGAGCTGAGAAAAATGTGCAATTCTATGCATTTTGCCATGGCTAATGCTGTAATATGCTCAAACAAAATCAATAATCCCGAATGTATTCATTTTTCCCCCTAGCTTTTATTTTGGTGAGTTAGTTCTCAAAGATGATATATATCTTTTTAAATACAGTGGCCACAAAGGCAATACTTTGTAGAGCCACCTTTTGCAGCAATTACAGCTGCAAGTCTCTTCGGGTATGCCTCTATAAGCTTGGCACATCTAGCCACTGGGATTGTTGCCCATTCTTCAAGGCAAAACTGCTCCAGCTCCTTCAAGTTGGATKGGTTCCGCTGGTGTACAGCAATCTTTAAGTCATACCACAGATTCTCAATTGGATTGAGGTTTGGGCTTTGACGAGGCCATTCCAAGACATGTTTCCCCTTAAACCACTCAAGTGTTGCTTTAGCAGTATGCTTAGGGTCATTGTCCTGCTGGAAGGTGAACCTCCATCCCAGTCTCCAATCTCAAAGACTGAAACAGGTTACCCTCAAGAATTTCCCTGTATTTAGCACCATCCATAATTCCTTCAATTCTGACCAGTTTTCCAATCCCTGCCAATGAAAATAAYAACATGATGCTGCCACCACCATGCTTCACTGTGGGGATGRTGTTCTCGGGGTGATGAGAGGTGTTGGGTTTGCGCCAGACATAGCATTATCCTCGATGGACAAAAAAMTACATTTTAGTCTCATCTGACCAGAATACCTTCTTCCATATGTTTGGGGAGTCTCCCAAATGCCTATTGGCGAACACCAAACGTGTTTACTTATTTTTTTCTTTAAGCAATGGCTTTTTTCTGGCCACTCTTCCGTAAAGTCCAGCTCTGTGGAGTGTTTGGCTTAAAGTGGTCCTATGGACAGATACTCCAATCTCCGCTGTGGAGCTTTGCAGCTTTGTTGCCTCTCTGATTAATGCCCTCCTTGCCAGGTCTGTGAGTTTTGGTGGGCGGCCCTCTCTTGGCAGGTTTGTTGTGGTGCAATATTCTTWAAAAAWTGTAATAATGGATTTAATGGTGCTCTGTGGGATGTTCAAAGTTTCTGATATTTTTTTATAACCCAACCCTGATCTGTAGTTCTTCACAACATTGTACCTGACCTGTTTGGAGAGCACCTTGGTCTTCATGGTGCCGCTTGCTTGGTGGAGCCCCTTGCTTAGTGGTGTTGCAGACTCTGGGGCCTTTCAGAACAGGTGTATAAGTACTGAGATCATGTGACAGATCATGTGACACTTCAATTGCACACAGGTGGACTTTATTTAACTAATTGTGTGACTTCTGAAGGTAATTGGTTGCACCAGATCTTATTTAGGGGCTTCAGAGCAAAGGGGGTGAATACATATGCACACACCACTTTTTCATTTTTTTATTTTTTGAAACATTCAATTTTTTTMATTTCACTTCACCAATTTGGACTATTTGGTGTATGTCCATTAAATGAAATCCAAATAAAAATCCATTTAAATTACAGGTTGTAACGCAACAAAATAGGAAAAACGCCAAAGGTGATGAATACTTTTGCAAGGCACTGTATACAGTACCAGTCAAAAGATTGGACACACCTACTCATTCAAGGGTTTCTCTTTATTGTTCTACATTGTAGAATAATAGTGAAGACATGAAAACTATGAAATAACACATATGGAATCATSTAGCAACCAAAAAAGTATTACATAAAAATATATTTCATATTTGAGATTTTTCAAAGTAGCCACCCTTTGCCTTGATGACAGCTTTGCACACTCTTGGGCTCCCGAGTGGCGCAGCGGTCTAAGGCACTGCATCTCAGTGCAAGAGGCATTATTACAGTCCCTGGTTCGAATCCAGGCTGTATCACATCCAGCCATGACTGGGAGTCCCATAGGGCGGTGCACAATTGGCCCAAGTTTGTCCGGGGTAGGCCGTCATTGTAAATAAGAATTTGTTCTTAACTGACTTGCCTAGTTAAATAAAAGGCTACATTTACCTACAATGCATTTCAATCAACATGTGTGCCTTGTTAAAAGTACATTTGTGGAATTTCTTTCCTTCTTAATGCATTTGAGCCAATCAGTTGTGTTGTGACAAGGTAGGGTGGTATACAGAAGAAGCCCTATTTGGTAAAAGACCAAGTCCATATTATGGCAAGAACAGCTCAAATAGGCAAAGAGAAACAGCAGTCCATTATTACTATAAGACATGAAGGTCAGTCAAACCTGGAAAATTTCAAGATTCTTCAAGTGCRGTCGCAAAAACCAGCAAGCGCAATGAAGAAACTGTCTCTCATGAGGACCGCCACAGGAAAGAAAGACCCAGAGTTAACTCTAATGAACTTATCCTCTGCAGCAGAGGTAACTGCACCTCAGATTGCAGCCCAAATAAATGCTTCAGAGTTCAAGTAACAGACACATCTCAACATCAACTGTTCAGAGGGGACCGTGTGAAATCAGGCATTGGACACCAATAAGAAGAAGAAGAGAMTTGCTTGGGTCAAGAAACACAAGTAATGGACATTAGACTGGTGGAAATCTGTCCTTTGGTCTGTTGAGTCCAAATTTGAGATTTTTCGTTCCAACCGCTGAGTCTTTGTGAGACGCAGAGTAGGTGAACAGATGATCTCCACATGTGTGGTTCCCACCATGAAGCATGGAGGACGAGGTGTGATGGTGTGGAGGTGCTTTGTTGGTGACACTGATTTATTTAGAATTAAAAAAGGCACACTTAACCAGCATGGCTACCACAGCATTCTGCAGCGATACGCCATCCCATCTGATTTGTGCTTAGTGGGACTATCATTTGTTTTTCAACAGGACAATGACACAACACACCTCCAGGCTGAGTAAGGGCAATTTACCAAGAAGGAGAGTGATGGAGTGCTGCATCAGATGACCTGGCCTTCACAATCACCCGACCTCAACCCAATTGAGATGGTTTGGGATGAGTTGGACCGCAGAGTGATGGAAAAGCAGCCAACAAGTGCTCAGCATATTTGGGAACTCCTTCAAGACTGTTGGAAAAGCATTCCTCATAGGGCGGCGCACAATTGGCCCAGCGTCGTCCGGGGTAGGGGAGGGTTTGGCCGGTGTAGGCCGTCATTGTAAATAAGAATTTGTTCTTAACCGACTTGCCTAGTTAAATAAAAAGGTTAAATAAAATAAAAAGCTGGTTGAGAGAATGCCAAGAGTGTGCAAAGCTGTTATCAAGGCACAGGGTGGATATTTTGAAGAATCTCAAATATATTTTGATTTGTTTAACACTGTTTTGGTTACTACAGGATTCCATGTGTGTTATTTCAGTTTTGATGTCTTCACTATTATTCTATGTAAAAAATAGTAAAAATAAAGAAAAACCCCAAAATGAGTAGGTGAGTCCTAACTTTTGACTGGTACTGTATATAGGTACATTATCTTTTCTACATATTTCAAAATTACAACTTAGGCGGACCAGAAAACACCTAGGTGGAACACCCAAGCATTTTCTATACAGAACAATCCCTTATATAGATGTACTGTACGCAAACAACAAGGACATACAGGCTATGCCTGGTCACTTAAAAGACCCAGGGGATATTAGCTACTGTAAACAAACTCATATTTTAAATCATATTCAAAATCACACTGATTTTCATATAAATATTTTATTTGTTATACTATTTTGATATTGAATACTGCAGAGTATTGTCTACACATTTCACTGTACCTGTGCACGTGACAAATAAAACTTGAAACATCCCGAGGGTACTGTGAACTCATCTATATTAGGCAGACTATTGGAGGTTTGTTTCTGTACTGAACAAAAATACAAAGCAACATGTAAAGTCTTGGTTCCATGTTTCATGAGCTGAAGATCCAGAAATGTTCACAAAAAKATTATTTCTCCCACATTTTGTGCACGTTTGTTTACATCCCTGTTAGTGAGTATTTCTCCTTTGCCAAGATAACGCATCCACCTGAAAGGTGTGGCATATCAAGAAGCTGATTAAACAGCATGATCAGTACACAGATGGACCTTGCGCTGGGGACAATAAAAAGCCACTCTAAAATGTGCAGTTGTCACACAACACAATGCCACAGATGTCTCAAGTTGAGAGAGTGTGCAATTGGCATGCTGACTGCAGGAATGTCCACCAGAACTGTTGGCAGAKAATTTAATGTTAATTTTTCTACCATAAGCCACCTCCAATGTCATTTTAGAGAATTTGGCAGTACACCCATCTGGCCTCACAACCGCAGACCATGTGTAACCAGCCCATCCCAGTACCTTCACATCAAGCTTCTTCAGCTGCGGGATCGTCTGAGACCAGTCACCCAGACAGCTGATGAAACTGAGGAGAATTTGTYTGTAATAAAGCCCTTTTTGTGGGGAAAAACTCATTCTAATTGGCTGCGCCCCTGCCCAGTCATGTGAAATCCATAGATTAGGGCCTAATGAATTAACTTCAATTGACTGATTTCCTTATTTAACTGTGAAATCGTTGAAATTGTTGCATGTTGCGTTTATACTTTTGTTCAGTATGCTTCAAAGAGATACTGCGCTCATCACGACCGTTCACCCATAGACCACAGGGTTATAATGTACGTCACTAAGCGGCACATACTGATATATGGTTATGGGCATAGATACACTACATAACCAAAAGTATGTGGGCAGCCCTTCAAATTAGTGGATTCGGCTATTTCAGCCACACTCATTRCGGACAGGTGTATAAAAATGGAGCACACAGCCATGCAATTTCCATAGACAAACATTGGCAGTAGAATGGCCCGTACTGAAGATCTCAGTGACTTTCAACGTGGCACCGTCATAGAATACTACCTTTCCAACAAGTCAGTTTGTCAAATTTCTGCCATGCTAGAGCTGCCCCGGTCAACTGTAAGTACTGTTATTGTGAAGTGGAAACTTCTAGAAGCAACAACAGATCAGCCGGGAATTGGTAGGCCACACAAGCTCACAGAACAGGGCCGCGAGAAGTTAAGTGCATAGCACGTAAAAAACGCCTGTCCTCGGTTGCAACACTCACTACAGAGTTCGAAACTGCCTCTGGAAGCAACGTCAGCCTCAGAACTGTTTGTCGGGAGCTTTATGAAATGGGTTTCCATGGCCGAAGCCGCACACAAGCCTAACACCATGCCCAAACCGGATACGGTGCGTACGCAAGTTGATTTTGTCCCCCCAGACAGAACGCAATCACGACACGCAGGTTGAAATATCAAAACAAACTCAACCAATTATATTAATTTGGGGACCGGTCGAAAAGCATTAATCATTTATGTCAATTTAGCTAGCTAGCTTGCAGTTGCTAGCTAATTTGTCCTGGTATATAAAATGTTGAGTTGTTATTTTACCTGATATGCAAAGTCCTCTACTCTGAAAATTAATCCACACATAAAACGGTTACCGAATAGTTTCTAGTCATCTCTCCTCCTTCCAGGCTTTTTCTTTATATGGCGATTGGCATCAAACTTTCATAATAAGGTGTATTACAACTACCGACCGACCTCAGTTCATCTTTCAATCACCCACGTGTGTATAACCAATGAGGAGATGGCACGTGGGTATTTGCTTCTAAAAGACAATGAGGAGATGGGAGAGGCAGGACTTGCATCGCGTTCGGAATAACAAATAGAAGCACCTTCTATTTTAGTGGCAACGAAGACGCTCGTTGGCACGTGCGAGCAGTGTGGGTGCAATGATTGAATAACATGTATGTGTAMATTTATTTTGCAACGCTTGCACACTTGACACGTCCAGTTTGGGTAGCGTGTAAGATCTCCATGCGTAATGCCAAATGTCGGCTGGAGTGGTGTAAAGCTCGCTGCCGCCATTGGACTCTGGAGCAGTGGAAACGTGTTCTCTAGAGTAATGAATCACACTTCACCTTCTGGCAGTCTGACGGATGAATCTGGGTTTGGCGGAAGCCAGGAGAACGCTACCTGCCCGTATCCATAGTGCCAACTGTAAAGTTTGGTGGAGGATGAATAATGGTCTGGGGTGTTTTTTCATGGTTTGGGCTAGGCCCCTTAGTTCCAGTGAAGGGAATTCTTAACGCACAGCAAACAATGACATTCTAGACCATTCTGTGCTTCCAACTTGGTGGCAACAGTTTGGGGAAGGCCCGTTCCTGTTTCAGCATGACAATTTCCCAGTGCACAAAGGGAGGTCCATACAGAAATGGTTTGCCAAGATCGGTGTGGAAGAACTTGACTGGCCTGCACAGAGCCCTGACCTCAACCCCATCGAACACCYTTGGGATGAATTGGAACGCCGACTGCGACTAGGCCRAATCGCCAAACATCAGTGCCCGACCTCACTAATGCTCGTGGCTGAATGGAAGCAAGTCCCAGCAGCAATGTTCCAACGTCTAATGGAAAGCCTTCCCAGAAGAGTGGAGGCTGTTATAGCAGCAAAGGAGGGATCAATTCCATATTAATGCCCATGATTTTGGAAAGAGATATTTGACGAGCAGGTGTCCATGTACTTTTGTACTGTATATACACTGAACAAAAATATTTAAAAAACACAACATGCAACAATTTCAAAGGTTTTACTGGAGTTACAGTTCATTTAAGGAAATCAGTCAATTAGGTCCTAATCTATGGRATTTCACATGACTGGGAAAACAGATATGCATCTATTGATCACAGACACCTTTTTTTTTTTAAAGGTAGAGGCGTGGATCAGAAATCCAGCCAGTATCTGGTGTGACCATTTTCCTCATGCAGTGCAACATCTTCACATAGAGTTGATCTGACTGTTGATTGTGGAATGTTGTCCCACTCTTCAATGGCTGTGCGAAGTTGCTGGAMATTGGCGGGAACTGGAACATGTTGTCGTACACGTCGATCCAGAGCATTCCAAACGTACTCAATCGGTGACATGTTTGGTGAGTATGCAGACCATGGAAGAACTGGGACATTTTCAGCTTCCAGGAATTGTGTACAGATCCTTGTGACATGGGCCCGTGCATTATCATGCTCAAACATGAGATGATGGCGGCGGATGAATGGCACGAAAATGGGTCTCATCACGGTATCTCTGTGCATTCAAATTGCCATCTATAAAATGCAATTGTGTTCATTGTCCGTAGCTTATGCCTGCCCATAACCCCACCATGGGGCACTCCGTTCACATCAGCAAACCGCTCGCCYACACAACACCAGTGAGGCTGGTTGGACGTACTGCCAAATTCTAAAACTAAAGTTGGATGCAGCTTTTGGTAGAGAAAGGAACATTAAATTCTCTGGAAACATCTCTGGTGGACACTCCTGCAGTCAGCATGCCAATTGCACGCCCCCTCAAAACTTGAGACATCTGTGGCATTGTGTTGTTTGACAAAACTGCACATTTTAGAGTAGCCTTTATTGYCCCCAGCACAAGGTGCACCTGTGTAATGATCATGCTGTTTAATCAGCTTCTTGATATGCCACACCTGTCAGGGGGATGGATTGTCCTGGCAAAGGAGAACTGCTYACTAACAGGGATGTAAACAAATGTGTGCACAAAATTTTAGAGAAATAAGCTTTTTGTGTGTATGGGATCGCTGAGCTTTTTAGCCTACTCGAGTATTTCATATCTATTGCTTCTGATATTGCTATGTAGCCCAGATTGTCTCTTTCCAATTATACCTGACAAATTGTCAATTTTTGATACTTTATATATTATTTTTTAATATGCATCGACTGCCCATTTGCCAGTCTCTAATGAACTATCTGCTTGCACCTGTTGCGCCTGTTACGCACAGCAGGTGTTTTAAGTACGTGTCTTCTTAATTTGTTTGTACAGCACTGATGAAGGCATGAGGCCAAAACATATGCTCAGTTTATTGAATTTGTTTTATTAGCACCTTGCACTTTCTGTATTATTTTGAGTGTGGATTAAATTAATGATATTATTTTTTGCATCTTGGCCTCTTTGGGTTATTCCTCTTCATGGTTGAGTGCAAGTACTTTTTGAACTCTACAGATACTCTCCCACGCACTAGCCACCTTTCATTCTATCCTGAGCTAACCCTCATACTGACTTTCTATCTATTATTTCAACTCGTGAAACATGGGACCAACACTTTACATGTTGCGTTTAGATTTTTGTTCAGTGTATAACCTAGCTGTGTACAGTACATGGTGATTGGGCACGAGCTATGCCAGAGGAAATGTGGTTACTGTGAATTCAAATGGCAGGTATCCAACAGGCACTTGTTTCCACAGCAACCCACGGTACTGAACATGTGTTACTTTCCCCCCATCCTGTGATTTACAGTTGGTAATGGCATGTACTAAGGAAATGCAGGTGAATGCTGACTGACTGCTCAGAGCTGCACCAGCAACACTGGGTGTGTGTACTGCTTTATATTTCTATCTGAAGAGCATTATGCAAAACACAATATGTGAGTCAGAATAATAACAACATTGAAATTGCTAATTCACTAATCCCTTTGATCCTCATACTAAATCACTAAGCTGTGCACACTCCACCTCCTCCCTATCCTCACTCAATGACCAACCAGCGGGACTAACAGGTTTTGCAAGAATAAAACCACAAACCGCTTTGGAAGAATTTGCATGATGTAATGAGGTGTTTGAATTCAATAGAATGGTTATGTCATCATAACATTCTCCACCTAGCCTAGTGAGAGCAGTAGGAAGAGATGAGATAAATCAGTGATCACAATTACAGCAAAGAATGGAACAAAAAACAGCCACAGCCAATCAGGTGTATCAGATTTCTATAGCAACATCAGCAGTGCACATTTTCCAAGGATCAGCATAGCAACAACAAACATCCTATTATTCCTGTGACATGCAGAGAGAGTTGGGTAGCCAACCAAGTGCTGCTACCACTGGACAGAGAAAACGCAAATAACCTATCAGCGAAGAACATCAGGGTCAGGGGCTAAACCTTGCCTTGTTCTAGACTTATCCTAAAACAAGTGTACACCAAGCAGAGTGGCTAGGCTGGGGTGATCAGAGATCTTGGCAAAATAATATTTTATTTTAGATATTGGGGGCATCTATAATCTGTGGTGGAATCCAAGGATCTCTGTTTGGATTACAGACTCGGGGCCTGACTGAGCCAGAGAGGAAGTGCAGATAASWAAASRAGWCTYSTTTWSTTATGCTCCCTCTTGTCTCTCTGCAGCAGACATACAGTGCATTCGGGAAGTATTCAGACCCCTTGACTTTTTCCACATTTTGTTACGTTACAGCCTTATTCTAAAATKGATTAAATAGTTTTTTCCCTAAATCAGTCTACACACAATACCCAATAATCACAAAGCAAAAACAGGTTGACATTTTTGAAAATGTATTAAAAATAAAATAAATTATAATAAAGAAAACTTTGTCACATGCGCCGAATACGACAAGTGTAGACTTCACCGTGAAATGCTTACTTACAAGCCCTTAACCAACAGCGCAGTTCAAGAAAATATTTACCAAGTAGACTAAAATAATAAATAACAATTTAAAAGTAACACAATAAGAATAACGAGGCTATATACAGGGGTCACCGGTACYGAGTCAGTGTGCGGGGGTACAGGCTAGTTGAGGTAATCTGTACATGTAGGTGGGGGCGAAGTGACTATGCATAGGTAACAAACAAACAGTGAGTAGCAGCAGTGTACGAAAGGGGAGGGGGGAGGGGTCCAATGTAAATTGTCCGTTGCCGATTTTATGAATTGTTCAGTCGTCTTATGGCTTGGGGGTAGAAGCTGTTGAGGAGCCTTTTGGTCCGAGACTTGGCGCTCAGGTACCTCTTGCCGTGCGGTAGCAGAGAAAAAACAGTCTATAACTTGGTTGACTGGAGTCTCTGACAATTTTATGGGCTTTCCTCTGACACTGCCTATTATATAGGTCCTGGATGGCAGGAAGCTTGGCTGATGTACTGGGCCGTTCGCACTACCCTCTGTAGCGCCTTGCGGTCAGATGCCAAGCAGTTGCCATACCAGGCGGTGATGCAACCGGTCAGGATGCTCTCGATGGTGCAGCTGTAGAACCTTTTGAGGATCTGGGGACCCATGCCAAATATCACATTTACATAAGTATTCAGACCCTTTACTCAGTACTTTGTTGATGCACCTTTGACAGCGATTACAGCCTCGAGTCTTCGAGTATGACGCTACAAGCTTGGCACAGCTGTATTTGAGGAGTTTCTCCCATTATTCTCTGCAGATCCTCTCAAGCTCTGTCAGGTTGGACGGGGAGTGTTRCTGCACAGCTATTTTCAGGTCTCTCCAGAGAAGTTCGATCGGGTTCTAATCTGGGCTCTGGCTGGGCCATTCAAGGACATTCAGAGACTTGTCCCAAAGCCCCTCCTGCATTGTCTTGGCTTAGGGTCATTGTCCTGTTGGAAGATGAACCTTCGCCCCAGTCTCAGTCTCAGGTCCTGATCTCTCTGTACTTTGCGCCATTCATCTTTCCTTCGATCCTGACTAGTCTCCCAGTCCCTTCCACTGAGGAGTGGCTTCCGTCTGGCCACTCTACCATAAAAGCCTGATTGGTGGAGTGCTGCAGAGATGGTTGTCCTTCTGGAAGGTTCCCTCATCTCCACAGAGGAACTCTGGAGCTCTGTCAGAGTGGCCATTGGATTCTTGGTCACCTCCCTGACCAAGGCCCTTCTCCCTCGATTGCTCAGTTTGGCCGGGCGGCCAGCTCTAGGAAGAGTCTTGGTGGTTCCAAACTTCTTCCATTTAAGAATGATGGAGGCCACCGTGTTCTTGGAGACCTTCAATGCTGCAGAAATGTTTTGGTACCCTTCCCCAGATCTGTGCCTCGACAACCCTGTCTCTGAGCTCTACGTACAATTCCTTCGACCTCATGGCTTGGTTTATTCTCTGACATGCACCGTCAACTGTAGGACCTTATACAGACAAGTGTGTGCCTTTCCAAATCATGTCCAATCAATTTAATTTACCACAGGTGGACTCCAATCAAGTTGGGAGAAACATCTCAAGGATGATCAATAGCAAAAGGATGGACCTGAGCTCAATTTCAAGTCTCATTGCAAAGGGTCTGAATATTTATGGAAATAAGGTACGTTTTTTGTATTTTATAAATTTGATAACATTTCTAAAAACCTATTTTTGCTTTGTCATTATGGGGTATTGTGTGTAGATTGATGGAAAAATGTTTATTTAATCAATTTTAGAATAAGGCTGTAACGTAACAAAATGTGTTAAGTCAAAATGGTCTGAATACTTTCCGAATGCACTGTACAGTCAGCAATATGTTTGAAACATCAAATCGCAGTATCGGATCGCAATACATATAGAATCATATCGTATCGGCACCTAAGTATCGTGATAATATTGTACCGTGAGGTCCCTGGCAATTCCCAGCCCTAACATGCAGCGTTCTATGATCTGTCCTGTCACCGGTCACCTCCTTGACATATCTGTCACAAGCAACCATAGACAATGACAGAGGATCCATTTTGCCCATATCAAAAGTCATAACCCAACAGGTTACCTGACAGCATTTAGTGATTTTCAAGTTAACCTGGCTCAAAGGAGTAGATCTAACGCTGTCAGATCGGACCTGACCCCAAAGGACCACGGACCTTACATGAGAAAATATGTTCCAGACAGCCCTCCACATTGTCCTGAAAATCCCCTCGTCTCCCAGCAACACAAAAACACAATAGGATTGGGWATCCTGTAGAGCAGTGACAGAAGGGTGTAAATCTCCATCTAAAAAGAGGAAGTGAAACTAACTTTACAGAACCTGAACTGACCCATCAGTCAGTCTCAGGAAGCTCAGGTCATTGAGTGACATAAGATGTTCCTCATCATATCCCAAATGGAGACTGTACAGGGAGCATTATATCTCCTTGCAAGGACATGCAATGACAGAAATGTAGCTTATCTATCTCATCAGCGTCAAAGCCTTCCATGCTTAGAAAGTTTGTTATCTGTAAACTATGTAATGCATTACCAGAGCACACATGTAGGTATGTTATGTAGCTAGCTAGTAGGGCCCTGTGATTTGGTTAATCATGTCACATGACATGGATTTTAACCTTTAAAGCTTTTTTATCAAAGCTGTCCCATTTTCTTTTTATGTCAGATGGTCCAGAACTTTCCAGAATTGCTTTCATTTTTGGTCTAATTCTCATTTCTGGAAAAGGCTTAAAATAATGGTGAAAATCCAGGTCATGTGACATGATTAACCAAGACACAGGACCCTAGATCTAAGGTATGATGATGAACATTCCTCTACAAACCAGCGTGCTATTCCTTAGCTCAGCAAAGCTGAGGTTCAGCAGAGGAGTTGGAGTATGTGCCACAGTGTAATAACCTACTGCGTCACAGTGGAACACAGGAAGACCTGCTCAATTTGAATAGCCCATATCCACACAGGCACACGCCCAATCAGTCATACAGCACAAACAAACACGATGTGTGATCTTAGATAAAACACCACTGCTGGTAAACCTCAAAAACGCAAGCGAGGAATAATAGATGCAAGGCTCTCTTAGACTGAGGCACTGAGCTCCCAGAGGTACTGTCAAAAAATATAGATCGTGATTTATTTKAGGTTACTTTGTGAAAATGTATGTATGGCGATCAAAAAGGTTTGTTGCTAATGCCCCCCCCCCCAAAAAAAAAACAGTTGTCCAAACATTGACACTGTTATTGTGGGCTTCTGGGGGATTTACAAGCCTAATGAATTTGCTCTTGATATAACAACTCAAAGGCATTTATCTCAATMTATCATCTCATAGGCACTGAGCACATGAGAATAATAATCATCTGCAACCAGACAGTTGAGATGGAGGTGATATATATATATTTTTTTKAACACCAAAAACATGCACATCCCTATCRAACAGGAACACCACGTACAAATGCTGTGTTGATATCAACAGCAACAGGGAGGGAAAAAATATATTCCGCCATCTCATCTGTGGCAGGATCGAAAAGAATTAAACTGTATCCAATGATAAACACACTCACAGTCAGTGTATAATTGGAAGGGGCTGTGGAATGCAGTGCTATGACTATGTGGCAGAGGAGTCTATACACAAACACAATCTTCCTCAGCGTTTACATACACAATCTCCTGGCTCATTTACGTGCCATAGCCAATTCATACGGTACACATCAACTATATTCCCTCATTATCATACACAATAAATATATTAAATGTATCAGATGTATTCTTCCCTGTTCATACATACAAACCTATTAAATATTCATCTCTAATCTGCATCTTTCTGCCTGATCTCTCACACACATTCTTGTTGTTTATCTCGTTTCTCTTCCCTGTTCTGGAACAACCAGTAGTTTCCCTGAGGACTGACGCTGCTGTCTGAACGGTCTGTGCCATCACACCTCCTTACTGCATTTCTCAGGCACACACACACACACACAACCTGTAAATCAACATACAACCACAGGGAAGAAAATAAAGAACACAAGAAAGGAGGCTAACACAGAAACAGAAGCAGCATTTCTCTTCAGGTGGCTCCCTTTCCCTACAACAATCAATCACCACTCAGCTCAATTAACTGTGCCTCACAGACAGACACATTCCTCTCCTTTGCTATGTCCCGAGGAGTTCAGTGCGCTAACCAACCTGCTCAGCCTCTGAGTCGTAATCCTCATCGTCAGTGCTCAGCGACATGGCCATGGCTGCTTTTCATACCCTGACCAACTCACAGCAAACTGACATGGCTGCAGCCCGCCCCAGCCTGAGCCTCCTCCTCATCCAGCTGCTGCTGCCGTCTACCGCACAGCCCTCCCTCCTGCTCCACAATCTTCCAGCAAAGGCAATATACACAGCAGAGCAGAGCAGGCTAGCTCATGAATAGGGAATGGCTAGGTCTCTGGGAGGAAGGAGTACAGGGAGACAGTGCAGCCAATGGGGAGACCATATGCAGATAAGGTATTTGAATATGTGCAGTGGAGCCCCACCTTCTTCCAGTCAGGAAGGAGAATGCAGAACCAGTTTGGGGATATTCCTACATGAGCAGGATCACTGGGAAGGAAGACCAGACAAATTCAGCCAATAGAGAGACAGATGGTGTTTTATTCCAAAAGGAACACAAAAAGAGCCCACAGAATCAGCATCTGGCCTTTAAATTGATCAACGACGTGTAGGGGGAGCAGCAGACCACAGATTTCTATGATCAAAATCCATCCCATATGCAGCTATGTGCTACTGTGTCCACATCACACTTCTTTGTGAGGGATTAATCTAGTCTGTTGCTTTCCTGCCTGCCCGCTGCATCAGTGAATCTGGCTTTGATTGCTCTGCTCTGGCTTCTACTTTATGCCCAGCTGTACGGTGGTTGGTTGGAGCTTTTAATGCAGTAAAGGAAGTTAAAGATCAAAAGGGGCTTCACACAGACCATTTTCTATCATGCCGCCACTCCTCCCCTCAATCCCCATTCTGTCTTAGTCAATACAACAGTAGAAGTGATGTCTAATGAGATGCAGTGACAATTAAGCATTTTTGGACTTCGATACACAATAATAAATCAGACTTATTTGCAAATTATTTGTCAAGCTGATCAATAGGCCTAGATAGATCACCCATAAGGAGCATAGTTTTAGTTAACCTTTTATCAGTAAACTCAAAGCCCTCACTTGGTAAACAAGATCACGCAGAACAGTGTTAATTATCCAACAATGACAGACACTGTGGATGAGACCCAGCTGTGACATGGAAGAGATGAGGAGCAAAACAATACAGAAAATCTCATTATCTCCCTCGTTAGGCAATTCTGCAGCCCGCTAAATCAACATTATGCAAATAAGTACAACCACTGCTCTAGGGAAGAAGATAATCTAGTTTGAGAGAGAGACACGAGTACCAAAATCACAACATACGCCCTGCTCTACTAAGCCAAGACAGAGTATGAATATGGGMAGGCTTTCAGATGACAAATGAATGACAATACTGAGGCTACAAACACCGCATTCTCACCTTGGCAGACTTCTTGGGCCAGAACACCACAGGTACACCAGTGGCAGCCATTTTGGGATCATCGTCTTCATGTTCCTTCAAGACAACCTGGGGAACGGGTAAAAGAGTAAGTTCCTGTGTTTTGTAATGGTACGTCCAGATATTTACACAGAGACAGAAAATACATTAGAGCTGAGCTGGACGAGGCACATACCTTCATGTCATCCAGCAGGGCCTGGGGGTCCTCCATGCCATCTGGGACACATTTCTTATTTTCGGGGAGTGCTTCCAACTTCTCCACCAGGGCCTTAAGGCCCTTCAGTTCAAACTCAGTCAAATGAGTCCATTTACTCTGAGACTCTGAGCCTGGCGAACCAGAGGGGGTTTTGGGGAACTCTGGAGGCTGGATGGAGGTGGGGATGCAGCTATCATCCAAGGCAGCTTTGAGAGGCTGAGGGGCGCTGGGTTTACCCTTCCTGTTATCAGGAGAGCAGGGGTCATCAAATGCTGACCTGTCACTCCGTTCTTCTCGTTCCTGCTGCGTCTCGCAGGAGTCCTCCTCGTCCATGTCCTGACTTGGCGAGTCAGAGGGGCTCTCAGTGCTCAGCTTCGTCTCCAAATCTGAAGAAGTGCAGGAGGAGGATGAGAGAAGACTAAAGGACCAGTCTGATGTGCTCCATGTGTAACCATTCCGGTCAGATTATAATTTCTGTCACTTTCATCATGCTAGCTATCATTTCTGTGATAACGCAGTCTCACTGATTAAACAGAGGTCAGAGGTGTTATAACATTGGCTCTTAGCAAAGGATTAGAGAGTTACCCACTTGTGAGTGGTAATTACAACAAGAGTGCAAGGCAGGAGCTCTCGGGATAGAAGAAAGATTKAAGCAGCATTCATGGACACACCCGGGTCATTGGTTAAACAGCTCCATTAGTTGGGCTCACTCACCGATTAGCAGAGGCTCTCTGTGAAACTCCGGAGCAAGATAGGAGCGCTTGGTCAGGCAGTGCACGTACCTCTCCAGGACATACCAGCACATCTCATTGTAGAACGGGTAGCGGAACTTGGAATGAACCTGAAACGAGTTTGGAGAGAAAATGTGATTATACAAAAGTCTCTAAAAAGACAATCAGGGTAGTCATTCCCATGTTTAGTCTGCTACCATTTTGTACTGATTAACAAGAGTTAACGCCTAATCTTCACTTTAGGTCTGGTGGTTTATTTACTTCCTTCTGTATTAATACTCAAGCAGTAGGCCTAATGTCTGGGACTAGACAGTTATCATTTACTCTAGGCTAAAACATGAGGATCGCCACAGGAAAGGAAGACCCAGAATTACTTCTGCTGCAAAGGTAAGTTAATCAGAGTTACAAGCCTCAGAAATTGCAGCCCAAATAAATGCTTCACAGAGTTCAAGTAACAGACACACCTCAACATCAACTGTTCAGAGGAAACTGTGTAAATCAGGCCTTCATGGTCGAATTGCTGCAAAGAAACCACTACTAAAGGACACCAATAAGAAGAAGAGACTTGCTTGAGCCAAGAAACACGAGCAATGGACATTAGACTAGTGGAAATCTGTCCTTTGATCTGTCCAAATGTGAGATTTTTGGTTTCAACYGTCGTGTCTTCGTAAGATGCAGAGTAGGTGAACGGATGATCTCCGCATGTGTGGTTCCCATCGTGAGGAGGAGGTGGTGGTGGTGGTGTGATGGTGTGTTTTGCTGGTGACACGGTCAGTGATTTATTTAGAATTCAAGGCACACTTAACCTGCATGGCTACCACAGCATGTCCAAACTTTTGACTGCTACTATATAATACAAAAGTATGTGGAAACACTTTCAAATTTGTAGAGTCGGCTATTTCAGCCACACCCATTGGTGACAGGGGTATAAAAAAAAAATGTTTTTTAAAGCACACAGCCATGCAATCTCCATAGACAAACATTGGCAGTAGAATGGCCTTACTGAAGAGCTCAGTGACTTTCAACGTGGCACCGTCATAGGATGCCACCTTTTCAAAAAAGTCAGTTTGTCCAATTTCTGCCCTGGTCAACTGTAAGTACTGTTATTGTGAAGTGGAAATGTCTAGGAGCAACAACAGCTCAGCTGCAAAGTGGTAGGCCACACAAGCTCACAACAGGACCACAGAGTGCTGAAGCACGTAAAAATCGTCTGTCCTCGGTTGAAACACTCCGTATTCCAAACTGCCTCTGGAAGTACCGTCTGCACAAGAACTATTCGTCGGGAGCTTCATGAAATGGGTTACCAATGCAGAGCAGCCGCACACAAGCCTAAGATCACCATGCGCAATGTCAAGCGCCAGCTGGAGTGGTGTCAAGCTCGCCACCATTGAACTCCGGAGCAGGTCAAACACGTTCTCTGGAGTGATGAAGCCTACCAGATGAGCTAAATTACTTCTATGCTTGCTTCGAGGCAAGCAACAGTGAAGCATGCATGAGAGCACCAGCTGTTCCGGACGACTGTGTGATCACGCTCGCCATAGCCGACGTGAGAAAGACCTTTAAACAGGTCACTATTCACAAGGCCAGACGGATTATCAGGACGTGTCCTCCGAGCATGCCCTGACCAACTGGCAAGTGTCTTCACTGACATTTTCAACCCGTCCCTGGCCGAATCCATAATAMCTACATGTTTCAAGCAGACCACCATAGTCCCTGTGCCCTAGAACACCAAGGTAACCTGCCTAAATGACTACCGACCCATAGCACTCACATCTGTAGCCATGAAGTGCTTTGAAAGGCTGGTCATGGCTCACATTAACACCATCATCCCAGAAACCATAGACCCACTCCAACTTGCATACCACCCCAACAGATCCACAGATGACACAATCTCTATTGCACTCCACACTGCCCTTTCCCACCTGGACAAAAGGAACACCTACGTGAGAATGCTGTTAATTGACTACAGCTCAGCATTCAACACCATAGTGCCCTCAAAGCTCATCCCTAAGTTAAGGACCCTGGGACTAAACACCCCCCTCTGCAACTGGATCCTGGACTTCTTGACAGGACTGCACGGCCAAGCACGACTCCAATACCATCATTAAGTTTGCCGACGACCCAACGGTGGTAGGCCTGATCACCGGCAACAATGAGACAGCCTATAGGGAGGTCAGAGAACTGACAGTGTGGTGCCAGGACAACAACCTTTCCCTCAACGTGATCAAGACAAAGGAGATGATCGTGGGYTACAGGAAAAGGTGGGCCAAGGACGCTCCCATTCTCGTCGATGGGGCTGTAGTGGAGCAGGTTGAGAGGTTAAAGTTCATTGGTGACCACATCRCCAACAAACTATCATGGTCTAAACACACCAAGACAGTCGTGAAGAGGGCACAACAAAACCTATTCCCCCTCAGGAGACTGAAAAGATTTGGCATGGGTCCTCAAAAGGTTCTACAGCTGCACCATCGAGAGCATCCTGACTGGTTGCATCACTGCCTGGTATGGCAACTGCCTGGTATGGCAACTGCCTGGTATGGCAACTGCTCGGCCACCGACCTCAAGGCACTACAGAGGGTAGTGTGTACGGCACATTACATCACTGGGGCCAAGCTTCCTGCCATCCAGGACCTCTATACCAGGTGGTGTCAGAGGAAGGCCCTAGTCATAGATTGTTCTCTCTGCTACCGCACGGCAAGCAGTACCGGAGTGCCAAGTCTAGGTCCAAAAGGCTTCTWAACAGCTTCTACCCCCAGGCCGTAAGACTGATGAACATCTAATCAAATGGCTACCCGGACTATTTGCACTGACCCCACCCCTTTCTTTCTTTTTTTGATGCTGCTGCTACTACTCGCTGTTTATTATCTATACATCTTCACTTTACCTCTACCTACACGTACATATTACCTCAACTAATCTGTACCCCCACACATTGACTCAGTACCGGTACCCCCTGTATATAGCCTCGTTATTGTTATTTTATTGTTGCTCTTATTTTTTACTTTAGTTTATTTAGTAAATATTTTTCTAAAACTGCATTGTTGGTTAAGGGCTTGTAATGGTTTCACCATCTGGCAGTCCGACAGACGAATCTGGGTTTGGTGGATGCCAGGAGAACGCTACCTGCCCTAATGCATAGTGCCAACTGTAAAGTTTGGTGGAGGAGGAATAATGGTCTGTGGCGGTTTTTCATGGTTCGGGCTAGGCCCCTTAGTTCCAGTGAAGAGAAATCTTAACACTACAGCATACAATGACATTCTAGTCGATTCTGTGCTTCCAACTTGGTGGAAGGCCCTTTCCTGTTTCAGAATGACAATTCCCCAGTGCACAAAGCGAGGTCCATAAAGAAATGGTTTGTCGAGATCAGTGTGTAAGAACTTAACTGGCCTACACAGAGCCCTGATCTCAACCCCATAAAACACCTTTGTGATGAATTGGAAAGCCTACTACGAGCCAGGCCTAATCGCCCAACATCAGCTTCCGACCTCACTAATGCTTGTGGCTGAATGGAAGCAGTTCCCCACAGTTCCCCACCCCACAGACTACCTCCATATTGATGCCATGATTTTGGAATGAGATGTTCGACAAGCAGGTGTCCACATACTTTGATCATGTCGTGTAAGAAACTAGATGAACAATTCAACTGCATTTGATAGAGACAACGGTTAAGTTAAACACACACTGGCAAACCAGAGGCCCTGTTCAAGGCCAAGCTCTTCCATTCATTCCCATCTCTCCAGGGAGAGCTTGCCCTCTCAGACACAGCAGCATGATCTGATTCCCACTCTCCTCTTAGAAACACAGCTATATTTATCTCGCTGAGATGATTTCATACAGATCAACACTTTTCAGTGATAATCCTTTCTTTCTCCAGCTCCATTTCTGTGTTGAGGTGTAAAAATAGAGTGAACGCAATGTGCCAAGCCCTGGGGAGCATATGAAACGGTCTCYGTTTCTCTCATGCCTCTTTTCCAGCAGAAACAAAAATAGTACTGTACTTTCAGCAAAGCTGACTCTTCCAACCAGCTATCCATCATAACTGAGAAAGCTACATTTAGCCAAGTATCCATATAAACCTCAAAGCCTGCAGGACAAGCATCCATATCATTACAGCAACTACTCCGATCTTATTATTGGAAAGAATACCGGAATAAAAAGAGTGAAATATTTCTAGACATTCCTCTAATTAGGTCATTACAATACAAACACATGCATACACACAAAAGCAATAGGCTCATATACACTTTATTTCATCAACATAAGAAGCCCCAGGGAGTTTATGTGAAAAGGAGAGAAACACTCTTTCCTTTAAGTATTTCAGTCTCAGGCTGCCAGTATTTAATCTCAGTTAACCCAGAATTTAAATCTTGCGTAATTTGATCAGCTGCGTRGGTCCATACGGTTCGGTTGGCGAAATCTCCACCCTAGCAAAAAGAAACTCTCAGCCAAAACCCCCTCCCCTCCACTAATTAAACCTGTGTTGATCACCCCTGGAGTTTAAAATTGCTTAAGCACCRCCTTTGTCCAATTATACTTCCAAATAATCAGTGTCAGATTCGTCGGTTTACGCGCAGGATCTCTCCACGAGAGATTAAGCCAATATGACACAACAAGCTCCATGATTCATTTCTGCCCTTTTAGAGCTGTATTCTGATTTTACATGAACCGCTGTCACAGACTATTTCCACATGAATATGGATGGATTTTCTTCCAGGCACAGACCTCATCCGCGCCATCATGAGCACATCAGTCTGTTTCTCAATTGGATGGTAATGCAAATGACAGAATTTTCAGCACCTGGGCCTTTGTGTCACATTCCTGCCTTGTTTCAATCCCTAGCTTCCCAACTTCTTCTTTCATATACATTTCGGATTTCACCTATCCAGTTCAGATTTGTAAAAAAACAGAGGTAGGGGCTGAGGAAGGGACTATTCAGTTCTCATACTCAGACATAGCAAACTAAGTGACCTAGACTTGTTTGTATGAGGTGAGGCTTTTTCCCCATCAATCTTCATTGTAGAGACACAGTTTAGTTTCACTAATGTGGTCCCGTGTGGCTCAGTTGGTAGAGCATGGCGCTTGCAACGCCAGGGTTGTGGGTTCATTCCCCACGGGGGGACCAGGATGAATATGTATGAACTTTCCAATTTGTAAGTCGCTCTGGATAAGAGCGTCTGCTAAATGACTTAAATGTAAATGTAAATGTCTAATGGTTTCACTAATGGAGCAGGTCAAAGGTGGAGTGAAGCGTCAGTACTGGAACACCTGTATGAGACAGCCTACCTTAGTCCTGTTCTCTATCTCATAGATTGAGAGTTGCATGGGAATGTTAAAGCTGTGCAGAATGTTGCCACCGAACACCAGTGTGTCCTCGGGGGTGTAGACTGCATGAATCCAGCCTGAAACGGGACAGCCAGCCAAACATCATGAGAACCAGCTGACCCACTCAAAACATGCTCAGGCAGACAGACATGGTATGCCCAAACATGTTCTCAAACACATGCCTGAATAAAGCAGTGCATGTACTGTATGGTTTGTTACAATGATATTAATGATATTATGATAGGAATAGATCAAAACAAAATGCTAGGCAGCTCACCGGAGGGGATGAAGAAGGTGTAGCCCTGTTTTAGCTCAACTCTCTGGCAGCCATCTGCACGATCTCCCAGGAAGACGTCACTCTGCTTGCCTGACAGAACCCAGTCCTCATACAGGGCAAGGTTATGAGGTGTCGGAGGCACCAGCCAGAACACCTGAGCACAGGACAGGGAGATAAAAGTTGGGGATGTGGCTTTGGTTGTCATCTAAAAACAAGGGCGATATATTTCTCAAGGTTACAGCTTATATTAGAGAAGTCAGCACATTTCGGAGATTTGCTCATCCTTTCACATAATGTTCTTCCCCCTCGCTTCCTCTTCATGCCCTAGCTTGACCTTTGCAAGTTTGTATAATGTGATCCGTCAAAGGTGTGCATACGGACACCCTAGCAACAATCCTCTGATGTCTGCTGACTCTGCAGCAATCGCTGAGACAAACAGGGAACGGGTTCACTTGTAGCGCCTCTACAGAAATAGGATACATGTACAGTACCAGGATTGGGGGACGGTATACGAGAGAGCCTCAGGATGCACTATTTTGCCACATACAATCTGGAAAACAAACATGACAACTTACCTTTCCTCCCTTGAAAACGTGATACCACACAGACGTGCCCCCGAAATCAATGTGGAAGTCAGTATAGCAGCCCTTCACGCTCATCAAACAGTACCTACAGAGGGACATGAGAGGGGTGAATGATGACCCACTGGATCTGAATAGTTATGACGCACCTAGGGGAGCATATTTTCTTTGTTTGACAGCCTAGACGTTAAGAGCGTTGGGCCAGTAACCAAAAGGTCCCTGGCTGGAATCACTGAGCCGACTASGTGAAAAATATGTTGATGTGCCCTTGAGCAAGGCACTTAACCCTAATTGCTCCTGTAAGTCGCTCTGGATAAGAGCATCTGCTAAATGACTAAAATGTAACTAAGAAGACTATGGGTTAGGGGCTGAGCTGAATGAACATCAGAAACCGAAAGGGGGGAAATAAAAGATGTGCAGTACAGCCACCAAGTATAGTCACCAATTATTTCAAAAAAGTGTGTTAGAAATGTTAAGCGAGCTMATTTTTTGTTAATTGTTCTTACCCCAGAAACTATACAGTAATTGTACCATTTCAACATTCCAGCTGTGCAATGTACAACTGAATTTGAAAGCTATTTGGATGAAAATGTCTTTGTGATTAATTTCTAAGTGATTAATTTCTAAGAAACAAGCAGCTCAACCACAATATCTGTTTGAAATCCGCTACGCTCTACTGTACTACAACTGCCAGTACCCTATTCCAACAAACACCAACAACAACAAAAAATCAGTAACCACAAATAAGCTAAGAGAATCACTCACAACAGCCTCTCCTCTGGAAGTTAATTGTGGAATGATTAGGGCTCCGTGGGACATAAATCATTCAGTAAGATAAGAATGAGAACAGGTCTATTAATAGAATGGGACCCGACCACTGACTCCAGTAGCCTCATATAAACCAGAATGATTACSGCTGCGCTATAGTAAAACTATGTAAGCTCGCGAAATCAGGCGGCTTGCGAGGCTATGACTCCAGGGCTTCAGTGGAGAAAATGGAACACTATCATTTACGACCGGGACGATACCAATATCGCAATATTTTTTCCATTACAAAACTGAAAACACGAAGCAGACAAAACTATTTGGTCCTTTAAAAACCATCTGTATGTAACYTAATGTGCTACAGCTTGGAAAATAAATGAATGTGACTGAATGACCAAATTTTTATTTTTTTCTCMCAACATTAGTGCTGTTTTCCTAAAGTTGTTAAATACACTTCGTGTTTTGTTTCCTTGCCACGATACTAATGAGTATCACGATACTGGTATCATCCCGGCCATACTATCATTACATGGCACATTATTGTTAGAGCCACAGCCATGATTTTTGTTAGGTGGTTTGATTTGTATGTAGGTTACTGTAAAATGGTGCATCTGTTCTCCTGRTATCATTTTGCAGCCAGCACAGTTAGTCTACGCTCAAGGTTTATCAGATTGAAATCAGCTAATAACAAGTGCATACCACACAGAGTGTGTGATAGATTTTTTTTAAAGGCCAAATAAAAAGTTTGGGACGAGACGATACCAGTATCACAGCCCTAATGTTGGAAACAAACATCATTATGTTGTCCTCCAGAGTCAAAAAAATAATAATTCCAAGCTATAGCACACAATATTTTAGAGTTTTGGTCTGCTTCATGTTTCCATTTTTGTCTGAAAAAATKGTGATACTGGTATCATCACAGCCCTAGTAAAAAGGCTGTGATASTTCTACTGTGGATATGGTAGGGTAGAAATTCCACTCTTCAAGCCATGGGACATCCAAAATTAGTGATGAATAAACCATATATTAATTATATACCTGGCACTGATCAACATAAACCCTGGCTCATTTTGTCCATACATATCATTTGATTTGGTCTAGTTACATAAGTCTATGGCTAAGTTATAGTTCTCCAGCCCCGGCTGACTCTTACTGTATGAGGCCAGTCAGACAGATACAGGCTTGTCATCCATCCCACAGCAGTGTATCTGCACCTTCCCACAGAGACACCGGAGGAGAGGGTTCACATGGGCTGGAGACCGGAGTATGACCTTGACTGAGGTAATGGTGGAAACTGCCAGTGTAAGCACATTATAAATGCTCCCACTCAGAGGGAGAAGGTCACCTCATCCATATAGACACATATCACCGACACTCAACAGAACATGTTGAGACGCATAATACTGTATGGCTTACAGACTTCACTGAGGGCCCATCTGCTGAACCTGTGAGACACTCACATAATCACACACACAGATCCCCAGCCTATTGTACAGCAGTTTGCAGCTCTCCTCTGGACAGAGAGTGAGCAGACCCTGGGCTATTGAAGCCCAACATCCCACTACAAAACACCACTCACGATCAATCACACCAGCCCTTGAGCGTCTCCATTAAAGACAGTGTAAATAAATCAAATGACATGATAGAGTACTCCCGACATCTCTCGATCTGAACAGCTTTTCCCAATAAAAGACAGACGTACCCGATAGCTATTCCTCTCTCTGACCCAGTTCGCTCAGGACCACCCCCCACCCCACCCGCTAGTCACCGACCAGACAGGAGAGAACTGCTCCGGATTTTATTTCTGCCCTGCACCATTAAGTAAAAAATAGAGAGGAGTGAGAGTAGGAGAGAGAATATTAGAGTGAAAGAGAGCTAGAAAGAGAGAGGGGAAGAGTGAGGGMGAATGGGAGGGCACAATTGGCTCTTGAATTATGTCTATGTCATAATGCTGGTAGCTGATTGGCTGAAGAGGAGCCATGAAGTCACTTCGGCATCCTGTGAAGAACCGCCYTCTACCATGAAGGAGCCCTGCTGCCTAGCAACCATCAGAGGAAGTGAATGACAGCAGGGGGCTAAAAGAGAGAGGGCAAAGGGACTTTGGAAAAAGGAGGAGTAAGCTAATATTTCCTCCCAGCAAAGCAGCAATTTTCTCACAGCTTTTTAAAATAAACTTTGGCCTGTGCTTCAGCGTTTTCCTGTTATGTACAATCAACTGCATTTTTGTAACAGGTCCACACATCAAAAGAAACGTTGTCATTGCACACAATAACTAACTGAATTTCTAAAAGACAAATTACTTACTTCTGTACTTTGGGGTACTTCATCTCTGAGATGACATTAGTGGCTTCAGTTTGTCTTTGTTTCAGTTTAAGGGGCCACATGTTGTCCACCCAGTCCACTAGATCCACCTATAAGAGAGAGTTGACAGTTGGCATTCACTATCAAATTTGCCCTTGTTCATAATGGATAAATGAATCAAAAACTGGCGGTGCCATCTTACCACAGTGGGCCTCTTGACGAGGTTCTCCAGTTTGGTGTGACTGAACTCCAGGCTGATAACATTAAAGAGTTTGTCCCGCTCCTCCTCAGGCGTCTCATAGTAGCGGACAAACTGGGCCATGCTCATCTCAGAGCCTTTCTGAGTGCTCACGTCCATCACATCAACGGCACGACGGCTACCTGCAAACACAAACACAGCAGTCTTACCGTAAACCTGAACACTACCAGGTCACATGAGAGATCCTATTAGAGGTAATTAAGTAAAAAGCCWAAATAAAAAGTGGCATTTAACTGTAACTGATTTCAGTCTGACTTTCTGTAATATAGATGGATAGGCCTATGTGTGTTGTGTCTGCACTGGAAATTTCTGAAATGCATCTTGGTAAAGTGAGTCATCTAACCCTGCATTACAGGCTTTAAAAAAAGTTTCCATCAACACCCACACACTTTTTGACTTGACACCTTTTCCGGCAGCATGCTTTTCATTCATCAACAAATGCAGGGTATTGTTGAGTACAGTGTGGGCACTGCTGTCCAAACTAAATGATGAGTCTAAGAGAAGGATTTATGCAGTGAAAGGAATATGTACCATGCCTAATATTTAAAAGATAGACTTACCAACCAAACCCTTAATCTCACTGACGGTGAACTCCGGGTCTGGCATTCTGTATTTTTTCAAGAATAAAGTCAAGATAAGCATATTACCTTCAAACCATTCCACAAAACCTAATATTTAACCAAGGCAAACAAGAACATTTAATAGGCTAAATAGGACTTTATTGTTCACATGTCTTCATATTGTACTCATCTCTCACCTGAGCCCCAGTCCATCTTTGGCTTTGAAAATAAGAGGGGTCTGAAGTGCTTCTCTTTGAACATACTCATAAGTGAAATCTGAGAATAAAAAAAGTGTAGGTGTTCATTATAACTTCACTCTGCACATGGTACAGTAGAGTACAATTTGTGTGCGTCTCAATGTCTGCGTTTAGACAGGCAGCCCAATTCTGGTCTTTTTTTCTCTTCACTAATTGGTCTTTTGACCAATCAGATCAGCTCTGAAAAAGATCTGATGTGAAAAGATCTGTTGTGATTGGTCAAAAGACAAATTAGTGGAAAAAATATCAGAATTCAGCTGCCTGTCTAAACACTGCCATAGATGTGTGAGGACATCCTGCACAAAGACAAATTAACCAAATGTAACTTCTCCCCTAATGTGTGTGAATGCAATGGATGAAAAGGAAGAACATTTTAAAGGCCCAATGCAGACATTTTTTATCTCGATATCAAATCATTTCTCGGTAACAATTAAGTACCTTGCTGTGATTGTTTTCAATTAAAATGCAAAAAAAAGTAGCTACAGTAGCTTCTTAGCAAAGACCAATTTCTCAAGCAATCATTTTCCTAAGACTGTCTGGGAGTGGTCTGAGTGGGGAGGGGAAAATGGGAAAACTAGCTGTTATTGGCAGAGGTTTGGAATGCTCTTTCTTATTGGTGTATTAACTAATTTACCACTTGGTGATGTCACAAGGCACACCACAACTCCATCCTACCAAAACAGGCTGAAATTTCAGGCAGTCTTTTCAAACAGCTCTTACACTAAATGGGCAGTATCACAGTATTATTCCAACCTCAGTGTGGAAATATATGAAATACAAGARAATTACATTTTTGACTGCACTGGCCTTTAAGCATGTCCACCAGTGAGGGGACAGTGAGTGTGGTAGGCTAAAATTACGAATTAAGCATTTTATTTTAAATTACCTTTGCCGTCCATYAACTGAACGAAATGTCTGTTATACGAATTACTAACAAGTTTCTCCTCCAGATTAAAACCCCTGACATTTGCAATTTCTTCAACGTCAGAGAAGTCCTCATTTTCGTCGTACATTGTCCGGCAGATGGAGCGCTAGTAGAGGAATGAAAATACAGGTTATAAAAGTCAATATTTATCACGTCTAACCAATAATGTTCTTAAAGTACTAGAGTATATAATGAACATGCAAGTATAGTTTTGAATAAGGGCGGTCGTATCAAATTAGAAAAAGCAAAGGCCAGGCAGTACATTATCTTATGTAGGCTCGAGAGAGATAACAATAAAACAGTGGTGCACGTGGCTATGCTGTATTTGTGGTTGTAGGTGGGCCTTTAGCTGCAAACACCTTTACAGATGATTAAACAATGCTAGTTAATAACCTCACTCGTTATGTCCAAGACAAACATTAACATAACGTGCTAAGATGCACAATAACAACGGTAGGCAGAGTCTGAGTGGGATTGTGAATGACGTCTATAATTTACCAAGTAAAATATAGCCTAAGTAACTACATAAAGCTGACGTTTGTCAAATTTTAACAACCTATGACATCTTCTGTTCTGAGGGTCAATGAAATTATGATAAGCTAGGCTACCACTGATATCTCAGCTAACCTAGCTAGCTAGTCCAGTTAAAAGCGAGGCTAGCTATGCTAGAATAGGGTAATAATGCTACACACCAGCTTGCGTCCAGAATCTGCACCAGCTTCCATGATCTGAGCCCTTGCCTAGTGTATCTGTTCAGCCCTTCATTTAAAAATGATAATAATCACATTTAAACTAATTATCACTGCGTTTCGACTCAACTAAGTGGTAACCATATTTGTTTTGTGCTGGATAACGTCACCGACAGAATCAAAACATTGTTGGACAACGTCATGCGTCACCTCCCACACTACTTATTCTTCACGTCAACTATGAAAATAGTTCTGAATGTATAACAAACAAATGCTATTACATTTATTTCGCCGACTATTTCGCGGTCTGTCATAGACCTGCAATTGCATACACAACAAAAGCTGCTTGGAGTCCGCATGCATGCTAGCTCTAGTTTAGATCCCTCAATATGGATATATTGCATGCATGTACGCTCTTGGGCACAATGGGCCGTGGGAACATTGTCTAAAATTATTCAATTGATTATTGCAAATTGTTAGTTAGTAGCTAGACATTTGTATCAACGTGTCATGCGAATGGCTAAATTWTAATCATCCACTGTCGTTCAAATTATTATAAATAATTTGCAAGTATAACTGACACTGTTTGGTTCGCATTCTTCACCGGCATACGTTTCAGATAGCCAGGTTCTATTTTCCACGAGTGGCCCTGCATGACTGRCTAATGACAGTAACCAAATTATTGTACGCACTATAAATATCGTTTCAGGGTAACTAGTTACCATGTGAAAGTTTAATGTATTTTTGTTTGTATGATCCAACTAACTTATTATACTTATTATGGATAGGCAGAATTGTGCGTAGTTTATTAAGCTTCGCCGCAGTGGCTTATGGGTGCAGCCAGCTCGAGCGAAACCGCAGGGTCTAGATGTTCGGTTCAGAGGCGCTGCAGAGGAAGTAGACGGTATGAAGTTTAAACAGCGTTATGCTTACAATACTTTGCCATTATTTAATGTCAACATAGCGTTAGCGAAAGTCGATTGAAAGTATCTGAACTGCTGCCAATTTCTACATCAATTTATTTGGACACCGAGGATGTTATCTCTGGCTAGCTAACGCCTATCGTTTTTATTAAACAGCCACATACGAATCAAACAACGCCTGTTCAGTCTATTCAATTTCAGCGGCACAATGAGTCTGAACGAGCATTCATTGCAAGCACTGTCTTGGAGGAAGCTTTACTTGAGTCGAGCAAAACTGAAGGCTTCCAGTCGAACGTCTGCTCTACTATCTGGGTTCGCTATGGTAAGGAATATACTCGCCCAAAGATGCATTGCAGCAAAGGCAAGTCTTTGATGTCCATAGTAGGATGACAGCTAGGCATAATCCAAAAGCAGAATCCTTGTGTATTCATCTCATGTTGTATAGATTCTTTGCACCCCCTAGTTTTGCATTGCAGTTTTTCTTCATTTGGGAAGATCATGTCTGGATGGAATTTTGACAGCACGTTTTTCCCCCTTTTATAGATCTCTAGTTCCAGACGTTCTGTCATGAATGCTAATTTTCTCTGATATACATTTCATACTGTTACTATCCCTTTCTCCTCTCTAGGTAGCAATGGTGGAGGTTCAGTTGGACACAACCTATCCTTACCCACCTGGTCTCCTCATTGCCTTCAGTGCCTGCACCACTGTGTTGGTGGCTGTTCACCTTTTTGCCCTGATGGTTAGTACCTGCATCCTGCCTAACATTGAGGCAGTCAGCAACGTTCACAACCTCAACTCCGTGAAGGAGTCTCCACATGAGAGAATGCACCACCACATCGAGCTGGCCTGGGCCTTCTCTACAGTCATTGGCACCCTGCTCTTCCTGGCTGAGGTTGTACTCCTCTGCTGGGTCAAATTTCTACCCATTAGGCCTAAGAACCACAATCCCAACAATGGGACCATATCTGCAGGTGTGGCTGCTGCCATCACCTCCACCTCCATCATGGTGCCTTTTGGCCTGATATTTATAGTATTTGCTGTACATTTCTACCGTTCCCTTGTCAGCCACAAGACAGACAGACAGTTCCAGGAGCTGGAGGAGCTATCCAACCTGACCAGGCTGCAGAATGAGCTGGACGGCAGAGGGGAGTCCCTCATGCAATCCCCCAGCTCTCAATTCCCTTAAAGACTGACCACTCTGACAAGATAGATATCTCTACCACGACAATACTTTTGCCATTAGTTTGACATTTCTATTAAAAACACTGCATCATTTATATGAAAGTGTTGTGCTATTCACTGTTTGAAATGTTCACATTTCTAGATTTTTTACTTGCATATAACTGTAAAACTATGCCACTTAACGCATGTACACATTTTCAACAGAAAAAAAACACTGTCTTAACTGGCACTTGGAGCGTTTGTATTGTGGACAGTTTTTTAAAATTCCATTTACCTTGCAGGTAATAATGCATGGGGCTGAAGAGGGCTCTCATTAACAATCTATTGTGACAAGGTGGCTTGCTTTATTGTTATGAGCACCACTGAAGGTCTTATGGTGTTTAAGACAACTCTGAACCTCGCAAGTTAAAATTTGCGTAGAGCTTCCTGGGAAACCCATTTCTCATCTTTCTACAACGAGTTTCCAAGCAGGAAATGTAAGTTCCGAGTTGTCTTGAATGTGGCATTACTTCTGTAAGAGGTGAATATGTTCCGTATTCAACCTAATGTTCTGATTTTTACTTTTTAGAGTTAATGTTTGATATTAAATGTAATCGGCCTGCTTAAGTTATTTGTAGTCCAAATGTTACTGCATAAACTCACAACAGTTTACTATTATGTAAACTATTTGTTATTCAATTAAAAAATTTGTACCATGGTTGTCTGAACAATGTTTTTGTGACATAAAGCTATTTTCACTGCTGCTTAAACAGTGAATACAGAAATGAACTGCACATATTTTCTCAACACAATTTGCTTTGTAAAAKGTGTTATGTTGCTTTAATTTCCTGTCAAAAGTGCACCCTCTGACTTGTTTGCACACTAAGTTGGTAGGTCTTGGTAAATATAGAACATCCTTAAACCATGTAACCATTTGCTTTTTGTTTTGCTTCTAGGATACATTTTTTAATACCTCAAATTGCCATTGGGGAATGATAGACAGATGGTGCTGTGACCTCATTACAAGTCTGATCATGTTCAGTGGTCCTGTTTCAGAGAAGTAAAGTTACTAAGATCTTACTCATGATGTGCTCTCTTTATTTGTTAAATTATGGCATTTTACTACGTGTCCAGAGATCAACAGAGATGAAGCACTTTAGGGTGGTCCTCCTGTTGTCCTTCTGTGGTATGTCCTATTCACTGGTACGTTGACTGTGTTTCCATTAAAACTGATCTTACATCCAACAGATGTACCTTAAGCAGAGAAAAGTGGGACACCTCACCATACAGTGAATTGATCATCACCAGACCTGGGTTCAAATACATGTGTATTTTATGATTTTTTCTTTATTTTTCAAATAATGTGGCCTGAAGCAATTATTTTGGAAGTAATTTAAAAGTATTTTCAAATACCTGGGTTAAATGCATGGAAGTGTATTTGAGTATTTTCAAATAGCTGCCAATACTTTCCAAATACATTCCAATATTCAACTACTTGTCTTTTCAAATAAATATCAGAATACTTTGAAATGTATGTGAAAGTAATTGAGATATTTGAAATAGTATTTGAACCCTGGTCTGCTAGGGGGCTCAGCACCACACCTGCAACACCAAGTAAAAGACAAACTTTTAAATGCTTCAAAATACAAAGTATGTACCTTAGGAGTTGTGTATATTGTCGTTGTTGTTGCCTCTTCTCTTYCAAAGTCCGACACTGTTCCACATTTGGCCACTGCGTCCACCCAGAAGCCCTCATAAAGCTGACCTTTGTCCAGGTAAAATAACTTCCAGTTGCTTTCATACCGTTTTTTTCCTTGATTCACTAATTTGTGTTGAAGCCAATCTCAAAACCTGACATACTGTTATAGTTTACACCCAAATCCATACAAATCCAAACTGAATTCATTCACTTTGTTTCACCAAATCAATTTTTTTATGAACTAATCGCTGTTTCCACAGTAGTAACAGACTTGTGTGCAATATTTCGTTATTTCAGTGTTTCATTGAATTACAGACAAATTGTCAAAGTTGTGGACAGCTCATCTACACTAATAAAGATGCATGCAAATGTAGGCTACAATTACTTAATCTACCTCACCTCTCCATTTACACACTGGAAATCAACTTTGTCTTGAACGCACCCGTGGTGACAGTCATGAGACTTCCATGTAAGGTAATATTCCTCTACCTAGACGAAACATGCCCTGTCCGTGATGTTTGTCTTCAGCCATTCTCCCTCAGATACAGTATAGTGGGAAAGGAAAAAAGTGTAGGTCCTATAGCTACATCCTTATTACCTGTTGAAAGATTATTTTTTTAAATGGAGAGAACCAGTCACGGCCCATGGGTCTAAATGGTGACGCAGTAAAAGAGAATTTATGCTTGATCCGAAAGGTGGTCGGAGGCGCGGTATGGATGGTGTGACGCCATTGCCGAGCCTTTTGAGACATACAGTTGCCAAATTGAGCTCTGTACCGCATCGCCATGCAWAACGAAAATGTTTTAACAATGCAGAGGGCTCCGCATTGACATGATTGGTTGATGGTAAGTGGGGGCGGGAGGTCTAGTATAAACACAAACTCACTTCCTTGACAACTTCCTTCACAACAGCTCTGCACTGTTCSGTGAAGCGCAAGAAGTGTGAATGCCCTACAGAGGCCATATCACCCTAAATGCTGCACGGCCAATGCAGATGGAGGGTTAACCATGCAACGCCTTTAAACCTAGGCCTAATACCTCAAAATAAATGATGTGTGCAAAATTTAGGCTATGTCATGCAACAGTAGTACCATGCTTCTTGCTCTCCAACTAATCCCCTGTGTATTCATCTCCATAGACTGAATAAACAGCATTTTACATTATCAGCAAAAATATTGTAATCAGATTGGATACTTTTGAAAAATTTGATGATTACTTCAAGGATTACTTTTACATTCAGAAAGGATGTTTGCGAGAAAAAAAATCGGACACTTCTGTTTTCTCAATGACATTGAAATCAGCATTGAAAAAATTCGAACGTTTAAGTTTGTTCCACCTGAGCGAGTCTGACCACAAATCAGAGACCACTATGATGACACACCAAATTAGTTTGATCAATCGCGGGAAAAGAGCAAGAATAGGATTTTGTAGGCTACAGTCCAAGCTATGTCTTCCAATAGTGAGACTGCTGTCGTCATCCAAAGATTAACCAATTTGAATAAACGCTTGTAGGTATACAGTGTTTGTTTACATGTACAATGTTTACAAACATTGGAGAAAACCAAGCTTATATTTTGGGTTCTCATGGAGTGTGACAGTTTATAAGTTATATTATTTTATAAGTTAGCATTTATATGTTATATTCTTCAAGAATCAATTGATATATAATTTAGTCCAAAAATTGATGTAGCAACTACAGATGGACCCTTTTAAGTCTATCAAAAGTGTGCGAGTTTGAGCATATGTCCATTAGGCCTATGGATTTATTTTAGCAGCATGAATTGGATTGAGCAATTAAAGCCCTACTTTTATTCCATAGGCTTGGATCCGCACTATGCAGCTGTTACAAGAGCGCATTTTTCACTGGCTGTCCACAGGTTTCAAAAACAATGATTGATAGGCAGCTTAAACTTCTTGAATTCAACCATTATGGGTTCAGCTACACATTTTAGATTTGTGAACAGCCATCCACAACAACCACAATCTGTAAGGCGCAAATAGCTAAATGAGAAAGCAGCAGTGTGATTCACATCAATGCGCTATGTAGATATCAATAATAAGTGATAACCGTATCACCGTAGACTACACCACTGCTGTCATCCTTACCTACGAACGCCGTTTGGGTCTTTGAGTGTCAAAAAAGATAATAACACTATTTGACGTGTCAAATAAGCATGTTGACCAATCAGGACCCGAATATGACTACACGTCACATAATAATTTAACATTTCATTTTTGACTTAGTTATTACACATTGATTACACTATCACTCGTATTTCATATGTCACAACGATTCACCAATATGTATGCTATGATGCTGGTAAAGTTGTGTCTGGCGCCCGTGCCGCTGCTGCACGAGTGCAGACACACTTACCCAAGCTCTAGAGACAGTGCTGGTCGTAAAAAAAGCTAGCTAGCTGATGGATGCAAACAATGTTCTTCCCCAAAAACATAACAAAACGACAATCTGTTTCAGTAGCTATAGTTAGCTAGCTGACTATCTAGCTAAATGTCATCATCTAAAATACCCCTAATTTATAAAACGGATCTAATTTGATTAATGGTGGTCGGACACACCTATTTCACATAAGCTAACCACAATAAAGATTAGCCAAAACAGTGGAATTTGCTGTTTGCCTTCAACATAAAGGTCTCTCAATGAATGTCAAATGCAAACAATACAAATAGTGGAATCATGCCATACTGGAATAAATCATGCTAAACGAGGTTGAAATGTTCTCATATAAATTCAACAAAAGTTTAATTTGACAAAAATCTGTTGAAATCACACTGGATGTATTAGACTTTAGAATTGCATTGGGGGCATTCTTATTTCACTGTACAGCCTCTATGGATTGTGGATCAATGATTTGGGTTATCAGTGACACCCAGAGAACATTAGCATCATAGCTCATTGCGAGACTCTGAAACAACTGTGAATTGAGCCACATTTATTGTCAACCTATGTGTATTGAACACTATTCCAGAAGAAAAACAATACTGTGTGGATGTTTTGGAGTCTGATAACTCTGAGGAGGATGTTAGGAAAAAATATATTGGGTATTGAGTAGACTGATAGCCCATTTCATTGATCCCCAATCCTTAGGTAAAGCTGTACAGTGCAATATGAATGTCAATACACACAATTTTGATTACTGTCCGGTATTATGGTCAAGTGCAGCAAAGAAAGAACTARCAAAGCTGCTGCTGGCTCAAAACAGAACAGCAGGCTTTGCCCTTAACTGCGCATACAGAGCTAACATCAACATGCATGCCAGTCTATCCTGGTTGAGGGTTGACGATAGATTAACTGCTTCTCTTCTAGTTATGAGAAATATTACTGTAATAAAAATTCCAGATTGTCTGCATAATCAAATAACATTCAGCTCAGACACCCATACATACCCCACAAGACATGCCATCAGGGGTCTATACACAGTCCTCAAGTCCAAAACAAATTCAAGGCCACACAGACACACTAACATACCATTTTGTTTTTGTTGTTGTATTGTTTGTATCTCATTGTATTTTAAATTTGTGTGACTATCCTTGTCTATCAGTGTTATGTTACTTGTCATGTTTTGTGTTTTTTTGTGGAACCCAGAAAGAATAGCTGCTGCTTTGGCAAACGCTAATTGGGATCCGAATAAAATGATACAAATAAACAATGAATAACAAGTTTAAAAAATAACATGACTATATACAGGGAGTACCAATACCGAGTCGATGTTCAGGGGTATGAGGTAATTGGAGGTAGTCATGTATTCCAATGGCACAGGAGATGGCTGCCGTTTTACGGTCTCTTAACCAATTGTGCTATTGTGTGTATTTTTCGCRTTATTTGTAACTTATTTTGTACATAATGTTTCTGCCACCAACTCTTATGACCGAAAAGATCTTCTAGATTTCAGGACAGCGATTACTCATCTCGTACTGGAAGAAGATTTTTTCTTTAACAAGTCGGACACAAAGGATTTACTTCAGACCCCCGACAAGGCCCTCATCCCCGTCAATCGCAGGAGAAAGAGACAGAGATATCGGGGACGTAGGTCGGGTTGCCTTGTAAGGATCCGACGGCGAGTGGGTAATCAGCCTTTACCATCAGTCCTATTAGCCAACCTACAATCATTGGATAACAAAATAGATGAACTACGATCATGTATATCCTACCAACGGGACATTAAAAACTGTAATATCTTATGTTTCACCGAGTCTTGGCTGAACGACGACATGAATAACATACAGCTGGCTGAGTTTTCGGTGCATTGGCAAGATAGAACAGCTGCCTCCGGTAAGACAAGGAGTGGCAGTCTGTGTTTATTTGTAAACAGCTGGTGCACGAAAAATAATAGTAAAAGTCTCAACATTTTGCTCGCCTGAGGTAGAGTATCTCATGATAAGCTGTCGACCACAATATTTACCAAGAGAGTTTTCATCTATATTCTTTGTAGCTGTCTATTTACCACTACAAACCGATGCTTGCAGTAAGACCGCACTCAATGAGCTGTATATGGCCATAAGAAAACAGTTAAACGCTCATCCAGAGGCGGCGCTCCTAGTGGCCGGGGACTTTAATGCAGGGAAACTTAAATACGTTTTACCTAATTCCTACCAGCATGTTAAATGTGCAAGCAGAGGGGAAAAAACACTCTAGACCACCTTTACTCCAAACACAGAGACGCATACAAAGCTCTCCCTCGCCCTCCATTTGGCAAATCTCTCCATAATTCTATCCTCCTTGTTCCTGCTTACATGCAAAAACTAAAGCAGGAAACACCAGTGACTCGGTCAATAAAGAAGTGGTTAGATGACGCAGATGCTAAGCTAAGAAATCCCACTATGCCCTCCGACGAACCATCAAACAGGCAAAGCGTCAATACATGACTAAGATTGACTCGTACTCCACCGGCTCCGACACTCGTCGGATGTGGCAGGACTTGCAAACTATTACAAACTACAAAGCGAAGCACAGCCGCAAGCTGCCCAGTGACACGAGCCTACCAGACGAGCTACATTTTCTTCTATGCCCGTTTCGAGGCAAGCAACACTGAAGCATGCATGAGTGCATCAGCTGTTCCGGGTGACTGTGTGATTACGCTCTCCGAAGCCGATGTGAGTAAGACCTTTAAACAGGTCAACATTCACAAGGCCGCAGGGCCAGACAGATTTCCAGGACGTGTACTCCGAGCATGCGCTGACCAACTGGCAAGTGTCTTCACTGACATTTTCAACCTGTCCCTGACTGAGTCTGTAATACCAACATGTTTCAAGCAGACCAGCATAGTCCCTCTGCCCAAGAACACTAAGGTAACCTGTCTAAATGACTACCGACCGACACGTAGCACTCACGTCTGTAGCCATGAACTGCTTTGAAAGGCTGGTCATGGCTCACATCAACACCAATATCCAAGAAACCCTAGACCCACTCCAATTTGCATACCGCCCCAACAGATCCACAGATGATGCAATATCTATTGCACTCCACAATGCCCTTTCCCACCTGGACAAAAGGAACACTTATGTGAGAATGCTATTCATTGACTACGGCTCAGTGTTCAACACCATAGTGCCCTCAAACTCATCACTAAGCTAAGGACCCTGTGACTAAACACCTCCCTCTGCAGCTGGATCCTGGACTTCCTGACGGGCCACCCCCAGGTGGTAAGGGTAGGTAACAACACATCCGCCATGCTGATTTTCAACACGGGGGCCCCTCAGGGGTCGTGCTCAGTTCCCTCCTGTACTCCCTTTTCACTCATGACTGCATGGCCAGGCACGACTCCAACACCATCATTAAGTTTGCCAATGACACAACAGTGGTAGGCCTGATCACTGACAACAATGAGACAGCCTATAGGTAGGAGGTCAGARMACTGRCMGTGTGGTGCCAGGATAACAACCTCTCCCTCAACGTGATCAAGACAAAGGAGATGATTGTGGACTACAGGAAAAAGAGGGCCGAGCACGCCCCCATTCTCATCGATGGGGCTGTAGTGGAGCAGGTTAAGAAGTTCAAGTTCCTTGGTGTCCACATCACCAACAAACTATCATGGTCCAAACACACCAAGGCAGTCKTGAAGAGTGCACGACAAAGCCTATTCCCCCTCAGGAGACTGAAAAGATTTGGCATGGGTCCTCAGATCCTCAAAAAGTTCTACAGCTGCACCATCGAGAGCATCCTGACTGGTTGCATCACTGCCTGGTACGGCAACTGCTCGGCCTCCGACCGCAAGGCACTACAGAGGGTAGTGCGTACAGCCCAGTACATCACTGGGGCCAATCTTCCTGCCATCCAGGACCTCTATACCATGCAGTGTCAGAGGAAGGCCCTAAAAATTGTCAAAGACTCCAGCCACACTAGTCATAGACTGTTCTCTCTGCTACCACATGGCAAGCAGTACCAGAGCGCCAAGTCTAGGTCCAAAAGTCTTGTTAACAGCTTCTACCCCCAAGCCATAAGACTCCTGAACAGCTAATCAAATTGCTACCCAGAATATTTGGATGTACCCTTTTACGCTGCTGCTACTCTGTTTATTATCTATGCATAGTCACTTTAAATCTACCTACATGTACATATTACCTCGACTAACCTGTGTCCCCGCACACTGACTCTGTACCGGTACCCCCTGTATATAGCCTCGCTACTGTTATTTTACTGCTGCTCTTTAATTCGTTTTTATTTTGTATTTTTTACTTAACACTTATTTTTCTTAAAACTGCATTGTTGGTTAAGGGCTTGTAAGTAAGCATTTCACTGTTAGGTCTACACCTGTTGTATTTGGTGCATGTGACAGCTAAAAAAACATTTACAGCTAAAAAAACATTTATTAACACAAGTTGTACCATGTATCCAAGTGAACAGCTCCTTTTAGTTTGTCTTTCAAAGCAAAGTCAAATTTGACATTAGGTCAAGATAGCTAGCTAGGTGGTAAAAATAGACATGAATCATGATGAGTGGCAACCACTGAGGTATAGATGGATTAGCTGACATCACAAAAACGATGCATAAGCTTAAATGGGGCAGAAGTCCGTGTGTTGTTGTGATTCTAGATGGCCAGATAGCTACCAACAATGACAAGAAACTGCCATGTGAGGAATCGTAAGCAAGTGACTAGTTTCAGCTAGTTTAATCTTATTCTTGATACCATGACTTGTTTTGAGGCGTTTTGACTGATTTCATGTTAATAGTAATATGGCAGAAATTCGCTAGCTAGCTTACCAACAACAGTATTTTGAGAGATGAGAGAGATAGCAAGTGCTCATTGTGTAAATGTATTTATGTTTTCAATAAACATTTTAGATGAAATATAGTTGACATGTTGTCAACAACCTAARCCAGGGGTAGGTAACACTGTTCCTGGAGTAGTGCTGCTGCTGCTGCTTCTTATTCATCTACCATATAATGGCAGTCCACAAACCAACGTTAAAGGTGCATGCCGCCACCTACTGTGCTGGAGCGTGTGGTCAATCACGGTTTACAACATTTCTAAATCCTCCTACCTAACTCAGTACTTCTGAGAAAATAAAAAAAGTCCCCTACTAACTTCTAATAGTCCCTCACCATCCCCCAAATCCCCCCCCAACCAACCTCAATGACCCTACACGTCAATCTTGCCCTCTCTTCAACATACTTCAACAATATAACACATGCTCCACCGTTTCATCGACCATACACTCCAGACACAAACCCTTCACATGCTTGCCAACCAGATGTAATGACGAGTTCAATGTACAATGTCCTAAACGCAATCGAACAAACATCACCTCTTCTTTCCTAATCTGATCTTTGAATCCTGGTCCACCAAACTTTCTTTGGAGGGCATACAGTGGCAAGAAAAAGTATGTGAACCCTTTGTAAATATCTGAATTTCTGCATAAATTGGTCATAAAATTTGATCTGATCTTCATCTAGGTCACAACAATAGACAAACATAGTCTGCTTAAACTAATAACACACAAACAATTATACATTTTCATGTCTTTATTAATACCGTGTAAACATTCACAGKGCAGGKTGGAAAAAGTATGTGAACCCTTGGATTTAATAACTGGTTGACCCTCCTTTGGCAGCAATAACCTCAACCAAATGTTTTCTGTAGTTGCAGATCAGACCTGCACAATGGTCAGGAGGAATTTTGGACCATTCCTCTTTACAAAACTGTTCCAGTTAACCAATATTATTGGGATGTTTGGTGTGAACCGCTCTCTTGAGGTCATGCCACAACATCTCAATCGGGTTGAGGTCAGGACTCAGGACAGGCGTATTTTTTGCTGTTGAAGCCATTCTGTTGTAGATTTACCTCTGTGTTTTGGGTCGTTGTCCTGTTGCATCACCCAACTTCTGTTGAGCTTCTATTGGCGGACAGATAGCCTAACATTCTCCTGCCAAAATGTCTTGATAAACTTGGGAATTCATTTTTCTGTCAATGTCCAGGCCCTGAGGCAGCAAAGCAGCCCCAAACCATGATGCTCCCTCCACCATACTTTACAGTTGGGATGAGGTTTTGATGTTGGTGTGCTGTGACTTTTTWTCTCCACACATAGTGTTGTGTGTTCCTTCCAAACAACTCAGCTGTAGTTTCATCTGTCCACAGAATATTTTGCCAGTAGCACTGTGGAACATCCAGGTGCACTTTTGCAAACTTTAGACGTGCAGCAATGGGTTTTTTTGGACAGCAGTGGCTTCTTCCATGGTGTCCTGCCATGAACACCATTCGTTTTTAGTGTTTTATGTATCGTAGACTAATCAACAGAGATATTAGCATGTTCCAGAGATATCTGTAAGTCTTTAGCTGACACTAGGATTCTTCTTAACCTCATTGAGCATTCTGCCCTGTGCTCTTGCAGTCATCTTTGCAGGACGGCCACTCCTAGGAAAAGTAGCAACAGTGCTGAACTTTCTCAATTTATAGACAATTTGTCTTCCCGTGGACTGATCCTCAATGATGTCACCATCGCCATTGATTCTTGATTCTACGCAATATTGTGCTGCTATTTTTATTGACTTGTCCAAAGCTTTTGATACGGTAGACCATTCCATTCTTATAGGCCGGCTAAGGAGTATTGGTGTCTCTGAGGGGTCTTTGGCCTGGTTTGCTAACTACCTAACTCAAAGAGTGCAGTGTATAAAGTCAGAACATCAGCTGTCTCAGCCACTGCTTGTCACTAACGGCGTACCCCAAGGTTCGATCCTAGGCCCCAGGCTATTCTCAATTTACATCAACATCATAGCTCAGGCAGTAGGAAGCTCTCTCATCCATTTATATGCAGATGATAGTCTTATATCCCTCCCCGGATTTTGTGTTAAATGCTCTACAACAAAGCTTTCTTAGTGTCCAACAAGCTTTCTCTACCCTTAACCTTGTTCTGAACACCTCCAAAACAAAGGTCATATGGTTTGGTAAGAAGAATGCCCCTCTTCCCACAGGTGTGATTACTACCTCTGAGGGTTTAGAGCTTGAGGTAGTCACCTCATACAAGTACTTGGGAGTATGGCTAGAAGGTGCACTGTCCTTCTCTCAGCAGAAATCAAAGCTGCAGGCTAAAGTTAAATCTAGACTTGGTTTCCTCTATCGTAATCGCTCCTCTTTCACCCCAGCTGCCAAACTAACCCTGATTCAGATGACCATCCTACCCATGCTAGATTACGGAGAAATAATTTATAGATCAGCAGGTAAGGCTGCTCTCGAGCGGCTAGATGTTCTTTACCATTCGGCCATCAGATTTGCCACCAAAGCTCCTTATAGGACATATCACTGCACTCTATACTCTTCTGTAAACTGGTCATCTCTGTATACCTGTCGCAAGACCCACTGGTTGATGCTTATTTATAAAACTCTCTTAGGCCTCACTCCCCCTTATCTGAAATATCTACTGCAGCCCTCATTCTCCACATACATCCCTGGGTCGCTCCTCTTTTCAGTTCGGTGCAGCTAGTGACTGGAACGAGCTGCAACAAACACTCAGACTGGACGGTTTTATCTCAATCTCTTCATTCAAAGACTCAATCATGGACACTCTTGCTGACAGTTATGGCTGCTTTGTATGATGTATTGTTGTCTCTACCTTCTTGACCTTTGTGCTGTTGACTTTGCCCAATAATGTTTGTACCATGTTTTTGTGCTGCTACCATGTGTTGCTACCATGTTGTCATGTTGTGTTGCTACCATGTTGTTGTCATGTTGTGTTGCTACCATGCTGTGTTGTCATGTTTTGCTGTTATGTTGTTGTCTTAGGTCTCTCTTTATGTAGTGTTGTGTCTCTCTTGTTGTGATGTGTGTTTTGTCCTATATTTATATTGTATTTATTTGTAATTTTTTTTATCCCAGGCCCGTGTCCCCACAGGAGGCCTTATGCCTTTTGGTAGGCCGTCATTGTAAATAATAATTTGTTCATAACTGACTTGCCTAGTTGAATGAAGGTTAAAAATAAATAAATAAATAAATGAACACCAAGGCTTTTAGAGATACTTTTATAACCCTTTCCAGCTTTCTGCAAGTCAACAATTCTTAATCTTAGGTCTTCTGAGATCTCTTTTGTTCGAGGCATGATTCACATCAGGCAATGCTTCTTGTGAATAGCAAACTCAAATTTTGTGAGTGTTTTTTATAGAGCAAGGCAGCTCTAACCAATATCGTCTCATTGATTGGACTCAATGTTAGCCGACTCCTGACTCCAATTAGCGTTTGGAGAAGTCATTAGCCTAGGGGTTCACATACTTTTTCCAACCTACACTGTGAATGTTTAAATTATGTATTCAATATAGACAAGAAAAATACAATAATTGGTGTGTTATTAGTTTAAGCACACTATGTTTGTCTATTGTTGTGACGTAGATCAGATCAAATTTGATGACCAATTTATACAGAAATCCAGGTAATTCCAAAGAGTACACATACTTTTTCTTGCCACTGTAAATATGCTCAGAGTCCCATCTCTTCTGCTACACATCTATCAAAATGGCTCTGATCTTACATTTAGCCTCACCTCTACCCAGTGGAACATTAATATCAATTATATATTGTTTCAAAGCTCTTTTGGCTAACTGGTCTACAATTKCATTCCCTTCCACACCCGAATGTGCTGGGACCCAACAGAATCTCACTATTACACCCATTCTCTCAATTCTCCAAAATAACATTAATACCTCCAATAGTAGGTCACTCCTRTTAGATTTACAAGATTATAAACTATTCAATACAGACAGAGAATCTGAGCATACTATAATTCTAACAGGTTGTACGTCCTCCACCCACTGGAGGGCAACTATTATTGCCAACGGTTCAACTGAGTATACTAACAGTTCATTGTTAGTGTTCTACATATCTGCACATCAAATTCAGGAACGGAAACGCCTGCTCCTGTAAGCCCACTATCTGGTTCCTTGGATCCATCTGTGAAAAGCGGTAAAAAAGGATAAACATTTCTACCAATGTAATTGTCAACCAGTTTCCCGATATCACCGACTTCTAACCAATCTTTCCTTTTCTCTACCAAGGTTATATCAACAACAGGATCTGGGAGTAACCATGGAGGAACATCCCCTATCATCACAGAAGGACCAACCTCTAACTCCCTCAAACCACTCTCATCAGCAAGCTTTCCAACTGTCCAACTTAAACCACTGCCTTGTCTACTAGTATATTCCCAACAGTCATCTAGAACAGTAGCAGTGGGATGCTCAACCTCACAGCTTTTCAACAACTTTTCAATAAGCGAATGACCATTTTTTACACCATATATCAAAAGGCATCTCACCTGCCTCCACTAGTAAGGCACATACATATGTTGATTTAAATGCACCAATACATATACTTAAAGCTATATGCTGGTTTCTGTCCAGTTTCTGAAGCCAAGTATTCGCCGCTGTTCCATAAACTATACACACGTAATCAATTGCTGTCCTGATCAGAGCCCTAAAAATATCCGTAATCGATTGTCTTTCAGCACCCTATTGCCAACCAGAGACCGAGCGCATAAGATTCACCACCTTCTTACACTTTGTTTCAACATTTAGRATGATCTTTCCATGTATACCGCTCATTGAACCATAGACCTAAATATTTGTACTTAGAAACCCTCCCCATAGGCTGTCCATACAGAAACAACTGTATATTATCAGCAACTTTCTTCTTCGAGAAGAACATACAGCAAGACTTTGCCACTGACAATTTAAAACCCAAATCAATCGACCATCTTTCAACATCCACTATAGCTTGTTGAATAGATTTGATCCCGAGAGACATTCTTTCCCCTCTTCCAAATAGCTCCATCATCAGCATATAGGGAAGCCCCAATACCCCACCTACATTCGAAAACACATTGTTAATCATAATATTGAACAAAATAGGACTGATAGCACTGCCTTGAGGAATACCATTGTCAACTCCATAGGCTTCAGATAAAATGTATCTTATTTTAACCCGGAAGAAGCGATTAAATAAGGCCAAAACCCGGTTATATAATCTCCCACCAAAACCAAGTCTTTCCATTCTCTCCACATAGAGTCATAATGTAAAAAAAGACAGTAGACATTACTTCATTCATGACCAGAGTTTTTTCAACTTCATTGTTCACCTTTATTAATGCATCCAAAGTAGATCTACCTTTTCAGAATACACTTTGACTCAAACCTCCATGTTCCAGGAAATATGACAATCTTTCAACTATCATCTTTACACAAGTTAGAGGTCAGTGCTACTGGTCTATAACTATCAGCACATGAAAGGTCCTTACCAGGCTTTACAAAAGGTAATATTACTGCACGTTTCCAACCAAAAGGTATAACCCCCTCACTCCAAATCGTATGAAATAATCCCAGGAGAACATGTATGACCTCATCAGGTAGATGCTTAAACATTACATAGCACAACTGATCATGACCCGGGGCTGTATATCCACAGCCTATTAAGGCTGAACACATCTCATGTATGGTCAAATCAGGATCCAAAGAAGAGTTAACAGTATTCATTTTCTTATACACATTAACATGAGCATTTAAAATGTCACACCTGTTTTGCTTATCAAATCAAATTTTATTTGTCACATACACGTGTTTAGCAGATGTTATTGCGGGTGYAGCGAAATGCTTGTGTTTCTAGCTCCAGCAGTGCAGTAATATCTACCAAGTAATATTTAACAATACACACAATCTAAGGTAAAGGAATGGAATTAAGAAAATATAAATATTTGGACGAGCAATATCAGAGCGGCATACACTATGATACAGTAGAATAGGATACAGTATATACATATGAGATGAGTAATGCAAAATATGTAAACATTATTAAAGTGTCTAATGTTCAATTTTTAAAGTGGCCAGTGATTTCAAGTCTATGTACAGTTGAAGTCGGAAGTTTACATACACCTTAGCCAAATACATTTAAACTCCGTTTTTCACAATTCCTGACTTTTATTCCTAGTAAAAAATCGCTGTCTTAGGTCAGTTAGGATCACCACTTTATTTTAAGAATGTGAAATGTCAAAATAATAGCAGAGAAAATTATTTACTTCATTTACTTTACTTTTATTTCTTTCATCGCATTCCCAGTGGGTCAGAAGTTTATATACACTCAATTAGTACTATTATTACTATTATTCTGACATTGTCACGACTTCCGCCGAAGTCGGCCCTTCTCCTTGTTCGGGTGGTGTTCGGCGGTCGACGTCACCGGCTTTCTAGTCACCACCGATCCATGTTTCAGTTTCGTTTTGTTTTGTCTGTATTACACACCTGGTTTCAATTCCCCTATCATGTTCCCTATTTAACCCTCTGGCATACATTTCTGTTCTGTCTGTGATTGTTTGTGTCGTTAGTGGTTGCTGTAGGTGCATGTGTGTTTGTTATTATTCCTATGTGGAATTTTGCGTGTATTTTGAGTAAACTCCGTTGTTTTACTCAACACCTGTGTCCTGCGCCTGACTCCGCTACATATCTGCACACAATCGCTGACAGACATTTCACATTCTTAAAATAAAGTGGTGATCCTAACTGATTTTTACTAGGATTAAATGTCAGGAATTGTGAAAAACTGAGTTTAAATGTATTTGGCTAAGGTGTATGTAAACTTCCCACTTCAACTGTAGATGCATGAGTTAGATTGTGATTGTAGATTGTGAGGTCCAGGCTGGATGTAACCCCTCTAACAACATCAACTCTTGTACAACCACATTCATCGTTAAGACATACTAATGCTCGTTTCCATCGTATCTTCCACAATAGTACCACTAGCATCTGTGTGCTTCCCCATAAACTATTACGTGCATTAAAGTCGCCTCAGCATATCTCTCTAGAGCCCAATTCTCCTGATATTTCATCAAACATCGCTACAGATAGTTGATGACAAGGGTTGTAAAAAATGTGGAACTTAATATTACTACCTACAGTGTAGATTTCCACCATCACACGTTCAGATGGGATAGTTATATTACCATATACAAGACCTTCTCTTATGAATGTAGCACAACCACCACCCTGTCCAATTGATCTATCAGATCTGATTGAACAATAACCAGGAATAATAAAATCAAGATGTGGTCTAAGCCATGTTTCTTGAACACATATCACATCAAGTTTGATCTCTAAATCTATTACATATTTCTTAAACTCCTGACCGTTAGCAACAGATCTTCTGGCATTCCACTGAAGGATGACAAAAGCCATAACTCTAATTATCATCATACTGAGACATTCCATCCATCCAGTATTATTAGGAGTCAACATATCAACAATCATGGCAACAGTAACATCTGTTACTCCTAAAAACTCTGTTGCTGCTTCCACAATGATCTTCAACTTGGCAGTTCTTCTTTCCACAAACGCAGTCAGGTTGATAACCTTTMCAATGAAAGTTAATCTAAGTAACTATTGAGGTGTCCTTTGAAACAATACATTTGTGAAAGCAAGATTTCTGAGCTGGTATTTGTGTYGACCAACAAAAGCAACAGTAGGTCTACTTATTCCAGGAGTAACCTTATTATCTCCATCATTCTGCATAATAGTTCCACCAATCTGGCTTGCAGCCTCTGCATAAGAGACATGAGTGATTTTATATCTTTGGGCCTCTCAAGCCTCTTACAACATTTAACCTTGACATTGTTCCCACATTCACCCTAATCRTGTTCCCCTCCACACTTGGCACATCTTTTCTTTCCTTTGCACAGAGCCACTACATGTCCCATTCTTTGGCATTTAAAACACCTTAATGGATGTGGGACAAACTCTAACAGTAAAAGCCAGGACGCTCATCTGTACTTTCTTAGGTACAACCTTCTAAAACATGAATAATACTGACAGGCTTTCACTTCTTCGCCTCCCTTTCTTACTGAACAGCCTTTTGGTTTCAACCATTATGCCCACCCTCTACATTTTATTTTATATAATCTAGGGACATAGATAGTGGAAGTCCAGAAATGGCCCCCCTCAGCATAGCCAAAGCTCCAGGGAAATGACTTGTGATTTTCTTCCCCATGAGAGTTTTCATTTTCAGTATCTTCCCTTGCTGAACATGGTCAGCACAGAATATTAACAGTCTACCATTACCAATGAACCGGGCTAATATGACTTCCCTTATCTCTTTCTTAACAGCATTGGTTAATTGAATAGGGTGTAGATGAAACACAATTACAACTTTCCATTCCAAGCAGTGGGGCCCCTTATTCATTTTAAATTTCTTGGGACTTGCCTGTTTTGCATGTTATTTTGGCATTAATACATGTCACATAGTTTGCAAACAATGTAAAAATACATATAATTGAGTTAATAAATCCACATACAAAACCGGTCTCTTTTTTGTTTTCTTGAGTAAGGAAGCTCCAAAATGCAGGCGTTTCAGCCTAGCTCAGTGCTTTCTGCGCCACCACCACGTTGCACAGTGATTGGCTCAGTGTTCTGTCACTCATGGGGACACTACGTCATCGCCAAGTCTAAGGGTAGAGCTAGAAAATTCAAGCCCCTTGTGTGCTGCCATAGAGTTACATTAGAAGTGCCCATCCAAGAAGGCTCAAGGTCATTGGCCACAGATAAAATGATGTCAAATCACATTATATGTACAGTAGCTTTGATTGGACTGATCATGACAACATCATACTTTCAAAATCTTAGCTAGCAGTTATCATCATGAATCAAGTCGACAATCTACTGGCAAATCATTTTAAATCCTTGTCATATGAAGACAAATTATGAAGAGAAATTATAGATAATACGTATTGCTGCTCATTGGCCATTGGATATAAACATTACACAAGTTGGAAATCGGGAATTCAACAATGAGTGGTTTGGAAGGAATCAGTGACAGTGGCTAATTGCAAGCATTGCAAAGCAATCACTAGCCTGCTATTCAGTGGAGTGGCTGTGTGGTCCCAAATCTGGGATTAAGGGGCTCTTTTCCAAGTTTAAAATGATAAACCTTCAACATTGGCCATGCTGTCAATGAAGCATGATTTGTGCCGCRCACAAAACAACTTAACTCGGAACTGCAAAAACTTGACTTCAGTGAGTTCAAAACAACTGAGAAGTCAGGAGTAAACAAGCTCCGACTGAGAAAATACGTTTTAAATGGTCATCCAATTCTGAATTGTAAATCCGGCCTCTTTCTAGAGCTACAACCTGAAGATCAATGACGTCATCATGATTCAACATTGTTTTTTCCCGAGTTACCAGTTGCTTTGAAAGCACCATAAATCCAGAGAATGCCAGACTTTGATGACAAAATTGTCCCACAGACGACCGCCGCAACACTTTCTTGAGTGAGCACAACAAGGGGAGTCCAAAAATGTATTGTATGCTGCTGCATAGATAGCTGTCTGAATCGCTGTGACCCCAACCAACCTCACTACTCACTGGACCCTTATGATCACTCGGCTAAGCATGCCTCTCCTTAATGTCAATATGCCTTGTCCATTGCTGTTCTGGTTAGTGTTTATTGGCTTATTTCACTGTAGAGCATCTAGCCCTGCTCATTATACCTTATCCAACCCTTCAGTTCCACCACCCACAAATGCGATGACAACACCTGGTTTCAATTATGTTTCTAGAGACAATATCTCTTTCATCATCACTCAATGCCTAGGTTTACCTCCACTGTATTCACATCCTACCATACCTTTGTCTGTACACTATACCTTGAATCTATTTTATCGCSYCCAGAAMCCTGCTCCTTTTACTCTCTGTTCCGGACGTCCTAGACGTCCAATTCTCATAGCTTTTAGCCGTACCCTTATCCTACTCCTCCTCTGTTCCTCTGGCGATGTAGAGGTGAACCCAGGCCCAGGCCCTAGCTCCACTCCTATTCCCCAGGGCCTCTCTTTTGATGACTTCTGTAACCGTAAAAGCCTTGGTTTCATGCATGTTCACATTAGAAGCCTCCTCCCTAAGTTTGTTTTAATCACTGCTTTAGCACACTCTGCCAACCTAGATGTCTTAGCCGTGTCTGAATCCTAGCTTAGGAAGACCACCAATAACTCTGAAATCTCCATCCCTAACTACAACATTTTCGGACAAGATAGAACGGCCAAAGGGGGCGGTGTTGCAATCTACTGCAGAGATAGCCTGCAGAGTTCTGTTCTACTATCCAGGTATGTACCCAAACAATTTGAACTTCTACTTTTAAAAATCCACCTCTCTAAAAACAAGTCTCTCACTGTTGCCGCCTGCTATATACCACCCTCTGCCCCCAGCTGTGCTCTGGATACCATATGTGAACTGATTGCCCCCCATCTATCTTCAGAGCTCGTGCTGCTAGGTGACCTAAACTGTGACATGCTTAACACCCCGGCCATCCTACAATTTAAGCTTGATGCCCTCAATCTCACACAAATGATCAATGAACCTGCCAGGTACAACCCCAAAGCCGTAAAGACAGGCACCCTAATAGATATCATCCTAACCAACTTACCCTCTAAATACACCTCTGCTGTTTTCAACCAAGATCTCAGCGATCACTGCCTCATTACCTGCATCCGTAATGGGTCAGCGGTCAAACGACCTCACTCATCACTATCAAACGCTCCCTGAAACACTTCAGCGAGCAGGCCTTTCTAATCGACCTGGCCCGGGTATCCTGGAAGGATATTGACCTCATCCCGTCAGTAGAGGATGCCCGGGATTTTTTTTTAAATGCCTTCCTCACCATCTTAAATAAGCATGCCCCATTCAAGAAATTTAGAACCAGGAACAGATATAGCCCTTGGTTCTCTCCAGACCTGACTGCMCTTAACCAACACAAAAACATCCTGTGGCGTTCTGCATTAGCATCGAACAGCCCCCGTGAAATGCAACTTTTCAGGGAAGTTAGAAACCAATATACACAGGCAGTTAGAAAAGCTCGCTTTTTCAAGCAGAAATTTGCTTCCTGCAACACAAACTCAAAAAAGTTCTGCGACATTGTAAAGTCCATGGAGAATAAGAGCACCTCTTCCCAGCTGCCCACTGCACTGAGGATAGGAAACTCTGTCACCACCGATAAATCCACTATAATTGAGAATTTCAATAAGCCTTTTTCTACGGCTGGCCATGCTTTCCACCTGGCCACCCCTACCCCGGTCAACAGCACTGCACCCCCCACAGCAACTCGCCCAAGCCTCCCCCATTTCTCCTTCTTCCAAATCCAGTCAGCTGATGTTCTGAAAGAGCTGCAAAATCTGGACCCCCACAAATCAGCCGGGCTAGACAATCTGGACCCTTTCTTTCTAAAATTATCTGCTGAAATTTTTGCAACCCCTATTACTAGCCTGTTCAACCTCTCTTTCGTGTCGTCTGAGATTCCCAAAGATTGGAGAGCAGCTGCGGTCATCCCCCTCTTCAAAGGGTGGACACTCTTGACCCAAACTGCTACAGACCTATATCTATCCTACCCTGCCTTTCTATGGTCTTCGAAAGCCAAGTTAACAAACAGATCACCGACCATTTCGAATCCCACCATACCTTCTCCGCTATGCAATCTGGTTTCAGAGCTGGTCATGGGTGCACCTCAGCCACGCTCAAGGGCCTAAATGATATCTTAACCGCCATCGATAAGAAACAATACTGTGCAGCCGTATTCAATTGACCTGGCCAAGGCGTTCAACTCTGTCAATCACCACATCCTCATCGGCAGACTAAACAACCTTGGTTTCTCAAATGATTGCCTCGCCTGGTTTACCAACTACTTCTCCGACAGAGTTCAGTGTGTCAAATCTGAGGGCCTGTTGTCCGGGCCTCTGGCAGTCTCTATGGGGGTGCCACAGGGTTCAATTCTTGGGCCGACTCTCTTCTCTGTATATATCAATGATGTCGCTCTTGCTGCTGGTGAGTCTCTGATCCACCTCTACGCAGACGACACCATTCTGTATACTTCTGGCCCTTCYTTGGACACTGTATTAACAACCCTCCAGATGAGCTTCAATGCCATACAACTCTCCTTCCGTGCCTCCAACTGCTCTTAAATACAAGCAAAACTAAATGCATGCTCTTCAACCAATCGCTGCCTGCACATGCCCGCCCGTCCAGCATCACTACTCTGACGGTTCTGACTTAGAATATGTGGACAACTACAAATACCTAGGTGTCTGGCTAGACTGTAAACTCTCCTTCCAGACTCACATAAAACATCTCCAATCCAAAGTTAATCTAGAATTGGCTTCCTATTTCGCAACAAAGCATCCTTCACTCATGCTGCCAAACATACCCTCGTAAAAACTGACCATCTTACCGATCCTCGACTTCGGTGGTCATTTACAAAATAGCCTCCAACACCCTACTCAACAAATTGGATGCAGTCTATCACAGTGCCATCCGTTTTGTCACCAAAGCCCCATATACTACCCACCACTGCGACCTGTACGCTCTCGTTGGCTGGCCCTCGCTTCATACTCGTCGCCAAACCCACTGGCTCCAGGTCATCTACAAGACCCCTGCTAGTAAGTCCCGCCTTATCTCTGCTCGCTGGTCACCATAGCTGCACCCACCCGTAGCACGCGTTCCAGCAGGTATATCTCACTTGTCACCCCCAAAGCCAATTCCTCCTTATTGCCGCCTCTCCTTCCAGTTCTCTGCTGCCAATGACTGGAACGAACTACAAAAATCTCTGAAACTGGAAACACTTATCTCCCTCACTAGCTTTAAGCACCAGCTGTCAGAGCAGCTCACAGATCACTGCACCTGTACATAGCCCATCTATAAATAGCCCAAACAACTACCTCTTCCCCTACGGTATTTCTTTATTTTGCTCCTTTGCACCCCAGTATTTCTACTTTGCACACTCATCTACTGTTAAATCTACCATTCCAGTGTTTTAATTGCTATATTGTATTTACTTTGCCACCGTGGCCTATTTATTGCCTTTACCTCCCTTATCTCACCTTATTTTCTCACATTRTATATAGACGTATTTTTCTACTGTATTATTGACTGTATGTTTGTTTTACTCCATGTGTAACTAACTCTGTGTTGTTATATGTGTCGAACTGCTTTGCTTTATCTTGGCCAGGTCGCAGTTGTAAATGACAACTTGTTCTCAACTTACCTACCTGGTTAAATAAAGGTGAAATAAATAAATAATAAAAAATAAATGATGTAATATGCCAGGGAGATATGTAAACTGTAGCTAAGAAAGTAATACTAAGTGTATGTTGTGTATTAAGATGTTAGTAGCCCATGTGCCTCACCCTAATAATTTAGTCTATTTACCCCTCTTAAATTCACCTACTGTTCTGACTTGGTGGTGCACATGTAGCCTATAACCTATTTTAGAGAAATGTAATCATTGAATATTGTAAGAGCTTTCATTGTCTGTTTATATGCCCCCTTTATTTATCCTACCGTTCTGACTTGGTGTACAGGGAGAGCACTGTAAGAACAGCCCGTGCTCCTGATTCTGTCGCTGTACATTTCAAAAGCGCTAAACTAATAGTAATACTGACGACGTCTGTTCTAGTTCACTCAATGTCTTAATCGAAATTACGGATTGCCTCTTATCCGCTTGTCGTCCCCTTATGCCATAGTTTGTAYATCTCAATTGTCAGTAGAAACCACATTTGTTTAAGCAAGTTAGCCATATCAGCTATGTTTTTTTTAAGGCAGTAAATGAGGCTGAATTAACGGTTTTGCTGCCAGACAAGGTTCTGCTGATAGCCAGGTGTAACAGTGGTAAAATGTTGGGATTGCCGTTGGGACATCTTTATGTAACCATAACAGTTTGTGAGCACCGTTTGTCACCGTTATAGTGCAATTAATGTATTGTTTAGTGGCTTTGTTGGCATGCATCCCACTTTTTCTTTTTTTGCCCAACCAAGATTTACATGCTAAAATCGCCACTGATTCCCGAGACATCATTCGTTTTTGTTTTTCACTACCTTCACCCTCTTCACGGTCTCAACACTAGAACTGTCACTGCTGTCAGCAGCTCTTATAGCGGGGCCATTCTTTTTTTATTTTACTTTTCACCACAGACCGTCCAGGACTTTCATCATCCCCAACCATACCATCAGAACTATCATCCACGTCCTGCACAGCTGTTACTAAAACCGCCTACCAGAATATAGAACTATAGATACTACACTGCTCAAAAAAATAAAGGGAACACTTAAACAACACAATGTAACTCTAAGTCAATCACACTTCTGTGAAATCAAACTGTCCACTTAGGAAGCAACACTGATTGACAA